>NC_142263.1:6031003-6336303 GCF_052056855.1 Sturnus vulgaris | reverse complement strand
GACATTATATAAGCAACACCAGTACCTAAAAAGCCACCAGACCTTGAAAGAGAGAGGACGAACAGGAACCAGCCCAACTGGGTTTTCTAGGGGGGTCTGATTCAGGTGGTTGTTTTTTTTGTTGTTTTTTTTTTACTTTTTTTGATCCAAGACAGGTGTTTTCCCTAATGAAGGTTTAATTAAAAAAAAAAAAAAAGAAAGTAAAAGGCAAAAGTACTATGGAAATTCTCAGAGAGCTGTCTATTGTAAAGGTAAAAACATTAATAAAAGGACAGCAATGGTTTCTCTAATTTTCAGAGAAAAATCTGCACAGAATGCCTGAAGCTGGGTTAGCAGTGGGACTCCCCAGGGGCAACAGAAAGATGTTATAATCAATTACCACATCATAACACTGATGTATGATAATTACTGAGTGTTCCTCCTGAGATAGTGCAGCATTTGGCTGGGATGCGGCTCTTTCATGGTCCACTGCCTGATTAATATGCAAATAATAGGCTGATTGCATGATGAATGCAGAAAATGAGTTCGCTGATAACGTGAGCACCGAAGCGGGAAGATGATAAATTACTTTTACTGACTGTCCTACATTAAGTACCCTTTCTCAACAATTTTATCACAAATTAAGTAAAGCAGTATGGAGAGATTATGAGGATGTGTAAAATAATGTACCTTAATAGCTTTTATAATATTGTTGCGTACAACGTAAATGTCATTTTGTTTCAGCACTTTCCCCAGCACTCCTCCAAAAAGGAGGGTCTTTAGTGCAGCACTGCTCAGGGTCACTCTGTTCCTCCCTGTGCTCAGGGTGGGAGATGGGACTTCTGTGTTGGGAGGGAAGGAAGGAGGGAGGGAGGTCATTAGCCTGGGATCCATCCTGCATGGACATTGCCCCTGGCCAGGGAATGTCCACATTGTTTATGGGGGACATCTCTCTAAATGCAGTGCACAGTGCACATATGCATCCTGCTGCAGCCTCTGCTCCAGAGCACACACGAGGTTCAAACCTCAGAGGAGGGTGTGGAAATACCTTCACACTCAGGCTCCTGACACAGGACGACAGCAAACAGTCATAAAATTGGTGCCACGTTCAAGCAAGTTGGTTTAACACATCAAATCACAAGGCCAGCAAGTCACCAAAGACACCATAAACTGCAGCACAACCTCCTCGTGGAGGCTCCCACTCTGTTTTCCAGAAGGTATTGTGCACGCGTTTGTCTTGATTTTACTAAAAATATAACACTGTGGGGTTGTGGCATCTTGATTGATTGCTTCCATGACATATTTGTTTTAGCATTCAGAAAATCCTTAATAAAGCGTCTGCACACAAGCTGGTTTAATAATAAGGTTATTGAAAATATTTTTCCAGCAGTTATTTCTAAATATTGATTTCTAGCTAAGTTACGGAAATACCGAAAAATCTGAATATTAAGTAAAGGTTGGCAGGGTAGTGCAATGTCTTTTAAAGCAGCCATGATTCTGCCATTAATCACCTAATTTAAAATATGGGGTATTTTTAGAAAGTGTTTTGCTATTGGTTACGGGTGATCTGTAAAACCAAAAAATTATAATTCACTTTTCAATGCCAAGAGCCCACTTTTGGCTCAGGAGTCATAGAATTATAGGATTATTTGGAGCTGTTCTGGGCATTGCTCTGATGTTTTCAACTGTCTGTCTAAATCTAGCTAAAAAATTCTTAAGTTTCCACTTTTTTTTTCTCTGTGTTTTATTGTGAAGTAGTGCCTAGGGTTACAGAGGCCTCATCTTCCCCCAGGCTATTGCAAAAAAGTCCTTTAATTCTTCTCTTCTGAGGGTTTTCTCCTGGGGTGTGGTTGTGTCAGGGCTTGGTGCATCTGCTCCAAAGTCAGATCTCAGGACAAATTTCACTTGAACTGATGGACTCCAGTTGTATCTTCCTGCGCAAGACTCCAGACATCCTTGGGAGCAATCTGTCCTCCCCAGTGCTCCTAACTCGGTGGAAGTCTGATGGTTTCACTTTATGTAGCCTTAAAACATGTCTTGGTGTAGCTTTGGGCACAACAGTGGGATTTCTAAAACTCGGAGCCGTTTGTGGCTGCAGGTTTTTTGAAAGGAGAATTGGTTACCCAACTTCTCCAAGTGCTTTTAAACATCCAGCTGTAAATCTCTCCTCATGAGACTATCACCAGCTCCCATCTTACGTGCTCTTTTCTCAACTTCAGCTGGTCTCTCCAGCTCCTTCTGCTCTCCAGAGCTGAAAACACATTTTTTTAATAGAGGCACAAACTAAAACAATTCTTGAAAATACAACTTAAATTGCAGCAATACCATGTGATCCCTTCAGCAATACTCAAAAGCAGGTTTTTTCAGGTAATTCTTACATCTACCCTGATTATTCAGTTTTATGTGCTCCTTAACATGTACTCATATGTAGAGTGGGAACCTTTATTTTTATATTGCTCCAGTAATTGCAGAGTTAACCAAAGCTGGTGCCTCCCCTTTCCGTGCAGACACACATACATCTGCACGCTTTCCTAAAGGGATTTTTCCTTTGCTCTCTCCCCCCATCCACATAAAATTTCCCTCTGAGCCAAGACCCAAAATAACATTTTCCCCAAAGTTACAACATTTATGGAAGCAAACAAACAAACTCTCCACAGTCAGAGTGGTGGCAACTCCACTCTGCTCACAGCTCTAACTGCACGTACCTACGTATTTGACATCATTATGGATGCAAACTGCAGGGAGCTCTGTGCACTCCCTACATAGAACTGGGGGAGTTTATAACTGTAGGGAGGATCATATTTTCATGAGCCACATTAATTTGCAAATTGTGACTAGGCAAGGTTCACTCACTCAGAGTAAATCCACCAAAAGCATTACCTGGGAGAAGGCGCTTTCACGCGTATTTGCTTTAATTAGTCAGAAGAGGGATGTGTTGCAGTGCTCTCCCACAAGTGCTGCTCAGCTTTATTTCGTAGTTCAGGCTTGTGCTGCACCCACTGTTAGTGAGGAGAGTTGCTATTATGGTGCTTTAAAAGATTAACTTTAGAATTCTAATTTCTTCTTATCCCTGGAACTGTCCAAGGCCAGGTTGGAGCAACCTGGGATAGTGGAAGGTGTCCCTGCCCATGGCAGGGGATGGAGCCAGATGAGATTTAAGGTCCCTCCCTTCTCTGATAAGACCCTGCAAAGGCAGCCATAGCTAAAGGTAAAATCAAATAAAAGGTTGGAGGGAAGAAATCTCTCCCTGAAATATTCACACCCTGGGAGGCTGAATACCAGGGATGTGCTGGGGATGTTGATCAGCTGTGTGTGATCAGGCCATGATTCTCAGGGCAGCAGTCACCAGGTTTTGGTCTACAAATGGGATAGAATGGGCAGCCTCATCATCGGGGAAACAGAAACTAATCCAGTCCCAGTGTGAGACACTTTGATCTCAGGCAACCTGCCAGGCCTGTTGTTGTCCATTAACTCATCTGCACGAGGAGGTAAATGCAGCCCTGAAGTAGCAAATGCTCTTTTAAGAGGTTGCTGAGAAATCTCCTGTCCACATTTGTCTGCTTTCATCTTGCCCACTGATGTGCTGATTTGGGAACGAGCAGAGCCTGGGATGCTCCCATGGGGTGTTCCCATTCCCCTGGTTCCTCAGAAAACAACTTGGACTAGTTTGGCACAAACATCCAGCCCAAGCTTTGGACACTGGGAAAAGTGGTGCATCAAAGCAAGAGCCAGTGAAATCATGTTTGGGTTCTTGTCGGAATGTCACAGAGTACCCTGTCATTTTGTTTTAGCAACTTGTCCTTCCAAATGCACAGTTCGCCTTATGGCATGCCAGCAGTAAAAATGTCACTTACAATAATTACTTTTTGGTGAAAATGCTTGCTGACTTCCTACCTTCAAGCTGTTTTTTACACAGTAGGGAGATAATAAGAAATGACTTTATCCTGACTGCTCAAATGAACACTAAATGGAATTTAGGTTATTATTACTGCAGATAGAGGACTGCGTATTGAAATTTAAATAGTGGATCAGATAAACTACAGAGATTTGTCTCTGAAAATTATAGTGGATCCATTTTTTCAATCCACTTCCCTCTGAAACTTAAGGCAGCTGTTGTCTGCCTGCTGTCTTTAGAATATAGTATTTTTCATAATCCTTTTAGAGGCCCCAAATAGCTTCTGTGTTTTGCATGGTCTTCCTCAACTTCGCCATGTTCTTACCTCGTTCCCCATGAGCCCTTTGGCAGTTTATTAGCTAAGCCTGTGTTAGCAGCAAGGGTTGGACAGGTTTCTCTCCCAGCAGCTGCAGGAGTACAGGGTGTCTCTAAGGATGGACAGGTGAGCTGGGAGGAGAGACTGAGAGTGGCCTTGTGGTTTATGCTCCCAGATTCAGATGTTCTTGTTCAAATCTCTGAATTCTGGATTTACAAGTGGATGCAAAGTCAGAGGTGAGGCAGGGTCTGAGCAAAAGCAGCAAACCTGCAGCTCTCAAAATGCATAGGAGAAATTGCAGTGGAGGAATGTGTCCGTGCTGGCAGATGTGATGCCTCTGGGACTGGTGAAACCTTATCTGTGTCTCAACACTGCTCTGTCATCTGAAGCCTCCGTGGAGGGGATGCACCTGGCACTGGTGCCAGGTCCTGTACATGTCTCACATCTTCTGGGGAGCTTGGAGCAGGTGGCACTTGCAGGTCTTTGCATCTGAAATGTCCTGAGCTTCAGAAAGAGCCTCCAGCTGAAGAGTGCTGTGGATCTGAGCTGTGCTCCAGCACAGGGCCCTGTTGGATGCATCCTGTGGGCTTGGGAAGAGTTCCTGGACATCACAGAAATGGTCCCTCTTGGGCAGTGCCCTGCAGTTCTAAATGTCCCTGACTGCTGGGTTCCTGCAGACCTGGGGAGAGCTGTGGGAGAGGAGCCCTGCACAACCTGGGATTCCTCACACACTGCAAGGACTCTGCCACATGCCCTTGGCAGAGCAGACCTTGCAGAGGGAGGAGTCAGGCTGGGACTGTGCTGGGGGAAGTGTTCTCAGGTTATCTGCAGGCTATCAGTGGGATGTTAAGCAACTGAGGTCCCAGGATCCAGAACTGGGCACCTGACCCCAGCATGGGGTGGGAAGTCTTGGAGAAGAATAAGAAAATCTGGAGTTCGGGAAAACCACCTGTAATCAGTGAACTGAGAGCAAAGCTCTGATTTCAGACTTCCTCACATTTTTTAAACACTGTCATGGCAGATGCTGTGGGGAAGGTGTAGGGGATGGATGGGAACAGAGAAGCAGTTGAATTCATCCATTGTGCCAAGGAATGCAAGACCACAAAAGATTTTCTGTGTGTAATTAAGGCAGGGTTAGTTTGTTATGGTTCTCAACCAGGTTTGTAAAATACTCAGACCCCAGACCTATTTGCTGAATTGTTTGCAAAGTTGGTTTATCTCTTACCCGGCAGCTACTAAGGGGTGGGGAGAGGAAGGACAGGCTGTGATGATGGTCATTCAAGCAGCAATTTTAAATTGAGAAAATGGTATTTTAAAAGAAAACAGGAGATATTTGTATAATGTTGACTTTGTTTCCACTCATTTATGCATCTTCATTTTAGACTGTGCATCACTCTCTAGTATTGTAGGATAAAACAGAAGGCAAGAATTTCCTGACCTAAGAACAATTCCCATGTGCTCTTCCAGGAGTGATGTGTCCCCAGGCAGGGATATCTGTGCTGGCAGGCTGAATCAGGTGTGTTTGTCTTTCTGGAGACACTTTGGCCTCCAAAGCCTGGAAGCTCCCCTCCAGTGCAGGGGCATCACTCTCTGAGCTGTGTTATCAGCTGTGAAACAGCCACTGTTCCTCTTTGGTTCTCTTCATGTCTTGGCCATGAATGGGGCCCAATTCCACTTGCCAAACATTCCAGCTTGCTGGCCTGTTTCTGCAGACATCACTTCTTGTTCTTGATTTGCCTTTTTGGTTATTATTTTCCATGCTGCATATTTGAATGTGCTCCTTAAAATCGCCTGGAATGGCCTAACTTCTTACAGCCCAGACTGTATTTTGAATTAATAATGTAAAAAGTGCTGGTAGAACCTTTGCCCTTTCATGACTCAGTTTTATTTACATCTTCAAAAGTTTGGATGATTTAAGTGCATTTATGCTGTCTTTGTATCTTTAATGGCATTTGTCAACACCAACCTGTAATTGTGCAGGAGTTACATGGGGCTTTTGATCATTTAAAACTGTCATATTAAGCTGTGTCCTCATCACATGTGGGGTCTAATGGTCACCATCTTCCCATAAAGTCATTTTTGGGGACACCCTGTTTCCCCCAGCCTCTGAAAGCTCAGGGCACCACTGATGTCTTTGGCCATCTGAAACTTAAAAATTTCCCAGGTTCTGCAATGACCTTGCCACTGGTGATGCTCTTGATCTCTCCAGCTCTTCCAGCACCTCATTTTTGAAGCTTTCGAGCTTTTATTTCACATTTTAAATTGGATGCAGGCTGTTAGAAAACAAAACCCTTTAGCAAAGTTTACCTGGAATTTATTGAAGTCATTCATCAATAAATGGTGGCCATGGAGGTTGCAGGTTGTTCTGCAATGCAGTTTTATATTTTGCCATCATGGTCCTTTCTCCATAAACACAAAAGTGAAAACATCCAGTGAATATTACTTTTAAGAAATTGGATTGTCCTTAAGTTAGTATGAGTCTTCAGAGCAGTCTGGGGTTAAAAAAGCAGAGCAGATTTTAAAGAAATAAGCTTTCAATGTATTATTTTCATTGGAAATGTTCAATTGCTGCTTTGGAAATCTTAATGTATATTTTTCAGATATCCTGAATTTATGTCTTTGTCTTGTGAGGAACTTGAGAGAAATGAATACAGACAAATTATTTCATAAAACATGCGAAATGGCTGTGGATTGACAGTTAAATCTGGAATAGTGAATACAGTCAATTTTCCTCTTTGTTCTGTCAGCAGTCACTTGTACTCTAAATGTCTATTTAATTTTTTAAGTAGATTAACGGGAAATGTTTGCATTATTTGATTATTGAATTTACTTTCCCAAATAATGGATCTTTTCCTCAAATATTTATGTGATCTTGAAAATGTTTTTCCAGAAGGGAAAAATGCTAAAAATGAATGGGGAACATATTTTGAGTTATTTGTAGTGTGTGTACATAATGCCTCGCCTGAAATCACTGCACACTTGCCTTTTGGTGGGGAAAAAAAGCAGTTTGTCATCTGTACTGCCTTCCAAAATTAGATTCAGATAATCCCACCTTTTGGAGTAAATGAGCAGCAGATTGGTCTTAAAAATGAAATTCAAGTAAGCTCTTGGTAAGTGATATAAAAAATAAATAAGCTAATATGTGAGCAACAGAGAGCATCTCAGTGATAGATGATAACACAGATTACCTTTGTTGTGTTCATAATTAGTCTGGGCAGGGAAAGGAGAGGGAGAAGGAGGCATCAGGAAATGCTTTTGTTTAGTCCTCTGTGGTTGGGTTTGGTTTGGTTTTTGTGGGTTTTTTTTATTTTTTTGTCTTTTTTTTTTCCCCTGTGCTCTGTGTGTGCATGTGGCTCACCGTGCACGGATGAGGAATTGTATAGGAAATTTGCAGCTGCTCTAGTTATTCAGTAAGATTTGTATAAGCTGGCACGAGGGACAAAATTAGAGGGAAGTTGAACGAGTGCTGTGCAGTTTATTAGCTAGGCAGCCATAATTTTGACCTTGCTGTGGGTTAAAGGACACAGACCTGAGAAGAAATCTGTTTATCATGTAGGGAATTCATGCCATCCCTGACAGTGTACAGTGAACAAGATGGATGATCTGCCAAATTGGTCCCTCGCATGGGTGAATCAGGGCAAATTTACAGTACGATTCCTTTGCTGCTCCTGATACAGAAATAACATTTCCCAGGGTTTCTGTTCGGTTGTATGATGACCCAGGGTGAGCAGAGAAAAGAAATAGGATTTGTAGGATCCCCTTTACCTTAATGATTTACATGCACCTCACTTTCCTTTCTGTCCGCCTCTCACATAAAGCACTAAAGAAAAAGTCAGATTTTTAGGTTTGAGAGAGCAACTTCAAGTGAGTGTGTCAGGGAAGCTCTTGAATGCAGCATGGGGAAGCTCCCATGCCCCTGAACAGCAAACACCATTATCCTCTGCACCCTGCTCCATTTGGGCCTGATTTTTCCTGTGCATTATTTTCCTTCAGCATTTGGGATGTGTTTCCACGCTACACGGGCTGCATGCTCAGGAATGATCTGACAATATTCTGGATAGCAAACTCAAAAATCAGCGAGGTTTGCTGGCAGCCATTGCCTGGTGGGACCTGAGAATCCTCTGTGGTGGCACCACAGGGCTCAGAAAGCTGGGCTTGGATGGGGTCTGGCCTCCTCCTGGTGCAGCAGAGAGCTCTGTCAGCCTCCTCCAGACAGCTGGAGCCAAACCCAGGGATGTGTGAGCCTGGGATCCATGTCATTAACCCTGGCATGGAATGGGTGGGAGACAGCAAGGAGCAGGAAGCAGCCCCATAGAAATGGGGAAAACTGTGGATGGAGAAATCCTGTGCTCCTTATCTCCTGAATTATTCTTGTAAACCACGTTGCCTGTGTGTTGTTGTTTTTAAAAAGGCTCAGCCTGTACCCTCACATGTCTGGAATCTCTGAATAAGCTCAGTCAGTACGTTCTGTGAGAGATAAATTTATTGGGGGAAAACAACATTTTGTACAGAACCTATTGTTGTTGGCAAATTAACAGATTGGGAAAACTTTCTTTTAAACCAAGTGTCACAATAACAGATTTGGGTGTCTCCTGATCCACTCGCTATCTTTATGTTGGATTCTCAAACACTTTAATTAATACAACATAATTACAAACTGTATTTTAATCTTGTTATTTCTGGACAAAGAGAATTGCAAAAATGTGATGTGTGTGATAAGAAACAAAATGAAATCAATAACACTCTCGAGATAGAGAGTTGTATCAGTTGTAGAAAATCCCTCATTGACAGAACAAAATAGTAGCTGAGTGAGTTTCTTACAAGTCACAGAAGGAGGTTTAAACCAGTCTAGAATGGTAGCTTTAAAACCATCCTTATATAAAAATGTTGTGGCAAGCAAAACTGAGATTTCCTGACCAAGGAAATTGCGTGCAAACTTACAGACTATTGCACTTCAGTTTTTCCTGATTTTTATTTGTATTTGTACATCTTGTCTTTATAAGAAATCAGAGACTACTCAAGATAAAATTAGAAAATAATTCTTGATTTTAAAAAGAGGCTTTTTAGTACCCAAGTCATAGCAAGTAGCATTTTGCATACTTAGGCATTTTTTTAAGTAGGTAGAATATAAATGAGGAGGAGAGTTAAATATCCTGCAATCAAAACATTACAATTATACTAAAGTGGGGACTTTTTTCTCTTTTTTTAATTACAGAAAGTACTCCAAAGACTTCTGCCAGTTGCAGTCCTGCTCCTGAATCTCCCATGAGTTCCAGTGAATCAGTGAAAAGCCTGACTGAGTTGGTACAGCAGCCCTGTCCTGCCATAGAGACGAGTAAGGATGGCAAATCCCAGGAATCCAGCGAGCCACCTGCATCTGAATCCCAATCCACGACCCCTCTGCCACTCTCAGGCCACTCAGCACTCAGCATCCAAGAGCTGGTGGCCATGTCCCCTGAGCTGGACACCTATGGCATCACCAAGAGGGTCAAGGAAGTGCTCACGGACAACAATCTTGGTAAATCACTTTATTTCATGTCTTGACCAAAATCGTGTGTAAGTGTTCATGCTTTTATTGTTAGCTACAGTAGGTGTGTATGAGAATGCCTGGGTTTGACTCTAATTTACTAAAAAGATGCCTAATCTTTATAAACTGGTAGAAAACTCCTTCCAGATTGTCACACTCTACTTCAAATGTCATCACACCCTTGGTCTTCCTAAGCTCTGTTCCTGGCTCAGCAGCCAGGTATTAGTCCCACCTCCCAAAACAGCGTCCAGGACCCCCAGAACTCCAGAGCCAGTGAGATCTCCCCTTGGGAAAGGCTGTTTCCCCCACATTTGCAAATTCCAAGCTCATTTTGGGTGAAGTAGAGGAGCCCAGCATGGTTGGAGAGGGAGGTGCAGCACAAGCAGGAGCAAAGTTTCCCTGCAGAGCTGAGAGAGGAAATGCAGACTCAGCTGAGGTTTAGATGAGCCTGACATAATTGTACAGGGCCACTCAGTTAGAGATGTGCAAAGCTGAGGCTGCTTTTGCCTACAGATGGGGTTTGGGCTGTTGAATTCACTGGCATGACTGTTTGGAATAGTCACAGGGAATAACCTGATGTGGGTATGGGAAATCCACATGAATACTGTCACTCTGCCTCTAAATCACTGGTTCTTCATGTCTTTAACCCTTGCTTCCTCACAAAGCTTTGGGAAATGTTTATGGGATCCTTTGAGGGCAGTAAGACTGTCCCAGTGTTACCTGCTCCTGCTTCTGGGTCTTAGCAAGGGATTCATCCCACCTGCACTGGGTGTTCAGGGGAGTGTCTGCTGCTCTCCAAAAGTACCAGTTTCTCTTCCTTCACTACAAATAGGACCAAAAGTTTAGATTTAGACTGATGATATTACTTATGTGAGAAGAATTTTACCCACATCATCTGAAGATGATGACTGTAAAGGTAAAAACTCCTCTATTTTAGTATGTCAGGAAGCCTTTTTTGTCTAGACACAGAATAACGTGTTACTGTCTTAAAAAAATCTTTAAGGGAGAAAAACACTGGGATGGGGGAGGTTCCAAGTTCTCATTTAACATAATTTGGGGACAAAAAAGGAAATGGCCCTGATCACTGACATACCCTGAATGAGACTGTGTTCCACTGAGCCCAGCAGAATTCCTTGCCCCTGCATTTGGCTTGGGCAGATGGTGGTTGCATGTTCAGTGAAGATAACATAGAGATAAAGCCCCAAATCATGGTAAGGGTTTGCAGATCCAAGCCCCTGGTTTTTGGGCAAAATGCTATTGAGTGCTGTACCTGCTCTGGTGTTCCAGAGAGGTTTGAAAAAAAAAAAAAAAGTATTTTTGTTTACATTTGCTTTGATGCCATTTTTACTTAGTCTTTTTTATTTCCCATGATTTTTGTTTTCCTACAGTGTGGCTGACAAGCCTAAAAAGCAGCAGAAGAGCCAGGAAATGTGCCCCAAACTCTGCATTAGGTGTGGAACCAGTTTCAATGTCTCCTTTTGTGCCCTCAGTGTGCTAGTGCACCAGGTTTTCTGGTGCACAGGTTTCTCTGGTTAAGGCCACTGGGCCTTGTGAACCTGTCATAGGCAACTGGTGGTGGCTGAGGTGTCCCAGTGTCACCAGCCAGTGAGGAGCAGAGTTGGACAAAACTACTCAGACTGAGCTGGGCGGGTCTCTCCTCCCATCACCAGTAGGGGAATGGCTTCAGAATGACACAGAGCAGGTTCAGGTGGGATGTTAGGAAGGAATTGTTCCCTGTGAGGGTGGGGAGGTCCCAGCACAGGGTGCCCAGAGCAGCTGTGGCTGCTCCATCCCTGGAAGTGTCCATGGCCAGGTTGGACAGGGCTTGGAGCACCCTGGAGAGTGGAAGGTGTTCCTTTCACTGGGAGTTGGAACTGGGTGATCTTTAAGGTCCCTTCCAACCCAAACCATTCTGTGAAGGTTCTGTGGCTCCAGCACACCATGCTGGCAGTGTTCACACTGAGATGCTGCTGATGTTCTGAGCCCCAAAAGTCAGAGTATCCTCAGTGATTCCCTGCTGGGCTCCAGGGAGCTCACAGAGAGAAACAGATGCACTCAACTGCTTGAGGATAGGGGATATTGGGAATTTTGTAGGAAGGGTGAAGAGTATCCATGAAACCAACACAGCTTTGCCCATTAGAATCTACATCAGTGGGAACAGGCGTGAAGGATGGGGAGGAGTTTTAGGAAACCTGTGCTTAAAAATATTCCAGTTATTAATAGTGCTCTGAGGAAGATGGAGCGTGATACACCTGCTACCTCCTGAGGATGATTTCTAACACCTTCCCCCTTAGCTTGGGAGTCTTTCAGGTGTTTTCTCCTGTCCTGCCATATCCTGACATGAAATAAACAACACAAACATCTTTAGCTTTGTTCTTAACACCTAGAGAACATGATGTTACCTCCTTCCACATTTGCATTTTTAATTTTTAGGCTGTAGGTTGAGGTTCATTTCCTTCAGCAGCACTGCCAGCACTGCTCATTCCCAACCCTTTTGCAAATCTGTGCCCATATTCCTGTTCATGTGGCAACACAATAACAGATTTTTAAAGTAGCTGTGTTATCTTGCTAGTAGCTGGCAGGTTTACAGGGAAATGGATAAGGCCTTGCTGATGTTTTTAAATACAAACAGGGAGCAGGTTACCCCAGCAATATACGTGATAACAACATAAAGATAAAATTGATAAAATTGCCCCTGAATTACCTCTTTTGTCTGATTTTCCTGATATTGAGGGTAGTGGAAAATCACTTATTATTTAGGAACTTGAGTGAATTCTGAATGTAGGTTTCTGTTCAGTCTGTAAGAACTGTTTTCAGGGTTAGTTTTAGAGCTTATTAGCAGGGTGTCATGTTTTAAGCCCTGTTCTTCTTTCCCCTCTCTGCCTCTCATTATCTCAGCTGCTTCCTCTAAAAGCTTTGCAGACCTACCTGCTCCACACATCTGAGTGAAATGTTCTGCAGCTTCTGACTGTCCCATATTCCCTCCTCTCTCCATACAGGCAAAAAAACCCCACCAGGGCAAAAGTCTTGGGATCTTTTTAAAGAGAAAGAGGAGGGAAATTTTGGAGTTAAGCACAGGGGATGGGTCTATAGAGCAGATATTTGCCATGAGCTTTCTGTGTCAGGATGAGGGAAGGCTGTGAAGAGACCAAGAGCTGGTGGTGCTTTTGCAGGGCTTGTCCTGCAGAGCTGTGGGGTCAGAAGCCCCCACTCATCCCTGTTGTCCCTTAGGGATCTGTTGGTTACCACTGGCTCCAAGGGCAGGGATGTGAAGGGAGAATGTTCTGCTGTGTGTTAGTGAGGGCTCTCTAAAGCTGCAGATCAGACACAAGACCCCGAGGCCCAAATTTGGGGGTTATGGAAAGATCTTCAGGTTGCCTTGAAATCCCATGATAGCAGCACTTTATCTTAAATTCTGATGACTCAGATGACTCCAGGCTCTCTCCTGGAGCAGAAGTTGGTATCAAGGCAGTTCAGCTGAGGAGGAACACTGAAGTGAAGGGGGTTAGAAAACCAGCTGTGTGGTTGGGTTTGAGCTGCACAGGCATTTTCCCCAGTCCTTGATAAGTTAGACCTTTCCCATATAAAATCATTGTCAGCAATGCACATACGAACACTGTACACTGTAAAGCATTTGCAGATTTTACCCTGCCAGCTGACAGTTTGTGAGAGAACTAAAATTAAATATTCTAAACTATAAATACTGCAGAGATTGTAAAACAGAAATTGTATTGCAAATTCTGATTATGTCTAGTGGGTAAGACCCAGTTGGATCCCCACAGATAGTACAGCACAGAAATTCCATACATGTTTCTGTGAGGACATTTATATGGCCATTGCTGAAGGGGGAGGTTGCATTGCTCTTGGTTCACTGATTGCTGGAAATGTTTGGATTGCCCTGTTGGCACAAAGCTGTGGCACTGCCCTCCTGCATAAGAGCTAAGTAGCCTCACTGCTCTCACTAGTTGCCTGCTTAGCTAGAAGTTCAGTTTATTTTTCCTCTCCTAATTTTATTTTTTGCACACAGTTTCTGTAAGGTCCTGCTCCCCAAACACGTCAAACTCCTCCCTTTATCTCAGGCATATCCTGAGGATTAAACTAAAGCTCAATATTTACCCTTCTAGTGGGGGGCAGAGCATTTATTCTCCTAAACGTTTCTTCTGGGTTTTGAAGCAGTTCTGAAGTAGGAATAATTGAGGAATGATCTCGTGTTCTTTTCCGTGTCTCGGCTGAGCGAATTCACGCGCTTCTCAATTTCGCATTAGGTCAGCGTTTGTTCGGGGAGACAATCCTGGGGCTGACACAAGGCTCTGTCTCAGACCTGCTGGCTCGCCCCAAGCCCTGGCACAAGCTGAGTCTCAAGGGAAGGGAACCCTTTGTCCGCATGCAGCTGTGGCTCAACGATCCCAACAACGTGGAGAAGCTGATGGATATGAAGCGCATGGAGAAAAAAGGTAACGGGGAGCAGAGTGCTGACTCACGCCTTCCTGTGATCAGCCTGGCTTTTATAACCCTCCATAAATAGTGGAGAGGCAGCATTGATCCAGTGTTATGAGGGTTATGCAAAAGGACTTCACCACAGCTCTTTTTGGAGCTTTTATTTGATGCTTGTTCAAGCAGATACATCTTGAAATAAAAAGAAAACAAACACGCAACAAAAAGTCAACTCCAACCCCGAAATATTCACCAGCTGCTGGGGAATCGTTGCTGTTTTCTCCTGTAGATTAATTACTGAGGCCCTGGTGTATCACTGATAACTTGCCTTACCAAATGAGAAATGTGAGTTTAGGAGCTGGCTTTGGGTTATTAGCTAATAGTGCTGCAGCTGGTCACAGATGTTGGGCTGGAAGAACTGTGCATTGATTCCTGGGAAAGCTCCTCGCCAGTCCTGCACTGATGGTTGCTGGGAGGAGAGAAAAATGCAGTCTTTATAAAAGGCTATTGCAGAATAATGATATTTGTAGCCTTTAGAGGGAAGGGGAAGATGATTGTGTTAATACAACAAAATTTGTGTGTTCTGCTCACATAAAACAGGGTCATGGGGATGGACCCTATGAGTGATCTGAGTTGTTACTGGGTACCTTAGCAGGGAGTACATCCTGCAAATTTATCCAACTCTCTCCATTTTAAATTCATCACTAAAACCCAGTGGTTATTCTGAGCCCTGTTTTTAGTATGTTCATGTGATTTTACAAGAGAGATTCGTGGGCTGCCATTATCAGCAGTTAACTAATTAATGATATATACATCTCTGGAGCTACCCCTTAATGATATTAGCACAGACATCATTAATCGTGTACACTGAAAGCTCTGCTGTTGACTGATGTTCTGAAAGCATTTACACATTTGATCCAGAACTTGGTGATTATATTTAAAATTGCAGTGCAGGAGCTTCTGGGAAAATTATAGTCTTGCAGGCTTTTAAGAAGAAATTCAAACCCTTGTCACAGTAACCAGTATAATATAAAGCAGTGCAGTATCTTAGCACAAATCGTGTATGATCTTCCATGGGGAGTAAAATCCACTTGGGTTTCCCACTTACAACTGTAAACCAAAGGGAATCGTGAGGGGTTTTGCTGTATTAGAAACATGGCAGGAATAAAATTGTCAACTAGCTGGATTTTTATAGCCTCACAGAGAATATTGCCCATAATGCAGCAAAATAAAATAAAAATAATTTAAAAGTAGTACTGACAATATCCTTTCAGAACTATTTTCTAAACTGGATTCTTATCAAATAGTGAGCGATACATATGGTCTGTAGATGGCATCTGAATAGAGATAAGGCCATAAATCATTGAGACTCTGCACTGAGCTCCTGATCTGTGCAAGTGCTGTCCTCAGAGCACAGCAGTCTAAAGTGAATTCAACCCTGTATTTTCTGCAAAATCCTTTCATGCAGGTTAAGGATCCTGTAATTTAACCTTTTAAATTGCTCAGAGCCACATTAAGAATTTAACTTTCCCTTCAGCTAATGTCAGTTAAAGAACAATGCGACTGGGTCTGCTTCCAGTGGAACATTATTATCAATTATTTCTCTGCCACATTTTATTAAGGGAGTAAATTAATAATTATGATAAAGGTGAGCTGCATATCTCTTTTTTTTTTTTTTTTACTGTTCCACCAGTCTAAAGTTTGTGCTATAAATGTCCCTTTTAAGAGGTTCTTAAAATTTGCAATGTACATTAACCACCCTCTTTGGAGGGAGCTGGGGGTTCATGCTCACCAGGCTGAGCCATTCTGCACACCTTTCCTGCCTGGGAAGAGTTCATTCCTCTCATAACCTCTGGGGTGTTGTGCTGCTGGAGCATCACACTCCTCACAGAACAGCACTGGTGTCAGAAGAAAATTGAATTCCCTTTATTTCCCCATTATTTCACTTTTTAATAAACTTGTTCAATACCACATAAGATAAAAATGATATTAAAAGGGCTCTGTTTTATCTCAGTGGGCAGCTGTGCCATGGTGTCTGTGGCATCCATAGCTGGGCACATGCTGGGGACTCTTCCCAGAGGGACACGTGGATGCTGGGAGGGAACAACTCAGCCTCAGACCCAGATCCAGACCTTTGCTCAAATTACAGCTGCGTTTCCTTTTCTTTCATATGTCTCCTGAGAAATGGAGACTGGTCACAGACAAAAATCAAACTTCTCCAAAAATAAAGTGTGTTTGCAACTTGGATTCCAGTTTGAGCCTTGCTGTCACTGCAAATGTGCTGAATGATCTCTTTACGTTGTCTACACGCAGCACATATGTTTAAAAATAAAAATTAAAATGGAAAAGCTTTTAAAAATGTCATCTAAGTTTCCAGAGACCAGCATTAAAGCCTGAAGTCTGAGTCCGAGTTCTGCCTTTGGCCCAGTGGAAATTTGTCCTGATAATACACTATCCTCCAGAAAACAATTGCTGTGACAGAACAGTGGAACATCCTCCTCTTTATTTGTATTTTAATGAAGTATGTGCTTTTATATCATTTCTTCCATTCACATGAGAGCAACCCAGCTCAGCCAGTGCACCTTTTGTGATCCCAGTGTGAGGTTACAGGAATGACATTTTTCCCAAGCTCTCACAGCTCCAGATTGTCCTTTGCTGTTTAAGTCAGGAGCTCTGCCTTGCCAGAAACCCCATCCTTTGGAGAGCAGACAAAGGGAGATCCAGCCCATCCTGATCCCTGCATGTTTCCTGCTGACTCAGTCACCTGACCAAATTCCAGAAATTCCAGTTAGAGGTGGTCTGAGCACCTTCCACATCTCCCATGCCAGGTTCTGTTTTGTCTCGTGGCCTCCTTGAAGCTGCTGCCCCTTGCTGAGGTGATGGATGTTGTCCTCCAGCCTCTTGGTTCTGCTCTGCAAGGAAGCAAGGGAGCCTTGGCTGTAGTTTGCATGTCAATGCAATTTGGAAATAACACCCAGGAAGGAGTTTTGAGAATAAACACCTTATAGAAATATGAGATTATCTTGCTGGAATGATTAATTCCATGGCTGAAGGTTGTAGCAGTTCCTTGAAGGCTGCAAAAATAAGGCCAATGGGTCACCTTGAAATAATGCAGATTTTTTTCAGTTTTACATCTGGTTGGAACAACTTAAATAGGTGGATTTTTAAAGGAGCTTTATTAAAAAAAAAAATTGGTTTTTATGGTTATTTCAAATGTGTGCAGGACTGTATCACGTCAGAGTGATGGATCACGAGCAACTCACGTTGTGTTCCATATCAGTGATCTTACACAGTAGGCAATCCACAGGTAATCTGTCATATTCAGGAAAAACAAAATGTGGGCCATGCAGATACCCCCAAAGGTTACAGAGTGTGTTCAGAATTCAGTTCCATGATAGTAAAGCCACAGTGCCAAAGGTCCCACTGGAGGCAGCATGGAGAGGGCAGGGTGCTGGAACCCACTGGAGCCAGAAAACCCAGCCAGTCCTGGAGGGAGCCTTGCCAGGAGACACTGGCTGGGGTTTGAACGCTGCAGTTGATTTGATTGTACTGAATTTTTATTCATTGTGCAGCCTCAGCCTGAAGGCAGAGCTGGGGGGAGAGAAAAATTGAATTTTTGAAGAATTTGGTTGCTGACCAGTGTGACTGGCCCCACAGTGTCCCTGGCTCCAGCCAGAGCTCCTGGCTCCTGGAGATTTAATGCCTCCTGGATTGATGTCTGGCTGGTGTAGTCTGGAACTTAATACCCGAGGTTATCAAACTACAGCTCTTGCATATGTAAACTCTTAAATATCTGGAAGATATTTAACAGGCATTAAATATTTTATTGACAAGATTCATCTATATTTGCTGTTTTCAGCCCCCTCATTAGCAATGCTTGTGCATGATACTGCCAGGTGCAGTAAATCCCACCTCTCCATGCCCAGTGTAAATCAATCAAGCCGGTGACAGCCTTTGCTGGGACTCCTTCCTTGTGGAATCTGCCAGGATAATTCACTCTCAGTCAGGAAGGAAGGTCAGGGGCAGGATCACAGGCTCCTGCCATCAGCCTCACTGAGCCCATCAGCGCAGGGAGAGCTTTCTCAAGAGTGTCTGTGTTTTGGAAGGAGCTTTGTGTAGGGGAGGAGGGGGCTGGGGGCTGGTTTTCTTTCATAACCTGTCAGTGCCACAGCAGAGAGCTGTAGGGAAAGGCAGCAAACGCCTGATGGGCTGTGCAGCCCATTCCTGGCATCTCCGGGCTCCAGGCGCCATCGTGTGTTGGGATGGCTTGGGAAGGTGGGAATGCTGCAGTTCCACTTCCACATTCATATTTTCCTTAATGTCAGAGACACCTCCGTGCACACCTGAAGTGTTGTAACCACCCAACCCCTTTCAGTCAAAATGAAGCACAGCTGTCCCAGTCAGGGCCTGACGTGGGAGTTCACTCCTCTCCAAGGAGTGAATCTGAAATGAGCCGTGTGAACTGAACCCTGTCATTCGTGTCCCACGTTCATTGTAAAGGCAGAAAACTCTGGCAGGTTTCCAGATGATTTACTTTCTTTTCTTCTCTTTCTGCCTCTTGCATCCTCCCTGCATTTGGTCTCTGGTGGTGCCCCATCCTTCCTGTCCCCTCCTGCCATCTCTGTGTTTATCCCTCAGCTCGTGCATGCATTGATTCTGTATTGTATTCAGCCAGGGCTGATGGGACATGTTTCTCTTTCAGCCTACATGAAAAGGCGGCACAGCTCCGTCAGTGACAGCCAGTCCTGCGAGTCCTCATCCACTGGCATCGACTACAGCCAGGGTGCCAGCCCCCAGCCCCAGCACCAGCTCAAGAAGCCCAGGGTGGTGCTGGCACCAGAGGAGAAAGAAGCTCTCAAACGAGCCTACCAGCAAAAGCCATACCCATCACCAAAAACCATTGAGGAACTCGCCACGCAGCTCAACTTGAAAACCAGCACCGTGATCAACTGGTTCCACAATTACAGGTGTGTGACCTCCAGGGAGCCCTGCTCCTGAGGGGGGGCTTGGCTTGGCTTTAGCAGGTGCTGCTCTGCCTCAGCAGGCTGTGTCAGGGGGTTGTGCAAAACAAGCAGCTTTGACAGCTGGGAGGTTCTCACTAACACAGTGCTAATGCTCCAGACTAATTTTAAGTCATCCCTGAAGAGCAGCAATATTCACATATTGATGTAAGTAGTGCTTTTAAACAGAAAGTCTGGCTTTTGGGGTGGGCGTGGATGTAGAGATGTCCACTGATGAATATTTATAAACCCCCTGCAGCAGCCAGGCTGCTGTGTCTGACTCACATGTGCACAGGCACAGACACGTGTCTGTGTGTGGTGGGTGTTGTCCCTGGGTCACTAGGTGTGGGGTACATGGAAATGTCCTTTATTGGATGCCATCAGAATTGTCCTGCTTTCATTGTGTCATTTTCCTGCACCAGAAGAAAAAAGAGGATTTTCTCACCGAGCTCTGAAAATAGGCACAGTGTTTATGATGTGTTTCTGGGGAGCTTCGTGGAGTCCTGAAGGACAGAGAAGCAATAACCCTGAAGTCAGATGAGAAGGATTTCCTACAAGGGCCTGCAGTGCCAGGAGAGCCAGAGGGCAGGGATGGATGGAATATTGGGAAGGAATTGTTCCCTGTGAGGGTGGGCAGGCCCTGGCACAGGGTGCCCAGAGCAGCTGTGGCTGCCCCTGGATCCCTGGCAGTGTCCAAGGCCAGGCTGGACAGGGCTGGGAGCCACCTGGGCCAGTGGAAGGTGTCCCTGCCATGGCAGGAGGTGGAACAAGATGAGCTTTTAGGTCCTTTCCAACCCAAACCATTCCAAAATTCTATGATTTATCTCATTGTTGTGATTAAATCAAGCCCCACTTGAATAAAATGTTAGTCTGTTCAGTTGCTTTCTTGTTTGAGGAGGAACCTTCTCCACATTTGAACCCCTGAAGTAGGTTTTGGCCTAGAGACAGCGATAAAAAGAGACAAGGCTGGAATAGCACATAAGAATTATAAGGATTTAAATAAACATATTATCAACTGCTTGGGATTCAAAGTCCTAATTAATGCAGCAGACTTTTCTCCAAGAAATTTGTGCTAATGAATATTGAACAGGTACAGTTAAGCTACCAGATTTAATACTATTCTGCTCCTTCACTCGGAGCCAGTAACGTTCCTAATTAGTCCAGATTGCTAAACTTGTTTGTTTTTCAAAACTGCTAACATTTAAAGGGTAGTTTTTCACTTTGGCCCTTCTCAGCTTTTACTGGGGAAGTTGCTGAAGCTAAAGCAGCAGAGTTTAATGAGCTATCTCAGAAATACTGTGCACAATAGTTAAATAATGTTTATAGTAAACAATACAAAATTTTTTAAAAATCGAGTAATCATATTTACACTGAATTCCACTGCCTTGAATTCAGTACAGATGCAGCCTCTTTTCACTGCTCAGAGTTCTCCAAATGCAGGCCTCTTCCAATTCCCACTTGCAGGCAATTATACACAAGTTGGAGGGATGCCTATGAAAATATGTTCCCTTCGGCCTGACAGCAAAATGTGCTGTTCTCACTTGGGCAGACGAGCCTGGTGGCAGGTGTCACCTCCCTCGTCACCACGAGATCCCTGCCTGGGCGTGTGCTGATGGGTGCCTGCAGCCCCACCTTCCCGGGGAGGAGGTGCTGACAGCTGGACACAAAATCCAACCCTGCAGACTGGGGGCAGCTCAAGGCTGGGCATTGACTGATCTGGGCCTGCTCCCAGATGTGCTGCTGGGACTGCAGGGCTTTCAAAAGATGTTTCCAGCCTGTTTGGAGCCCTGTGTGCTCTGAGCACTGAAAAATCAAAACACAAACCTATTTTTTTGTTCCCTTTGACAATAACTTGCTTAGCTGTCGTGCATTAATTTCTCTTAGGGTGTTGCAGAAGAGGGAAAGGTTCTGTGTGCTGTGAGGAGAGCAGGGTTTCACTGTTCTGCAGCTCATATGTTATAAGAAATGGGTGGTCTTTATTTCAGTCTTCTCTAGGCCACACTTAACTTCATTTATCTCTTTTATACCCTCCCTCAGCCATTTCTTTTCCAAACCGAAGATTTTTTTATACAGAAGCAGTTCCACATCTCAGACCATCTGCTTGTGCTTTAATTCTAATTTTTCTGTAGCTTTAGATAAGGGAGGGCACAGATTTGGACAAGATTTTCTTGCTGTCTCTTGGGAATGCTGTTGCAGTGATGGTTTTCCTTTCAGATTCAGCCCAAATCTCACTTTCCAAAGGTGGTTGCTGCAGCAGGATCTACCTTTATATCCACCAGATGGAAAGTCAGCATTAGCATTTATTTCCTTCAGCAAAAAGAATCGCTGAAAAAAATAGGCTCAGCAGGCAAAGAAATAATTCACTTCAGAATATAAATGGATATAAAGGATTTTGACATGTCTGCAAACATCTCCATGTCTATGGCTTTGCATTCATAGCAGTCACAGAGCTCTCAGAATATGCAATAAATATCCCTTGCTTTGCACTAGTGAAGCACATGCAGGACACATCAGAGTTTGAAGCTCTGATGTCTTAAAAATGGTACAAAAAAGCAGGAGGGAGGAATTTCTATCCCACTTCACCTGTGGAAACTGGCACATAAACTCAGTAAGGCCACAGAGATGATACTACAGACACATCAGGAATGAAACCAGACTTTCTGGAATTGTAATCCAGCACTCTTGGACCCGAGGTTCTGAGTGTATTTTTCAATGAACTCTGTATAGTGCTGGTTTTGATGTTGCATGAAGGCTTTTCCGGGGAGCTGCACAAACACCCAGATCTCTGATGTTTTGAGCTCCACTGGTGAAAGCCAGCAGGATGTGTGGATGTCAAGGCCAACACCTTCCCCAAGAGAAATGCTCTCTGGAATCCTCTTGCTGCTGTCACCAGTTCTTTACCATAAGAATTTAATTACTATGTTAATCAGGAGCCAGACCAGATTCCAGAAGCAACATATTGGGTGTGAATTCCAGGGGTTTCCACAGACATGAGTTGGATGTTTGTAGAGCTGTGGTCAGATTCTCAGTGAGGCTCAGTACTTGCTGGAGCTGAGGTATTTTAAATGCCAGGCAGGCACAGAGCTCTTACCAGCCTCCTCTCCTGACCTGGGGAATATTACAGAAGCACCATGTTCTGGATCAATGTCCATGCAGGGAGATTTTAGGCATAAATAGAGCCTGATAATCGATGTTGCAGGATGCGTGCAGTTAATGGTAATAGAAAATTAATGTTAGCACCTGTGGGCTTCTGTTAGGTGAATAATATTCTCCTAGGGAAAATTACAGACCCCCTAAATCCTTCAGAAGTGTGGAGTCAGCGAGTACTACTGAAATACTCTGTTGCATTTCAAGTAAGTCAATAAGATCATTAGCTTCAAAAGCAGTATTCAGGTGGTGTTCTCTGTTTAGCTGAATGTTTTTCTATTGTGTGCTGTCTTCCATAGCACAGTTAAGGAAAAATAGAAAATCCTTACAGCTGGGACAGCGTTTCACTTGTGGCTTGCAGGCCCCTTGGTAGTTCCCTGTGGCTGAAACGAAGAGTTTTTTATCTTTGCTCTGAAAAATAATAAGTTTTCCCCAGATCTGTGGTCTCATCCCTGACCCCAGATCATTGAGGCTCCCTCTTGGTTATAAATTAGGACTTAAATGGTGTTCATCACTTCTCCCATGGATGCAGCAGGACAGAGAAGGGGTTAGCCCAGACCCTAAGGTTTTCCATAAACTTTTCTGTACTTGTGAGGATTTTGGGAACTCCTAAACAGAGAAGGAAGAAGGAGGAAGGCCTGAGTTAAATGGCAGAGGTTTGGGGTATCCTTGAACACCAGGCAATTCTACCCACACATGGAGTGCAGTCATTCCTATGAAAGGCACTGCTTGGCTTGTCACTATTCATGTTGTGAAATTGACTTTTTAGATAAAAAACGAGGCAAAAGGCAGACTAGCTCATAGACTGGCAGCCTGTCACAGGCTGGGCTTTCTCACTGTGCTTTCAGTACAATGGGCTTGGTTTCATCTTAATTTCTCCTCACTGTCCAGGAGCACCAGGGGGCTTGTCCAGCTTTTTCCTGGTTTATTCTTTGTTTACGCAGACTGGCTCATTTCTGGTAGAAATCTGAATTATTTTGTCTTTACAATCCACTTTATTCCAGATCTCCTAAAACCATATTCATATTTTTTGTTACAAATACTAACTTCTCACCAGGGAAGTGGTGGAATCACCACCCCTGGAAGCATTCAAACAACGAGTCAACGCAGCGCTTGGTGGTAGAGTTTGGTGGTACTTGGTTGGAAATTGGACTTGGAAGTCTTTTCCAGCCTTAGTGATTCCACAGAAGGGCATTTTTAGTGGGGTCCATGATCTCAGAAGTCTTTTCAAGCCTTAGTGATTCCACAGAAGGGCACCTTTAGTGCAGGTGGGCATCTCCTTGCCGCCCCAGCAGTCTCACATCCGTGTCCCCTGTCTCCTAGGTCCCGCATCCGCCGGGAGCTGTTCATCGAGGAGATCCAAGCCGGGAGCCAGAGCCAGGCCGGCTCGAGCGACTCCCCTTCGGCCAGGAGCAGCAGGGCGGCCCACAGCTCCGAGGGGGACAGCTGCGACGGCGTGGACGCCGAGGGCCCTCCCGACGGGAAGCCGAGCGGCCCGGAGGCGGACGAGTTGAGCAGCGCGGCCGCCAAGTCTCAGGGAGGGCCCGCCGAGCCGGCTCTCGAGGCGGGGGAAGAGGCACTGCGAGGCGCCAGGCCCTCGGAGAGAGCGGAGCCCGAGGGCCTGGAGGACACCGACGACGAGGGCCGGCTCAGAGCGCCGCGCCAGAGCTCCCCGCCGGCACCGCCGCGCCCGGGAGACGCAACGGAGACACTGCCAAACTCTGCCACGGAAGGGGATGCCTCTACCTCAGCTGCCTCCACCTCAGTCCTTACGGGGGAGAGCTCCTACAAGTCAAAAGAAAGTTCAGAGAAAATCTCCAGTGTGCCAAGTACGAGCTCGACGCCGGCCGCAGGCTCGCAGAAAGCCAACTCTCTGCAGAGCTTGTTCGGCTTCTCGGAGGCGGCGAGCTCCAGGAACACGCGAGACAGCTCCCTGAGGAAAAAGAAAGCGGCCAACTTGAACAACATCATCCACCGCTTGGAGAAGGCCGCCAGTCGGGAGGAGGCCGTGGAGTGGGAGTTTTGAGATTAAACTGGCCCAACTCGGGAGAGCTGGGAAGTCAAACTGGACCTCTACTGGTTTTATTGTGTTCGCACTTAACCGCCCTGCGGGCCACAGGGCAAAAACGCCATAGGCCAAGGTGCATATAGAAATCAAAAAAAAAAGAAAAAAAAAAACAAAAAAAAAAGAAAAAAAAAAAAGGAGCGTTAAGCCCAATTTATGTTTGTGTTTTCGAGGAAGAAAACTGAAATGTGTAGTCAAGCTTTTTTGTACCCTGAAGTGTTTTTATTATTGCCCTAAGTGATTTCCACAATTTCTGGAATAACTCATACAGCTTTGCCTTGTGCCCTCCTCTTTGGTGTGGGGCTTTAAAAAAATGAAAAACAGGAAAAAAAAAAAACTAAAAAAAAAAATCTTAAAAAAAAAATCAAACCCACATATTAAAAGGGGGCTTTTTATCTGCCATCTAATGGCTACAGAGCGATAATACACTATTATCTTCTTAAACCAGGAAAAAAGGGGAGATTTTTCAAGAAAAAGAAAAAAAAAGAAAGTTTTTTGTAGCTGTTCAGTTGCCACTAAGAGATTGCACAGTCAACCGACTCTAAACACACTAGTTTGGATTCCTACATATTTTCAAGAAAAGAAAAGAATCTTGTTGTTTGAAACTTTGAATTAAAAAAAAACACATTTACTCCACATATTTTTTAACAAAACAAAAAAAAGTCACATCAGGAAAATATCTTAATTTGTGGTAGCTGACTTAGTGTTTTCTTGTAAGTGAAATAGAATATTGACACGTAGTGCACATTGTTTCATAGCTTTAACTGATTCTGGTCTTTTGCAGCCCAGAATTTGTTTAATACACTCCATTTTAGGCCAAATCAGGACAAAAAAAAAAAATCTGAATCTAGGTATTTTATAATCTGCTTTTTAACCTCTAACCACAGAGCACGCTGATCAGACCTCATATCTGGGAGGTTTAGGAGACAACTTAGAAGCAGCATGTACTTGATCATTTCACTTGGTTTGTAGTGTACAGGATTTCCTTTCAGCAAAGCCAGATCGCTCCAAAAAACGTTGGCCAGTAACATTTCAGCCTGCTCTTGGGGGCCTAGCCCGTATCCCGACCATTCAGCTCACCTGGAATCCTTGGCAATGCAGTTCACGTGTCCGATTGCTGTCACACACCACTAAGAGGGACTGGAGCTGCCGCAGACCCAGCCCTTTTCCTGCTGTTGGTGGCCATTTACTGACTCTCTTCCCACCACGAGCACTGATTTTAAATACGTTTTAGTTGTGGGAAGCTCCTTTTTTTTTTTGCGTGGATAAAGAGTACATGGCAATGACCAGACGGGCTCTTACCGGGGTGGAAGCAGCCCAAGCTCGAAACCAAAACCTTCGTGCTCTCGAATCCCAGTCCGGCCCGTTCTGCCCTGCAGAAATGCAGCCTTTCCCCATTATTTTATGCACAGGTTAGGGCTGATCAAAGTACAAATCCAATTCTAACTTGTCTCTAACTCCTCCTGTTGTCTATATGTATATGCGTGAGCATAGAGGTGTGTGGAAGGATGTGTGTGCGTGGGTGTGTGCGTGCAATTTTATACGTCTGTGTATTTTCTTACGTACTTGTGCACACATAGAGTGCATTACTGCCACCTTTTTTCAATAAGCTGTTTTATCAGTTATGGCTTCTACAAGTTTGCTAATTTAGACTCCTTTATTGCCATATCTTTAAAACTAACAATAGATGATTTCGGAATATATATATATATATAAATATATATATATATAATTTTTTTTTGCTTATTTATAGGTGCTGTATTTTATTATCTGATTGTTAGGAAGGGATGAAAGGGGGCAAATATTCTTTAGAGGGATAGACTGCCGGCAGTATTGGGTATAATTTACAAGATGTAGTTGTCATACTGTATATTATTGATTGAAGACTTTTTTGACCGTATTGTGTATCATTGAACTTTTGTCTTAGGTCAGCATCTTTTTGATGACACTTTAATGGTGCATTCATTACTTCTTAAGTTTAATTAATATTACTTTTCTGATTTTGGGGGAGGGAGGGATGGGGGAGAGGAGTTCCGACTTTAAAGGTATGTTCCCAATATTACACCTCAGTGTGCTTGTATTAATTCATTAGTAGGATTTTTGACTGTAAGATGTGAAACCACATTTCTTGCATGATGTTTTAGAACTTATGTATTTCATTTACAGTCTCTTAACATGCGACAGCAGCACTTAGCTCAAGTTTTCACAAATTTAAGAATCAGTACACTAAAATCCATCCTTCTCATGACTAAGGAAAGAAGGCTCTAGGAGGCTGAAAGGCAGGGATTTATTTCTGATTTTCACTGCTATAGCTGTTTCAGGATTCCTCCTTGGGTAACTGGGGACTCGTGATGAAACTAAAGCTGAGGAGCAGAGAGAGAGCAGCTGCCCCTTTCTGTGATGAGCTGAGGGACAATTGGCAGTGACAGACACCAGGGTGTGGTGGGAGCACTCCTGACTTCCCACCAGGAGTGTGGCCAGTGCGTGGGAAGGGGGTGAAGCCAAGGGTGACCTCTCTGTACCTGCCCAGTGTCCTGCTCTGACTTCCAAAGCACAGCTCCGTGGATAAACGTCCTGGTAGGAGTTCACATACCTTAGTACAAGTCACGACGAGCTGCATCTCCAGCCAAGAGCAAAACTTCTGCCCAGGAGATGCAGATATTTTCTTAGGTTCTTTAATTATTTTTTTTTTTTTTCTTTGTTGTTGTTTGGTTCAGGTTGGGTTTTTTTAATTAATTCTAGGCAATACACTTGCCAGTCTGTTCCTACTGTCCTTGTCTGCTGATTTGAGACCCAGGTGCTGGATGCAGTCAAGTGGTTACTCTCGGCTTTCTCCATAGTGAGGGGTTTTTTTTCTGTTGGATGATTTTATTTGTTTTTTTTTTTTAAGTTAATATTCCCCAAACTATTCTTGTGCCTGTGTCTATCTGATTGCATTCCATGATGCTTACTGAGAGCTCTGGCTGCACTGTACGGCAGCAGAACTGTATTCACAGGTCGCACGCAAATGCAGCACTTAAGGTCAATCTCTCTTCTTAATAAGCAATACGTAAGTGCCTTGAAACATATCTTCTTTTTTTTTTTTTTTTTTCCTGTTTATTTTTGGTTTGCTTTTCAGGTTTCCACTAGTTCTTTAGGATTCTTTAGTGTCCGCCCAGTTTTTAATGCTGTAATGATTTTTTAAAAGCATATCTGTAGCTTGCCCTAGAGGAAATCTTTCTTTCATAACACTAACTGTTAATTCTAAGCTCCATTATTCCATTTGAGTCATGTAATTTTGCTGGATAAAGACAGCGTTCAGAAGTCAGAAGTCACTCCATCCTGCCAAGCGTTGTCATTGGGATCTATTATAAAATTAATCAAATAAAATGCTGTCAGTATTTCCTATATTTTTGGCACTTTATTAATGGCTTAGCTCCTTTTGCTGTTTCATATTTAATGATCTGTGTTGAATGTGGATTAGCCTGCTGAGATGCTGTTGGGGTGATCCCCTGCCCGGAGTCCCTTTGGGTCCCTTGGTGCCCCCTGGTTCGAGGGCAGGGGCCGAGGAGCACCCTCAGACCTGGAGCTCAGAGATGCTCCCGGGCTTTGTCCTGGTGTTTAGCCAAGGTTACAGCTGCTTTTCTGTTCAGTGGAAAGTAGGATGGATTAGTTGAACTACTGCTGAGGTTCTCGGGTTGGACATGAGTTACCTGCTGGTGTTTCTGGCCAAGGCCCCCCAGTTTAGAGGCTGAACTTACACTGCAGGGTGTGAGCAATAGTTGGGATCAATTTGGAACTCACCCTTGGGAGGAAAATGTGCTTTGGAATACCTTTTTTTTTTTTTTTTTTTTTTTTAACTTAATTCAAAGGATAAAAAGTTGAAGGACAAGAAATGCCAAAGAGCAGCATGGTGGCTGTCATCCCTTGGGTGCTGATTCCAGGGAAGGGAATGTGTGAAAGGTGTGACATGGGGCTCATCTCACAGGGCAGCAGAGCCCTCGTTGCTGACATTTCTTTTCCTGATGGATAAAAGCACAGGCAGTTTTCAGGAAATCCATCATGCCAGAGTCTGTTTTTCCTGAGGTTCTTTGAAAGCATTTTATTTTCTCTCTCTGTTTCCAGTTCCATGCTCTTACCAACGCTGTGCATGAAGGGCCAGGGCTGTTTTAATAGAAATACGTTTATATTGCAGTTAAATTGTTGGTTTTTCTCTCTGGATGATTAGGGAAGGAAAAAAAAAAGTGCAGTGCTTTGTTTGCTAAAAGCCAGGAAAGAGTATCCCGTGGCAGAAGGGTCATGCAGTGGGATTGTCGATACACTTCCATTTTTCAGGATACAGATTTCAGACAAAAGCATTGCAGATGTTTATTGACAGAAATGCATTTAATTGCAGTTGCTTTTGATGCCATAAAATTTGACCATTTTATTTATTCATCAGTGAAATGCCTATAAATAGAGCCACCCTTTAAAGGAACCCATATCAGTGCACTCTGCCCATATCATGAATTAGTGAGTCCTTAGGTAATAAACTCCTTGCTGTAATAGGAAAGATCTATATTACAGTTAAAAAGAAAAAAGTATGTGCCTTTCTCATTAGCTAAAAGATCTCTGCATTATTTTTATGTAACTTGTTGATATGGGATTGGTGTAGAGCAATCATGAACACCATGACCATGAACACCACAGAATTCTATGCAATATTTTCCAATCCAATTACTTAAAAGTCACTATTTTTCAGTCCTTTAACAGGAGAAATAGTAAGTTGGAGAAGTTAATCATTCTGATGGTAATTCAAACTGCAAAGCTGATAAATTGACATAAAATAGGATTGAGTGACACGTGACAAATTAATGTGATAAAATAAGGAAAATGCTAACAGTGGTTGCAGTCCCTACAAGCACAGCTGCCATCAGAAGTCTGTCATCTCCCATTTTAAAATTAATAATTTCCAGTGTTCTTAAAGCTTTTATGAATAAGAATGGCCCTGGCAAAAACGGGGCAGGTAATAAAGAGGGAAAAAAAATCACATTTTGACCATATAGAAATTATGAGAATACACAAAAAAAGTAATTGGGTTTGGACGCTTTGCACTTGGATCCAAAATGTTTTATTTCAGTTGAAATGCCGCAGTAATCTGTGCCTTTAGCAGGGTTGTGAGAGATCAGTAGCTTGGCAGTTTGTTACAGACTGAAAGTGGAGTGGTGACATTTTTAACCTGCACATGGAGGGCACTATTTTTGCTTCATTTGTGTCTCTTCCTACAAAGGAGTTTCTGAAATTCTCTGCTTTCCTCTTCACCCAGTGGATGTTCTCTGTCTCAGCCACCGACTGTGGCCGAGCTCCTCTGGGAGACTCAGAAGCAAGAGGAGAAGGAGGAAAGTTGGTTCTTAGGTGGGGACTGGATTTAACATTCCCTAAAACCAAGTCAGGCCTTTCCCAGGAGTGTGTAGCAGTTTTGGCCCTAGAGTGACCAGCTGGTTTTAGCCTTTTATCCCTAAATTTAACTCACATGGATAAAACATTGGCAAAGCAGGACTGGGTTGATTCCTATGTTGTTCTGCCTTCCCCTTTCTGCTCTGTGAACATCAGAATTTTCTTTGTGTTGCATATACAATCAACTTTTCTGAGAATTTAAAAATTCTATACAAAGGAAAGACCTTCCCCTCCCTGCCCCAGCAGTTTAAAGTCTGGTTTTAAATTGCAAGGAGAATCACTGGCAAGGGAAGCACAAGATCTGAATTTCTTTTCTGATATAACCTTTGTAGTTCAAAAGGGGTGTAGCAGTCCCCGTCTCCTTCACATAGATTTGAGCTCTAAAATGTAGAGATATAATTTCACCAATTTCTTCTTTCCTCCCCATCTCTTCTATAGGATATATTGACTATGCCATATATAGTTAATAATGGACTTTATAGCAAGAAAAGCTCTTTATGCCATGCCTAGGGATGGATTTGTCCTACATGACCAGGTCGTGGACTATACCCTACCCTATTAATATGCAAGGATAAAATGGTTTTATGCTCTGAACATGAAATGTATCCTTTTGGAGAAGATTAGCATTAGGCCTGTGCACTTATGTTTTGAGAAAGCCTTAAAAACAGGTGTGTAAGTGGTGCCATCTCTGTCCTCAGGGATGATTTTCCCCCCAGCCAAGTGGTACTGTGGCATATTTAATAGCAGTTATTAGTTATAAGGTCATTATTCCAGCTGAAGAAAGTCATTCATTGAACTTCATTAGTGAGCCCCTCACCAGCATCCTCTGTACAATTCAGGACCTGCTTTTCCCAACACCTGGGCATCCATATCCATCCCAAAATTCTTGGCTCTCTGTGAAATTTGTGGTTCTACAACCCTTGTGAATGGAAAAAAAACCGATGGGATTCCTGGCCTTGATTGTCATTGTTCTTCACAAACATCTTCTGGCACTAAAGTGCATTAAAAGGAAATGCCTCCTTTTAAAAAACTAATAAGATTATTGTATTTTTTTCCTTGTCCAGCTCTTCTGTAAAAGGTCAATTCTGCCAGTTTCAAGCTTGCTTTACTCAGAGTGGTGTTGGGAGATTTTAGCCACAGTTCTGTAGATTTCCTATTATTAAAACTGTTGGTTTCATCACATCAGATCAGTTTCTTTGGACTTTGAACCAGCTGAGTGCAGAGAGCAACTGAATCCTTAACCACAAAAAAAACAGTGCAGGACCAGTGCAGCAAAGTGAACATCCCTGTGAGGTGGTGTCTTTGGCTTTCTGTTTGAATTCCAGAGATATTTGTAATACATGGTACAATCTTCATCCAAAGTTCTTTGGAAATGGAGAGTCATGCCCGGAATTTCCTGCTGTTGTGGTGCCACACCTGATTTTTGCACAGTTCCTGTGTAATTCCTGGTAGTGTCACAACAGCACAGCCTCTCTCTTGACAGCAAGAACAAGAGTTGTGTTCTCTTGAGTCCATGTGGGTAATTAATATGCAATTTTGGGAGTTGTTAAATGGGTCTCTGTGCATCATTCCAGGATGGAAAAGCCCCTCTGTGTATTTAGCATTTGTGTGCTTGGTCTTAATGGTGCAGCAGTATTGCTGCAGCCAAATTTGTGAAATCATTTGGGATGTAGGTGAGCGAGGGCTTAAAACCAATATGTATTTTAATGGGCAGAGGATGCCATTCCCCACTTGTCAGCTGCATTCCCTGCTGTAAAGAGGGGATTAGCCACTGAAGAGACCAGGCTGCTGGAGATGCCTGGGTTTAACTAATGAGGATGGGGAAGATCATGCTCAGAATACATAAAAATTATCCCAAGGGTCTGAGATGTGCAAGAGCCAAGGAACTGTAAAGGAGGTTTGGCTTCCTGCAGGAAGTTCCTATCCCAGATATTTGCACATGTCTGGTGGTCTCTCCTTTATCAATGTACAGTGGACAGTAAAGACATATTTAAAACAATCACAAAACCAGCTAATTAAGTAAATTCGAGCCAAGTATGGAATTAAAGCAAGCAGCTCAGCCTTGCACTCCCTTAGCTGAAAATTCAAGTATTTGTAGGAATGAGGTGGAAATTTTCTGTTAGGCAGCTCCTCTTGGAAGGCGAGTGTCTGTGCTTTCAAGAGAATAAATAAAACTTGGCACTTGACTTGCTCTGAAGTACAATCTTGTCTCCAAATAACTAGGAAAAATATTTTTGCAATCAGTCTTTCAATCAGACTTCCCTGGCTTTTATTAGCTTGTGTTGGACCCTTTGTGCTGTTTTGATGTGTTATTTATATGTGGGTAAGTTATTACTAGCTTTAAAAGTGTTTCCAAAGTATCTGGTTACCTCTGGATGCTGGTGCAGGTGATACAGGGAGTACTTGAGCATCTGGTTTGGGAAGCAGGAGCGTGGGGAATAAGCAAGGTCACATCTGCATTGTACTTTTCCTTTTCCTTGATCAGGGCTTCCATTTCCTTCTCACTTTCTCTAGAGAGATGGAGTTCATGGGTCATTCCTTTTTTTCTGTGGGAGAAAGATTTTAGTCGAGCTTGAAATGATTTTATTTTCACTCCATAGGCATATCATCAAAATCCTGTATGTTGCCACATTTCCCATTAAGTCTTTAGTGAAATTTACTCTTTCACTTTCTCTACTTGGAAAGCTATGTGCCTTATTTCCTAATCTCTTCGTGGAGAATAATCTAAAGCACAGTGGTCTGGCTTGCAGCATTCCCAGCCGCTTTTCCTTTTTTTTTTTTTTTTTTTTAGAGTGGGGAGCAAACACTGCTGGAGCATCCCAGTGTCCCAGCACTGGCTCCCAGCCCTGTGTGAGGAGTTTTTGTGCAATAGAAACTCTGGGTCCGTGTCTGGGGTGGGGGTTCCTGTCCCACAGCCAGCCAGGACAAGCTCTGCTTCAGGAGAATTCACATTCCTGGGGGGGGGAAGGAAAATCCCTCATCCCTGTGGGTTTGTTCCAGCAGTTGTGGGCAGGACTCGGCCATCACCCAGCCTGGTGCTCGTCGGGCTCAGCCTCGCAGGTCTGGGGTGTGCGAGAACCCCCCGGTGCCCCTCAGCCGTGGCAGCTCCTCGGTGCCATCAGTCACAGCTGCTGTCCCCAGGGCCATCCCAGGGCCCTGCTGCCTCTGCCTGCTCTGGGGCACTGTCCAGTCATTCCAGTCAGGATTTGGTTTTTGTGCAGAACAGGCTCCCCCCAGCCCTCCCCGAGCTCGCTCTCTCTGCAGCATCAGAAGGTGAAACACACAGAGGTGGTTTGTGATTAGGACAACAATCTAATATTTTACTATTTATGAGATTAATTTTTAACAATTTCTTCTTTTTTTGTCGAGGTTTGTTGGTTTTTTTTTTCTTGGATGTAAACACAACAGGAATATTTACATATCATTAGTTTGGGTTGGAAGGGAACTTAAAGCTCATCCTGTTCCAACCCCCTGCCGTGGGCAGGGACATCTTCCACTAGACCAGGTTGCTGTCCCCCAAATGGATGTTGGAGAAAGCTTGGGAAATCCTAGAGATGGAGCAGGTGGTGTTGGCTTTTAGTATCCATATCATTGTGCCCCTGTTGTGTTTTCTAGAGCAATCTTTTTCTTTTTTTTTTTTAAGAAAAAAAAAGTATTTTATCTAAATGCCTAATAAATAATATTATTTAAATAGTTTTTAAAATAATTTAGGACTGAGAATAAGAAGCCTCAGTTGTGAGAGAAGAGACTTAAAATATACAGAGAGAGAAAATACCCTGAGCCTCCTAGAGCCTCTACTGAGAATTTGCTAAAGATGCAGAGCCCCTGGTCAGAGCACATTGCAATTAACTCACAAGTGTTCATTTAAAATGAGAGACTGGTTTCCTGTGATGTTCATCTTTGTTGGCATATGTTTGACTTTCTGAATTCAGAGCTAATTTCCTTCTCATTCAAAATTCGGTCGAGGAAAAAAAAAAATTTTAAATGGCAAAAAATAATAATTCACCTTGTGCAGCAGCAACTTTTCCTGGTGTGAGCTCTGGAAATCCACGTTGTGCATTTTCTGTGGCACAGAGGGGTGGTTCAGCTTTGCTGCCGGCTCGAGGTGTGTTCACACAGGCTTTTCCCTGGCGAGGTGGCCCTGGGGAGCAGCAGAAAAACCAGACTGCAGCCCCCAACCCCAGCGTGTCCCAGGGGCAGGGGCCAGGAGCCAGTGCCAGCTCCCCCCTGGCATGGGCAGAGGGGAAGGTGCTGGCACTGCAGGGCACAGCAGCACCACTCCTGTGGCTTGGGAAGCAAATTTGCACTTTGCCTTTCGAGGGTGTCCCACTAAAAAAAAAAACAAAAAAAACCCAAAAACATCTGGTGAATTTCCCACGTCAGGTTCATTTTCCTTCTGGTGTAGTCCAAAAGGAAAGTGAAAATCAGAGTTAAAAACGCCCTAGTGTAAGTGTTGGATCAGCTCTGCCAAACAAAAGGTTGTTCCTCTCGGAATACTCTATGCATTTCTGTGGTGAAAAGCGTTTTCTCCCATTCCTTGCTGGAAATGCTGTGAGAATGTCACACGTACGAATTTGGACGTCGATCCCAAAGCAGATGGAGGCTGGGGAGGGGGGGATGTTCTTTTTTTTTTCTTCTTTTCTTTTTTTTTTTTTTTTTAAATTGTTTCCCTCATGTCCCTTTTCATTTTTATTTTTTTTTTAATTAAAAAATTAACTCTTTGCATTTGTGCAATAACTACTTGCCATGAGAATGGGCAGACCTTGGAAATGCCCCGACTACTAACACAGCACAAGATGAACTCGAACAGAAAGTGGTGTACTTTTTCCTGAGAACTTTTTTTTTTTTTTTTAATAATAAGCTCAGTTTTTACCCCAGTGTATTGTGGTGTCTTACATTTTTAGCAGTATTTTATATTTTTTCTGTAACGCACTAAGTCTTAGATGTTTTTAGAGCTTGTTTGTTATATTCACAATCACGGATTTTAAAAAAGAAAAAAGAAAAAAAAAAAAAAGATCCTCACAAAGACCCAATTGACCAAAAAAAAAAAAAAAGTGTCATTTTTTTTGTACAAGTAGCTTTGAGAAGCCCACATTGTGTTGCTGTGACTCATCTTTTGTAACATTTTATTTCTTGGTATTTGTTTAAACATAAAAAGTAAGAGTTTATCTGGCTGGCAGTGCAGGGCAGCGCTCCCTCGTCAGCAGACGGCATTGTTTCTGTCTTTGTTTGGTTTAGCCATAAAATGTTTGTTCTCAGCACTGTACAACGGTCCCTATATGATATGGAGAAGCAATATCACTGTATGAAACTCACACGATGTATTATTATTATTATTCACTAGCACCCTAGGTGTGATAATTGAAGTAAATATCTTTTATACAAACACAATTCCGCGTGGGCTGTCTTTTATTGAGGTGAGACCTGAGTCCAAGCAGCAAACATTTACATTGTGCTTCTGGTTCTGGTGATGCCCAGAGGGATCACAGGGATGGTTTGGTGGGATTTGTGTTTGGCCAGGGGAGGAAAATTTACTTTTTGTGTATCAGTTCCTATGGGGAGTGTGTGTGTGTTTCCAATACTTTAAATATTGAACTGTTAGATGTCCAAAATGCTCAGTGAAATCCAAGTGTGGCCATTCCTGCAGCAGTCAGTGTGAAGTGGGCACCCAGCTTCACAGACAGAAAATACATATTTGAGGTCTGAGACCACCAAGGGGGATTGTTTTGAGCACCACAGCAAAGTATCAAATAATTAAAAAGGAAAAATAAGTCAGTTACCTGAGGTTGGAAATGCTTTAGATTCAAAAATGAAAATGTCAAAAAATTTTCCAGATATTTGGTTCACTGTTTATTTTTGCATATCCTTTATAGGAAAATTAATTCCTCATTTAATGCCTTATGGGATGTTCCTATAAATACTCTCAGGATTTACAGAGTGAGGAGTTTGGAAGTAGTGGAAGAAATAATTTTTGGATGCTCTGGGTGTCAGGTAGAGGATGTGTGTGTGTGTCTGTGCTTACCTGGGTGCTCTGTTTTCCCTGGTGTGTTTATGTCTGTTTTTTTATGAATTGAAGGTTATTTTGGGGGACCTACTTTGATTTCCACCATCTCCTGCAACACATCCCTGACATTTTTCTCCTACCAGGCTGTCGTGTTCCCCCTCCAGGAGTTTCCTGTGGAATGGGAGTTTTGGAGGGCCAGGATGGATATTTGCAGAGCAGGGCTGGGATTTCCCACCCCAGTGAGGGTGGCACTTTGTCCAGCTCCATGTTGTGTCTTTGCCATCTTTAGTTCTGCAGGCATGGGGGAATTCTCCTCAAAATGTATTAAAAATGCTGCTTGAATGCCTTCATTTCATGACAAATGTTCATTTTCTGGTTTTGAAGCATCTGTGGCAGGTTGTTCCACAGAATGGAAAGGTTTATGGTTTAACACTTTTTTTTTCTCCTTCTCTTTTAATAACTAGTCCAACTGTTGATTGCTATAAATGGTATTATTGTGTATAATCCTAATTTTTTTAAACTTGATGCTAAACAGCTAGGCTTTTAAAATGCTATGCCTCAGGTAGGTTAATTTGTGTATTTGTAACCTGCACTTTTCTTCAGGTGGTATCAGCATGAAACTCCTAAAATGCCACACGTGGTCATAAAGCAAAGGGTGTGTGGAACTTGAGAAAGCACTGACCTGGAGAAGGTTCACAGTAGCTCAGAATTTTGCTTCTTGGGATAAAGCCAGGCTGTTCTCTCAAGCCTGAATCTCAAAAAGTTAATTTTGGGAAGTTAGGAAGGCAACCCAAACCACAAGGAAGCATCTGAGAGGTCAGGAGCAGACATTTATGGTCTTCTATGGAGATAGTTGGATCTTCTAGATTTATGGGGGCAGCCCTTCAAAAGGATGTCAACATTCTCTCTTTTTGGAAGAAGTGTAAGCTGTGTGTTCCCAGAGACCTTTACTGGTTTGAACTGGGACATCACTGCGAGTTCCTGCTGGGACAGAGCTGCTGCTGGGGCTGGCTGGGTGAGGTTTGCCCAGGAAATGTTACAGGGGTTTGCTGGATTGGTGGGAAAAGTCCTTGGGAGCAGGAGTCAGTTCACACCTCAGTGCCAAGGTCCTGGCTGTGCTCCTGCTCCACCATCAGTCAGAGCCAGTTTGATTTCAGTGGGAAAAGGAATATTTTTTCACATGGCATCATGTTCCCACCAGGTGGGAAGCTGTGAGTGGCTGACCTGGTGCTCTTGAGCCCAATTTCTTTCCATTTGGAAATGCTGTCATTTTCTTCCCAGTATTTGTGTTCTAGTGGAAGTGGTGAAGGAATTGTGTACTTGCCAACAGAGGGCTTCAGAAAACATGATTTGATTACAGCAGAGCATTTTATTTTCTTTTTGCTTCAAGCTATGGGAAACTGATAAGAAAATTCAAACTGTTTGCTTGAACTCTTCCAAGTTACCCATGTAATTATCTTAGTACCCTTGGAAATAATCCCTTCTTGTATGAAATCTCTCTCCTTACAGGGTGAATTTATTAAGCAGTACTGGGTTTCTTTGCTGGGGGCTGTTTATTTTGGAGTGGCTGGGCCAGGAGGAAGGGAAAGGAGAAATCCTTCAAACCTTCCCTTCCCAGCAGGCCCTCAATATGAAAAGAAAGGGAGAAAAGCAGAGGAGGCAGAAGAAATCTTGCCTGCACCTCTTCTGGCAGCAACTGGCAGAGAAACCCAGAGAGGTGGGAGGGAGCCCCAGAGAGTCATGGAATGGTTTGGGTTGGAAGGGACTTTAAAGGACACCTTCCACTGTCCCAGGCTGCTCCAAGCCCCATCCAGCCTGGCCTGGGACACTGCCAGGGATCCAGGGGCAGCCACAGCTTCCCTGGGCACCCTGTGCCAGGACCTCCCCACCCTCATCATTAAAAAAATTTCTTCCTTAGAACTCACCTGAATCAGCCCTCCTTTGTTTGGAAACCATCACCCCTTGTCCTGTCTTGCTGCAGTTTGGTGGCTCCTTCTCTCATCTCCAGGGCCATTTTCCAAGCTGGTCCTGAGGGCACTGAGGCTCAGAGAAGGGTTCTGGTATTTTGGAATGAGTGTGGCAGCTGGGCTGAGAGGGCTTTTCCCTGTGCTCCCAAGCCTTTGTCACTCGGGCAGTTGAAGTCTCAGATGTTGCTCTCAGGGTGTTGGGCATCACCTGCTCTCTACCTGTCTCTGTTTTCTCTTGTCTCTTTGGCAGCACTTGAAAGTAAAACTGAGTTGGGCTGTTCTTGCTGCCTTCCCTGGTGCCAATCCAAGCCCTTGCTGTCTGGGGCTGCTCATCTTCTGTGTCATCCCTGAAAGACCTCACTGATGGTCTTAATGTCTACTCTTACAAGTCTGTATCTGCAGAGAAATCTCATCTCTGCACTCCTGGAGCTTTTCCAGGCCTGATATTTGCTTGTGGAGACCAGGGAGATTGTGCTAGAACTTACAGCCGGCTTTCAGAGGTTTCATCATTCCTTTCTTTCCATCCTCTCCCTGCTTTTCCTGCCCTTTCAGAAGCCCTGCAGAGGGTCTGATCAGAGAATGCCCTCATAGCAGGTAAGATGGACCAGGTCAGCCCAGAAGCAGCATTGCAGGCTCAGATGATTCCCAGATTAATAATCCAGGCATTCTGGCTACCCAGGGGCTCTTGGAGGTCTTGACTGACCTTTCCTCCCTCCCTGGAGATATCTACAAAGTTGCTTTAAAATGTCCCAAGAGCCCAGATCTTTTGTGTTTCTGTTGTATTGGTGAGATCTCTGGAGCACTTGATCTTCACTATCTTTATTGACTCTGGGGACATTTTTGGAACAGTACAGTCCTTTTGAATAACACTGATTTTTCATTGCCTCATGGGAGGTGAGCTGCACCTCAGCAGATGGCTCAGCTGGGCTTTTGCACTACAACCTGCTCTTCAGCCTTTACCTCTGAGCAGATTTGCACCTCAGAGTCCACAGACAGGGCTCTGCTGACTTGTAGAATGAAATATTCAGTCACTCCCTGCCTCCTTGTCCTGTTTCTCAGCCTGCTGACAGCTCCCAGCAGTGGTGGCTCCAAGGAAAAGGCTTTGCATGAAGTTGAAGCAGATTGAGTGACTCCCACCCACTCTGGGCCAGGCAGAAATGTTGTCCCTCACCATGAAAAGGTCAAGGCAGAACTGGAACCATCGAGCTGTACAATGGTGAAAGGCCTTTGACAACCTTCCTGCTGTGGGAAGGGTTTTGGCTCAGATCTTTCTGCCTTGGCATCTTCACAGACCAGAAGAGAAGACAGAGAAAATCTTCTTGTGCATCCAGGGTTGGATGTGCAGAGTTTGGACCGTGTGCTCCTCATCCCTCCAGCTACAAAGCACAGGGTCAAGGTCGAGTCATCTCCCCTTGCTTCTCCTGGAAGGGGAGCAGGACTTTGGGCAATAACAGCCTTTTCCAGACTTCCTCAAAAAGCTAAATGCCAAGTGTTTCAAGAGCCTGAAATTGGGCCTGAGTTTATGTGTAAACCTTGGGAGCTCTGGCATCGGGCAGAGCCAGAGGTAAGACTTTGTTGGCTTGAAAAGGCTCCTGGAGAGGGATGCCAAGAAGTCTTGGCACTTTTTTTCTTCATGGAGAAGAACAATAATTTCAACTTGGATGTAACTGTCCAGTCATGAACTGGAGTGGCCCAACATAGGGAAAGGTGAAAGAGCTGGAAAAATCAAAGGGTCCGTGGCAGACTCAGTTTCCTGCTTCTTTCTTTGGCTTCTGCTCCTCGCCCTGGCACTCTCAGACACCCCTGTTTGTGTTGAGTGAGTCTCCAGCTTTGAGCCTGCGTGCCAAGGCACTCCAAGGTTTACTTATCATACCATCATCTTCCTTCCAGTCAATAAAATAGACTTCAAACCTTTGAAGTAGTGGCTTTCAGTGCACTTCAGTTGACTTTTCAAAGAGAGTGTGCCACATCGCTTCTCAGCTTGTTTTCTTTTTTTTTTTAAACAGTTATGTGAATTCAGGGAGGCCAGACAGTAAATGGAGGGAGATTAAAAAGTTGCACGAGGTAAATGAGGGTGTGAACTTGCAGAGCATCAGCTAATTTGCCATAACTGCCCATGTGTGTGCTCCTAGCCCAATCCTTTCAGCTACACCACTCACCTCTCATTTCCTCAGGGCTCTGAGGATCCACATGAGCAGTTCCCCCAGCCCCATGGATGTGTAGCAAGTTGCAGCCTATCTCACCCCAAGGTGATTTCTTCATCTGTCTGTATCCTCAGTAATCAAACCACCATCTTATGGAAAGATTGCCTCTCATTTATTTATGTCTGGCCTTATAACTTCAAACTAAGTTGCTAGTATGTCTTAATTTTCTCCATCTGTGAAAACAGATGCTGTTTATTTTGGATGATTTGCCAAGGGAGCCCAGTTGCTGGGGCTTGTTGCAGGAGTCAGAGTTGCTGCTGCTCAGTGGCAGCCCTGGGCTCGGGGGCACTCCCAGTGAGCCCCTGCATCTGCCAGGCTCTGCTCCCCACCAGCCTGGGGCTGGGGCTCCAGGACTGCCTTCTTCAATAATCACTTCAGGCATTTATCCTGCAGCTTTGGAATGGCAAGAGACTGACAGGGCTGTTCACAACCAAAGAAGTGTGAGACTCGTGTCAATCTTTTATTCTCAGTTTGGGTTTTGTTTCTTCACTGCGTGAGGCACCTTTGTGTCCCACCACGGCCTGTCCATACAGATCCTTGGTGTTATTTCCAGAAACATTCATCCCATGGCTGTGTCATCCATGGCTGTGCCCCTTGGGCACACAGAATTCCCAGAAGAGGCATTTCTTTAGAGCATTTTCTTGGAGCAGAGGCTCTTTCTGAGTATTCATTCAGTGTTTGGCAAGATATCATAGAATTACTCAATGGTTTGGGTTGGAAGGGAACCTTTAACATCACCATGGGCAGGGACAGCTTCCACTGGACCAGGCTGCTCAGAGCCCCATCCAGCCTGGCCTTGAGCACTCCCAGGGATGGGAATAGTCCACTCTCAGCTTCTGATTTTCTGTGCATCAGACAAGGGGGAACCAGCTCTGTCTGTGCCAGGGTGGCACTGGAGCTTCTGCCAGTGTGGGGCTGCCCAGTGCCTGCACTTCTGCCCTTTCCTTCATCAGGCCATGGCCATGTCAGGCCTGGCTTTTTAAAAGCCAGAGCTGGCAGAGTTTGAGGCTAAAGACACGTGGTTTAAAACCCACTTTTCCCACTTTCACCTTCTTTCTCCCGTTCCCTTCTGCAGCTCTTCTCTCCCCAGCCTTTGAGGTGTTTGCACATCTGAGGGGTCAGAGCCAGGGCTCTGCAGCTCAGGGAAGACAAAAGCAGATTCCCAAAGCCTGAGCTCCCTGCCTGCCTGGCAGAGCCCTGCTCCTGCTGCTGCAGGTGAAGAGTCACTGGCACACAAGGGACGAGCTCGAGGGTGGCCACGGCCCCTGTGAAAGGAGAAAGTTATGATTAAAAAAAAAACACCAAAAACCATCTGTGGGGAGTGACACTGACAGGGAGATGAGAGGGAAGCTCTGTGTGTTTGGCTGCTGTCAGTGTCAGACAGGGTTCCAGCCTTTGCTGCTTTCATGGATGGTTTGTAGGGGACTGGCCAAGTGAAACCTAAGGGAAGGAAGGATGCAGATTCCTTTAAAACTGAGAGCTCTGTTTCTTTGGTGACCCTTTCTTCTTTTAAATTAAAAAACTCAGTCCATGTAACTCAGAAGCCAAAAAGATCATTTAAGAGAGAGATGCAAGGCCTGGGTCTCCTTCTGCAAGCTCCAAAGTTCAGCTCTGCAGGGGATTTTTGGGCAGGGTAGGAGGCCAGGGAACACGTCCTGCCCAGGTAACCCCCCTGTGTGAACCCTGGACAGGATGCTCAGCAGTGCTTTGTGCAGAACTGGGGCCCCCAGCCCATGTTTGGCCAGCAAAGCTTCCCAATTAGATTTTAATGCAATTTAAAAAGACAGCCAATTGAATAATTAACCGTAGGGAAGAGGTTTTCTTTTTTCCAAACCTTGTTGATGCAAATATTTTGCATCAGGCCACCCATGTTTTGGAGCAGGCAGGGATTCCCCATTCCTGGAGAAATACTGACCTCCAGTGGGATGTGCCTTTAGCACAACTACTGCTCCATCCTGAGTCTTTTACTGGGGGCTCTAAAATGTAAATATGCAGAGGAGGAAAAAATAAATCCGTATGTTGTGTTCAAAGCATGTGCCACTTCTCCTTCCCTGCAGTGAGGCTTGGTCCTTCTGAATAACATGGGAAGAGGAATGGCTCTAAACTGAAAGTTTATCCAATCTAAGTTTAGATTGGAAATTGGGCAGGAATTGTTCCTGTGAGGGTGGGCAGGGCTGGCACAGGGTGCCCAGAGCAGCTGTGGCTGCCCCTGGATCCCTGGCAGTGCCCAAGGCCAGGCTGGACAGGGTTTAGAGTAACCTGGGCTGGTGGAAGGTGTCCCTGCCATGGCAGGGGGTGGAATGGGATGGGCTTTAAGTTCCTTCCCAACCCAAACAACTCTGTGATTCTATTACAGAACACAGTAATTGTCTTTCTTATTGTTGAGGTTGAAAAAGACATTTAGGATCATCATTACCCCATCACTGCCAAGCCCACCACAAACCCTGTCCCCAAGTGCCATACCTACCAAAAAAAAAGGGGGAATTAGCACCAGCACAGACCCTGGTTCCTGGGAAAGCAGTGTCACTTCGGGCATCACTTCATCCATCACTGCTGCTCTCAGTCCAGCCCTGTGGCCAGAGCATCACTCCCTGTGCAAGGACCTCCCTCCACAGCTGGTGTCAGGGTGTGGGGAGCATTTCCCAGCCTGGCAAGAGTGGGAGAGCTGGAATTGAGCAGTTGCACCCTTGTCTGAAGGCTTAGAGAGGGCAGGAGCCCTGAGGAGAGCCTGCCCTTGCTGCTCCCCAGGCAACCCCTGCACTTCTTGCTCCCTGGCTGTTGATAAATGAGGAAATTTTTTGCCTTCCAGCTGTCTGGAATTTAGGGGAATAATTACAACAGGAATTATCTGGGAGGGACTAGAACAGATGGGACCTGAGCTTTCACCCACCTGGAAATCCAAGCACAGAGGGACAGATCCTGCATCCCGTGGTGGAGGTGCTGGCAGTGCAAAACCCCAGCTCTGAACCTGGAGCTGAGCAGGTTTCCCAGCCAGGGAGACACCCAGGCACTGCTGGCAGCAAGGGAGAAAGGTGAAACAAGATGATTTCTGCTGCAGGACAGTTTAGGGATGGATTTGCCAATGGAACACGGAGCTCGCCCTGCGGGGCTGGTCCTGTGCCTCTCGCTGGAGCTGCAGCTCTCCACTGCCTCACATCTGGGCTGGGGTTATGTGAGGGGAACCAGAGGTTTTTGTTTTGCTCCTGGAGCATTCCAGCAGTGCCTGTTGTGGTTTAGGGTGTGGGTTTTACTCTGGGGGGCAGCTGGAGAGAGGGATCCTTTGTAGAAAATTGGCTGAGCAGGAATGCTGGGGGCTGCACAGCCTGGCCCCGTGCCTGGGGCAGGAGTTGGTCCCACCTGAGCCCCTCCTGGGGGTGTCCCCCACCCTGCCCCAGGCCCCCACTCCATCCTCTGCCCTGTGAGTGCCCCTCCCACCCCCACAGCCATTGCAGCCTCTTCCATCGCCTTTCCCATGCAGAGCAGACCTGGGCATCAGTTCATGGGCTCAGCTCCCCTTAACCCTCTGCAGGTCCCCCCCTCTGCCCAGCCAGCTGCCAGGTACCCCTGGGGCACCAAAAATACCTGTCTGATGCCCCTGGCACTGGGACATGGCACTGCTCCTTCCCGGGGACTGTGCCCACCCTGGGCCATCAGCAAGGAGGGCTGGACCCCGGTGCTGAGCAGGGATTGCTGCTGGGGACCCTCCTGCTGCCCCCAGGAGAGAGCAGGGCTGCTGCTCTGAGCTGGCTCTGGTGCTGCAGTGGGGCTTTCTCAGCCCTTTGGCGTCCCCTTGGTGCAGTTGGGGGTTCTGGTGGCCGGTGACAGCCCTGGCTCTGTTTTGCAGTGCGCTGTGCCGAGCTGCAGATGCAGCTGACAGAGGCTGTGGCCACCTTGGCTGGCCAGAAGGAGCTCGTGGCCAAGCTGGAGCACGACCTGAGCACCATCCAGGCCCTGTCTGCTGTGCAGCGCCCTGATGCAGAGGTACCCCCTGCCCATGGGGCTGGCTCTCAGACCTGGGGGCTCGGGGGATGTTCACCTCCTCTTTTTATCCTTTCATTTCCTTTTTTTTTATTTTTTTTTTTTTTTTAATTCTTATTTTCCTTTTCTTTTTTTCTTTCTGATAATTCACCCATCAGAGATTTGCATCCTGCCGGTGCAGTGGGGAGGTGCTGGTGTGGGAGGGGGTGGTTCCAGTGGCTTCCAGGGACCCTCCAGCCCTTCCCCTTCCCGGGCAGGGGCTGGGGGTTGGTTTGAGCACCAGCCTTTCCCTGCTGGGTCAGTCCTTGTCCTTGCAGCAGCAGCATCCAGGAGGGGCTGCTTTGCCCAGGCACCCTTGGGTGGGTGGGAAATGTTTAACCCTTTGTGCTTGTGCTGCCCAGGGTGCTGCCACGCCCAGCCTGGAGAAGATCCCCGAGCCCATCAAGGAGGCCACGGCGCTGTTTTATGGTGAGAAGAGGGAGCTGAGCCGGGCTGGGCCACCCCAGGGTGGGCACTCCTGCAGGGATGGCAGTGTGAGGATGCTCCAGTGGGACAGTTTTCCATGGTTTTACCCATCTTTTGGCTCCTCCCAAGGGGTGCAGCAGGAACGTGCCAGGCCTGGCTCTGTGCTGGGCTGGTGAGCCCAGGCTGAACCAAACACCCTGAGCTCTGTGCTCTGCCTCCTGCTCCTCCCACACCAAACCCCTCCAGAGCCAGCCAGTGAAACATTTCCTGTTCATCAGCCCCTGCACTGAGGTCTGCAGGAGAAAATGAATCTAAAAAAAAATAACAACTCTTGGCTTCTCTGGGGAAAAAAATAAAACCAAAACATTTCCTTTCCTTTTTTTTTTTCTTTTTTTTTTTTTTTTTTTTTTGCTTGTTTGGTTTTTTGTTTGTTTTGAAAGGTTTTGAAAACACAAGATAAACAATATCACAGCAACAGTCCCACCAAGCTAAACAACCTGCAGCCACCCATCCTGCTCTATGAATAACTGCTCTGTGCAGCTGGTTGAGTCATGGCCTTGGGGACACATTTCTCCTTGGCTGTGAATGTCACTGCCAGGAAGGAAGAGCAGGGAGGGATGGCCACAGCCCCATCATGGGGGGGCAATAAATGGGGTCCTGGGCATAGCAAGCTGGTGGTGGATGAGGGGTTGGGGTAGGGGAGAGAGGATTGTGGCCCTGGGGCTTTATTTTGATGCTGCAGCTGCTGCAGAAGCCAGAGGAGAGAGTCTGGCAGGGATGGGGAGGGTTGGAGTCAGGGAAAGGCAGCCATGGGTAGCACCAAATAATGCAATTGGTTTTTCTGTCCACTTCGAGGATGAGTCCTCAAAAATGAAAAAAAAACACCATAAATAGTAGTCCATGCTGTAATACCCGTGCACAGGGGATGATTTGGGTGCCCCCAGGGTCTCACAGTGGGAGGACCTTGAGCACACCCCGGGGTGTATGGGGGGCATTTACCAGCTCATCTTTCATGCCAAACCTCGTCCACAGGTCACCCTCCATCCCCTGGCACCTCATTCCCCGAGGAGCAGATGGACTCACTCCTGTCCATCATCTCCAGCCAGAGGGAACGCTTCCGGGCCAAGAACCAGGAGCTGGAGGGGGTGAGTGTATGGGGAGGGGCTGGGGGCTGCAGGACTCAGCCTGGGCTGGCTGCTCTGCTGGCCTGCAGCAATTCTGCACCAGCAAAAGGAAAATACATCCTGCTGTGTGAATGTGTAAAGGAAAATACATCCTGCAGCAAAGCCTGCCCCAGCCCATCTGTGCTGCTCCAGACCCCTCTGTCCCTGTGTCCCTGTGTCCCTGTGCTTGTCCTCGTGTTTGGGGGTGCCATGGAAAAAGCACATAGAGAATACATTTTGGGGTAGCAAACTGAAGTAGAGCTCAAAATAACCTTTTCAAAGTTGTGTCTGCACCTCCTGTGGGAGCCCCATCCCATCCCAAAGGCCCCTCAGCCACCTTGGGTGCCCCAGCCCTTCTTTGAGGGATGGGGTTCTTGATGGGGCAGGACTGGGAGCCCCCTTCTGCCACAACTGGCACAGTTTTAATTAGGGAGCAATTTTAATTGGAAGCCAGGGGTGTTTAATTGCTGAGAAGGGACTGATCCCCCCTGGCTGGATCCCACTGTCCCCCCACACCCCTGCAGGAGAACAGGATGCTGCAGCACACAGTGCACGCCCTGCAGAGCGAGCTGGACAACCTGAGAGCTGACAACATCAAACTCTACGAGAAGATCAAGTTCCTGCAGAGCTACCCTGGCAGGGTGAGTGTCCACCTGCCCCTCTCTCTGTCTGTCTGTCTGTCCATCCTTGGCCTGGACAATCCCCAGACACAGACACTGCACATTTCCAACATGCAGCTTGCATGAAATTGGGGTGGGGAAGGGTGCAGTGCTCTGTCCAGAGCTCTGCCAGGAAGGCGCTTTAGAACTGTGCTGAGGGGGTCTTTGACATCTTTGAAGCCAGAAACCCAAATTTCCTCCCTAACAGAGCTGCTACAGCCCCCTCTGATGCTCACTGCTGGCAATGTGGTGCTCTGGCAGGCAAGCCTGGATACTTCTGCCTGAGCAGGCTGCCAGAGCTTAAACTGGGACCTCCTGCAATAAACCCCTGCAGCAGAGCCTGGAAAATAAATCATCCTGTCCCACTTGTGCTCATTCCTGAACTTCTTGCATCCAGCAGAGAGAGCTGCTCCCTGAGCAGCCAGAATACAGACAAAAGAGAAACAGCCAGCCCAAAATCATCCCAGTAATGCCAGGAGAAGGCTGGGAAGGGGGAGCAGACTTTGCTGCAAGCTGCTCTGCTCAGGCTGTGTCCCTCAGGAGGTTCATCCCCAGGGATTTGCTGCCTGGCAGCTTTCCACTGCAAGCACTTCCCTGGTCAGAGCCAGGCTCTCCTGACCTGGGGCTTTCCTTAGAAATGCAGAAGTGCCACTCACAGAGGGGACACCCATTCCCTGCCATCCTTCCCCTGGCTGCTGCCTTTCCGTGCTGCCTGGACCCAGTCTGTTTAGTCGAGGGATATTTTTAATAGCATTTGGTGGTGGGAAACTCCTACAGCTGGGAGGGACCTTATTTGGTTCTTCTCTTTATGTCTCCCTGATGACGCCAGGTCGTCCCCTCTGACATTTTTTCCCCTTTCTCCTGTGGAATATCATCTCCATGTTTATCCTCTGCCACAAGGCAACCCCTGAATGCCATTGCCATGAGCTAAAGAGCAAAACCCTCCATGGCAGCAGCGCAGGGATTGCATAATTCACCCCCTAATGGGGCATGTGACACGTTAAAAATACCCAAAAAGATCATTGCAGTGGGCTGGTTCCTCGCCCCTAAATCGGGCTCTGGTCTCATGGCAGTGACCTGAGGGTCAGGTTGCAGTGAGTGAGAGCAGGGTTACTAAAGGTTTACACAGAGGTGTAAGAGCCAGCCAGGGGGCTGGGCAGGGCAACCCTCTGCACTAGGAACAGGTCCAGAAAGGGCTCGGGGAGAGCCAGCAGTGCTGGGCAGAGCTGAGCTGGGACAGGGAATTAGAGCTGGAGCAGGGAAACAGAGCCTGCAGCAGGGCTGGGGCAGCATGTGCTGTTTCCAGGCTGGATTTGGGCAGGAATGAGGAGCAATCTGCAGCTCGTGCAGAGGTGGAGGAAGGAGGAGCAGGTTGGCTGCATGAGCATCCTCAGGGCTGGGTGAGGGGAATTTCTGTCCTGTAAGAATTATAAAATCCTGTCTGAACCCACCCAAATCTTTCACTTCTTTCAAGGACTTTTCTTCATTTTCTTTGCCCTTTCCCCAGCTTATAACAGCTCTATGTTTGAACAATGATTTCCTCCTCCTAAACCACTGTCTCCCTCCTACCCAGCCCAGCAGCAAAGGAATTCAGGGTGGGATTTGATTTAGCCCAGGTGAGCTCCATGTGAGGGTGACAATTAATTCATGGAAAAGGCCTAAAATAGGGAGACACAGGAGAAACAGAGAGTCCTCATGGCAGAACCCCCTGATGTAACAACCCCAGGTCCTTTCCAACCCAAACCATTCCACAATTCTATGGAGTAAGGACTTTGTTCTCCTTCCTGAAGATGCTGTCAGCCCCGTGGGTCAGCTCTGGGCTGTGCTGCCCCATCCTTTGGGGGTCATTTCTTCCAAATGGGGGGGCTCGGGGTTCTGTGCTTGGGCTGGCTGTCCCTGCTGGCTCTCACGCTGCCTTTGCTCCCCCAGGGCAGCAGCAGGGATGACACAGAGCAGCGCTACTCCTCCCAGTACGAGGAACGCCTGGACCCCTTCTCCTCCTTCAGCAGGAAGGTATGGAAGGCCCCCAGCACCCTCCCTCTGCATCAGCCCCTCTGTCAGATGAAATCCAGGGACCTCTGATGGAGTGAAACCCTTTGTCAAATACCCTTTGCTTTCAAAAGCAAAAAATCAATAAAATCCCTGCCCAGATGATGGCAAATAGGAGCTTCCTGGGGCACACAGCTCCTTCCGTGTTTTGCAACCCCCAAATTAGCCCTCTGAGCCTCAAAATCTTGTATGGTTTCCTTGCAGGAACGGCAGAGGAAGTACCTGAGCCTCAGTCCCTGGGATAAAGCCACGCTGAGCATGGTGAGTGGCTGCTCTGCCAGCACTGCTGGGAGCTCAGAGGTTTTTAACTCAGTGCCTGCAAGGGAATGGGGCTCTTGGGCAGTGGGAAGGGCCCATCCCTGCTGTCCCAGGCAGGGGTGCAGAGCACCCTGGGCCATGCTGGAATCTGGGTTAGGAGCAATCCCTTTCCTCCCTTGCTGCCCAGAGCAGTGGTGGCATCACCATTCCCAGAGGTATTTAAAGGACATTGTGTAGATGTGGCACTTGGGGACGTGGTTTAGTGGTGGGCTTGGCAGTGCTGGGGGAATGGTTGGACTCGAGGATTTTTGAGGTCTTTTCCAACCTACATTATTCTGATTCTATTCTGTGATTCCAAGCACCTCTCCTCTGGTTTGTAACATGGTGGGGGGCTCAGGACTGCACCCCCAGCCAGGGGCAGAGCCTCCTGCATAGGAGACCCCCCCCAGAGAGCCCCAGCACCCCACACATCTGGGGAGAAGGAGTGTGAGGGGCTGCAGAGGATCCAACACTCCAGGGAAGATCTCTGCCCCACACAGCACAGCATCCTCAGGCACACATTGGCTTCTCATCCTCCATAAAAAACCCTTCCCAAGCCCTGATCCTTCCTGCTCTGGCTCTACTTTCCAAAAAAAGCATCAGGATAAATCCTGGTGTCTGCAGCAGCAGAGGGTCCTTGCCTGAGCCACAGAGGGCAGGAGGTGACTGCTGCTGCTGCAAGCTTGGGCTGCCATCTCTTAGGGTAAAACTTTCTGAGCTGAAAATGTGGTTATTGAGGAAATCTGACTTATACTGGAATTTGTGGCATTAGCAGCAGGCTCAGGATGGGGTTTTGGCTGAGTTAACCCCCAGTTCTCCAGCACAATGAAGGTGAATGTGAGACTGTGGGGCTGCAGCAGCCCCAGAACACAGAGATATCCTGCAATAAAGGCAGAGCTGTCATTTGCATAAAAACCAAGCAAATGCCAGCATGAATATGGATTGTGTGGCGTGCCAGCACCACGGAGAATTAATGAAAGGCATTCACAAAAAAAAACTGACTTAGGGGAGTTATTCCTTGGGAATATTTAAGAACATAATCTTGTTTGTTACAGCAGCCTCCGCCGTGGCCGTGAATAGCAAAGACGATTTCAGCCCGGAATGGGTTTGGTGGGAGATCTGTGGGTTTTAATGCCAGCTTTGGAAAGCCTGTGTGGTGTTTGGGGAATGTGCTTATGTCCATAATGAGTCCCTGGGTTACAGCAGCAATAAAGAGTGGCTGTGAAGGAAGGCAGGACCCGTCCTTTGCAAGCCACTCCTGTGCTGCTCCTGATTTTCATGCTTTTGAAGGGATGGGCGTGAAGGTTTTCCCCCTGGGATCTTGGTGTGATGTGTCAAAAGGGCTCAGGCATCAGCAGGGTCCGGCTGTGGTTCAGTGGCCTCCCCAGAACGAGGGGTGGAGGGCAGTTCATCCCCACCCCAGTGAGCTTGGACAGCCCTGTGGGGTGGCACAGGATGTGCAGGGATGGAGAGCAAACCTTTCAGCACAGACCCTGCAGAGCCAGAGCGAGGGGACACCAGGGCCCGGCTTTGGGAACACCAGGAGCAGCTTCTGGGAACACCAACACAGCCTTGGCTCCAGTGCCCTGCTCAGGAGGTGACGAGGGGACGCTGCAAATCACAAAGTTGTTTGAGCTCATGAATTAAAAATGTGCAGAGCTTAATTACTGCCGGGGTTTCTCTGCCGAGCAGGCACTGAGGCAGGGCTGGCACAGCAGCAGCAGGAGAGCTGCTGGAGAGAGCTGGGATAAAGCAACTCAGAATAAACCCCCAGAAGAGTTTTCAGTGGGGAAAAGCCTACACTTGGCAGCCCTGAATCCACCTCTGTTTGGGCAAATTTGGGCTGAGAGCGTGGGCACTTGTGCAGCCACTTTGAAGAGGCATCACTGCTCAGGGGTGGGCACAGGTGGGTGGCAAACACCACTCACTGCATCTTCGTGTAGGGTCTGGCAGGAACAGGCTCCCAGCCCTGGCTATGATCTCTCCAAGCCCTTTGAGGAGAGCTGGTTCCCACGTTAAAATGGGATTTTCCACTGCTCTCCTGCAGGGACGGCTCATCCTGTCCAACAAGACTGCTCGGACCGTGGCCTTCTTCTACACCCTGTTCCTGCACTGCCTCGTCTTCCTGGTGAGTGCTGGGCCACAGGGAATGGGCACTGAGATAAAACATCCACTGTCACTCCCTCCTGCGGGAATTTGGGCTGGTTTAAGATGCTGTGCCAAGCAGGAGCTGTGCCAGTGGCTCTGGAGGCACGGCAGGGCTGAGAGCATGGGACATGGACATGCCAAGGAATGTCCCCCTGGGCTCCACAGGGTGGAAATCCCATCCTGAGTGGGCACAGGCTTGCCCAAGGGCAGGAGCTGGAAGCTGTGTGTGTGTTCATGTTGTTCCTGGGATCAGCCATGGGACCGTGGTGCTGCCGTGCTGGGAGCTCACACAGAGTTTGGTGTCTTCCCGAGCAAGCCCTCTGCTTCGTGGGGAGCAAAATTTTGCTTAATAATGGTTAATTAACCAATAATTTGGTTAATTATTAGATAATTATGAACCTAATACCATAACTGACTTTAGGAATGAAATACATGCCCCTGAGCCCACACTGCCAGGTTCTAGACCATGGGGATCCTATTCCTGGGTGCATCCTTGGCCTCCTGCTCAGTGGAGTTCATTTGCTGCCTCTCCAGGGATGAGCTCTGGCTCTCCCCATGCTCCTCATGCCCTGTGGCTCTGTTTTCCCCTGGTTTTCAAGTTTCCCCAACTCTACATTAGGGTTGAAAAGTAGAAAAGCAGAGGTTTGGGAGGAATGGAGGCTTCAGCCAGCCTGAATCTCCTGGGAGTTTGTCATGGTGCAAACTCCTCCTGTATCCTTGCACAGTTTCTGGGAGTTTATTTGTCATTTCAGGGAGGAAAAAAAGCCAAACAAACCATCAATAATTAAACGAGGAAACGAGATGAAAGGCAAATCAGAACAATATTTCTGTCCTGCTCTCAAAGTTATTTTGGTGAGGAAAAGAGCAAAGGAAATAAAAAGTTAAACATCATTAAACTTTAAAGCTGTAACCTAAAAAAAAAAAAATTTAAAAAAAAGGAAAATTCATAAATATTACATGGCTGGAGTGCTCTTACATCATCTAGACACAAAAGAGCCTGAAATCCAGCACTGCCTGGGCTGGGATGAACTGTGTGTGCCACAGGGGACTGGAGGAAGCCCCTGCTCCTCCATCCCCACAGTGGGAGTGACATCTCTGCCACTGATCCTGGGAGACTTCAATTAACCCTGATGTGGAGCCTGCTGGTGGCTGTTTGTGTGATTAGGGTGATTCCCTGGTGATAACAGCTTACAAATCCCAAGGCTTGAACGAATCAGTCAGGGATGGGAGGGCTTCTCCCTCTTCCCAAACCCCAGCACTGCCTCCTGCCTCCTCAGCCCTCAGCTCTGCAAGGAAAACACGGAGCCCTGAAGGTAAAAAGGAGCCAAGCCAAGCACTGACCTTCCTTAAGCCTGTTCCAAAAATACATCTCCATCCATGCACAGCCCTATCCCAAACCACCACAGCAGCACTGTCCCAGTAAAAATAACCCACTGGGAAAGGTCATCTTGACCATCCTGAGCACAACCCCTGCAACACCCCGGGGTTCCCCATGCTGGTGATCACAGATTTCCCAGTGTGGGTGGGAAGGGACCTTAAAGCTCATCCAGTGCCACCCCTGCCATGGCAGGGACACCTTCCACTGTCCCAGGTTGCTCCAAGCCCCATCCAGCCTGGTTTTGGACACTGCCATGGATCCAGGGACAGCCACAGCTTCTCTGGGCACCCTGTGCCAGGGCCTGCCCACCGTCACAGGGAGGAATTTCTCCCTGATATCAGATCTAAACCTACCCTCTGTCAGTTTGAAGCCATTCCTTTGTCCTGTCACCTTTGTCCTTGTCACCAGGGTGGGATGGCAGGGCCAGGCTGGCACAGCAGTGGCACAGACTGCAGTGAGGAGTGGCTGGGATGGAGGTGGGAGCAGAGCTGATCCCATTCCTTCCCTTGCAGGTGCTCTACAAAACCGCCTGGAGCGAGAGCGTGGGACGGGACTGCGCTGCCTTCTGTGCTAAGAAGTGAGTGAGGACAGGCTGGGCCAGCCCAGCTTCAGGGCTGCTTTAGTGGGCAAGGCTTGGTGGTCTGCAGCAGATTTTTTGGGCACCCCAGTGCTGGAAACAAGGCCAGTTAATCGGGCTTTAAACCCAATGAGGGAGTGGGGAGGAAAAGTTCACGGAACAGGACAACCACTTGTGTTCAGCTGGGTGTTTTCCAAACCCTTTCCTGCGGGCAGTCCTTGCCCAGCAGGAATCCTGAGAAAGGCAAACGTGATCCTGGAGGTCTGGGTCAGACCCCTGCCATGACTGCAGTTCCCTGCTGCCCGTGGCTGGAGCAGAGCACGGTGCTTATCCTCAAGGAATAACCCCTTGGAATCGGAGCAGCTCCTGCTCAGCTGCCAGAGCCCCTTGGTGTTTGCTGCAGGTTAATGTGGCTCTGCCCTCTCCCCAGGTATGCTGACCACCTCCACGAGTTCCACAAGAACGGGGACGTGCCTGACATGTGGCAGTGACAACTGGACACGGCTCCCTCCAGTCCTGCAGCAGGAGCTGTGCCCCCGCTCCTGCCTTACTGTAGCTTGGCTTTCTGCTTTGTAGGATGAAGGCAATGATCCCCCCCACTCCCACCCTTCAAATTGAAAGCCTCAGCTAAAGGAGAATCATTTTCCAGCTCTGGAAGGGCTGCAGCAGTTCTCAGGCTTTCCTGATGTCTCAGAGAGCTCAGTCTTTACCAAAACACATGGAAAATGCAAGATCAGAGGTACCCCTCCTCCCAGATCCACATCCCTCTCCCATCCTGTTTCGAGTCCAGTGCAACACTGGGTGGGCTAAATCCAGACAGAAATGGGGAGGAAAATCAACCTCCTGAACTTGCATTTTCAGGTGTTTCAGGCTATTTGAGGATTCCTATTTTGCTCCAGCTCTGGGCATCTCCTGCCCGTGCTGCTGGGCACTGGCAGATGCCCTTCTTGAACTGAAGCCCTCAATTTGGGAATAGTTAGGAATAGTTGGGACATAAAGGGCATGAAGGGAGGTGCTGCTGGTCAGGCCTGACCTCACAGGGATGCTCCAGACTCTGCTTGCTGAGATGTTTCTGCCTCTTGATTGAGGAAATCACAAGTCAAATCAAGAAATTGCTGGTGATTGGGTTTGCTGGGTGATGAACACTGGGCTGCTAATTTGGGTTGATTTGGGGAGACAGAGGTGATAGGAGATGCTCCAATTAAAAAGAGCAGGTCCCCCCCTCTTCCTGCTGTGACCACATGGTGAGGGAAGGTATTAGCTTGTTAACGTGGTCCTCAATTAAAATTCCCCTCTGTAGACAGGAGAATAGCACTGCTCCCAATTAATATTTCATTGCAGACTCACATCCATCCCCATTCCTGTTGCTGGGAAGCCAGGGCCTCTAACAGAGCGTGCAGCCAGGGAAAGGCCTCACATCTGCCATGGGCAGCCTGGGTTTATTTATAGGAGCTGTGGCCGATGGCAAAATGTAAAATACTCTTAAATTGAAGGGAGGGATAAACCCCAAGGGACCAACCTACACCTGCCCCAGTCAGCACAGGGAAAACTGAGCCCAAATGGAAGGGAAGCACCCCAGGATGCAGTGAGGGGGTGATGCTGCCAGGGCTGGGGCCCTTTTCATAAACTAATCAACTTCAGATCTGGGGGATGTGAAATCAGTAGATGGGAAACACAATCCAGGGAAGGGTGGGCTGCTTTTCGAGGCTTTGTTGGGAAGGTTAAATTTGCTTTTTTTAGCAGCTGTATGTGGTGTCTTGGAATTGCAAAACTTCTGCAGCTATTCACACTTGTACTCCTCATAAATGACTTAAAATAGATGTTGAGTTCTGTTGGACAAGTGATAAAATAAACTTAGCCATGCATTGACTGAGTGGCTTTTGTGCTCTGCTTCCTTTTTTTTTTGGACTTTTGATATTAAACAACTGAGAAATGTCCTGCTCGAGTCCAAGGGCAGAGTGTGCAGCTAATTTTAGAAACCCATTACAGCAGCTAAAGGCAGTGATGTCTCGCAGCGCCGGGGAGGGCAGGACCTCTGTCCCCATGTGCTGGATCCAGCGTCCCAGCTGCCATCAACACCAGCATCCCACGGGCCTGAGAGAGCCTCTGGGGATGGGGGGACCATGGGAATTGAGCCCAGGCAGCTCCAAATCGTGAGATATTCCGGATATCCCCACGTGTCTGTTGGCAAAGGCACTCCAGCTGGACAGTGGAAATTTGCCTGGCTAATTTTGGTGAGCTGCTCACGATCCCCCTCTTCCTCAGCCTCCTTTTTCCTTGCTTTTCCAGCCCTGGGAGATCCCAGCAGCCCCAGCCTGGCAGACTTTGGCTGCTTTGGGTTTTAGGCACAGCTTCCTTCAGCTGAGCCCAGCAGTGCCAGGGGGTCTGGGGAGGGCCAGGAGCTGCTCCCCCCACCACCAGGGACCTCCGTGCCAGAGCTTTTCCAGCCCCCAGGATACCTGGCTCTTTCCAGTCCCCTGGAGCTGCTGGATTTTGTCCCTCAGGCAGAGCTGTCACCTCCTTCCATCCAACATAAGAATGACAAGCTCACTGATTTGTCCCAAAATCCCTCCTGGGACGGGCAGGAGTTCGATGTGGGCTGTTGTTTTCTCTTCTGATCTCACAGATTTGCAGCTTCCAGCAGCTGCCACTGCCATGGCATAGCCCTGCCTGTCCAGCTCACCTCACCCCAGCCCTGGTGACGTTGCAGCAGCCCAGGGATGTCCCCAGCAGCCATTCCCAGGAGTCTGGCTCTGGCTGCCAAGCCCTGTGTCCAGAGGCAGGGAAAGCCTGAGCTGGGGAGAGCTCTCAGGTCACTGCTCAGAGCCTCAGCCAAGTTTTCAGAGCTGCTTCCCAGAGCTGTGCTGGAGGTGCTGGGCTCCAGGGGATCCTGGTGATTCCCGGAGTGTGTTGGGATAATGGGATGTTCCTGCTCAGGACAAAACAAAATCGTGCAGTTGTGGTGCCTCGGGAGATGCCCTGCATGTGAGGGGTGTCCTGGAGTGGCCAGGCACAGGGAGATGGCTCCTCCAGCCCCAGACACCTCCTGGCACCCCCACCAAGCTTGGCAGTACTGGCAGTGCTGTGTCCAAACCCCTTTCCTCCAGAAGAATGACATCGTGCATCGATTAAAGCAAACAGGAGCCACAGCTTCGGGCAAGAGCTGCCTGCAGGGAGGGGAGCAGGAGCAGCACTGTCCTTGTCGTCCTGACACATGCGGGATTTAGGGCACGGCCAATTCCTCATTCCCTGCCTGATCCAGCACTGGGGTGTCACTGGCTGTGCTGGGCTTTGGGAACACACTGAATTCTCCTTACAGACCCACAGCCCTGAGCTCCAGCACCCTTCTAAACCCCATTTTCAGCCAGGCTCAGAGGGCAGCCCCAAAGCACCCCACAATCTGTCCCACTCTTGGAGGCAGGGGGAGAAAATGGGAATGGATTTTTTTACTGATTTGATTTGAAAACGTCTTTTATCCCTGAGTGATTCAAAAGAAAAGGATTTAAGCGACCCCTTGCTCTCCCTTGCTGTTTTAAATTTAATTATGGGAAACAATTTTAATTAGTATCGACAGATATTCAGGAAAATAATTATGGGCAAACCTGTGCTTCTTATATCTGTTTAACTTGCGAATCTCCCAGCCCATCTCAGAGACCAGGCTGAATTTTCGGAGGTTTATCTGCTAATAAAAGGCTCCTGGGGAAGCTGGGCTGGCTAACGAGATAACAGGCTGCTCACATCTGGGTCACAAGTTCAGTTTTTGCCGTGAGCAAAGGAGACAAGAGAGAAATCACTGCCAGGATGTGGCCAATCTGTTGTGATGTGGGGCTGCAGCCCATCGGGCAGGGCTGAGGGGGCTGATCCCACTCCAGCCGCCTGGATTCAGGATGCTGAATGCCCTGGCAGCTCCAGAAGGAGCAAACTGCTGCAGCAATAATTGCAGTGCTATAAAAAAAAACCCCAATAATGTGATTTCCTAAAGGTTTCCGTCCGGGCGCCTCGTCCCTGCTCTGCATCCCCTCCGGGCTCCGGAGCCGCTGGCACCCAGGCAGGCACCGAGTTTGCGGATGGGAAAGGGAGATCGATGGCTCCGAGCGCGGCTGGAGGCAGCCAGGATGCCAGAGAGGCAGGAAAGGAGCTGCAAACACAACCAGAGGCAGCCCCGGGCGCTTGGGGTGCACGGTGTAGCCAGTGAATGCGGTGGGTGAACAGAGTACACGGACACAGCCCACGCAGGAAAAAGGGGGGTGAGACAGAAGCGGTTTGGGTACCTCCATAAAAGCATGGACACAGCATTTCCCTGAAAAAGGAGTAATACATAAGGGGTTTGGCTATCTGGCAGTAGGAATCTGGCCAGGCCGACCACAGGTACTTGTTATGGGAAATGTGGCTCTAATTATCCTCTACAAGCAGGCAGGGGAGGGGTGGTGCTGCATGTCCACTGCTGGATGCCTTTAAATCACAGCTGAACATCTGTCTTGAAGACAAGCTCCAGTTCAGGCAGGAATTCCAGGCAGGCAGCAGGAATTGTCATCCAAGGGTGAAGACCCCTGCAATCCACAAACCACCGTCCCTCTCATTTCTCCCCTGATGCACGGAGCACACAGAGCTGCTGGGTTTGGATGGGCTGTTGTCAAGAGGACAGCAGGGTTTGGATGCTGGGAAGTCCCTTGGGCAGGGTGCTCTTCCTGATGCTGGGACACCTGGTCCCGTGGGAGAGGGGACAGCAGCCAGCACAGGGATGTGGGAATCACAGCAGGGTTATCCCAGTGATGGGCTGGCAGCATCCCCTGCTGCAGCAGAGCTGGGCACCTCTGCCACGAGCTGTAATAACATGAGCCCCCTAACCCTGTTGACAGCCACCCCTAAGTGGGATTCTGGGCAAAACCCCACTCACCAGCAGGCGAGAGAGGCTCTGCCGTGCTGGTAATTCGTGTTTTATTGCTTCCTGCAGTGTGAGACAGCTGACGGCAGGCCGGGGCCCAAAGCTGGTGCAGCAGATGGAGAGCCCCCCTCGCTCCCTCCCTGCTCCTTGTTTACAGAGTCTCCCTGGAGATGCTCCGCACAGGCCTTCCCAGCTCCCAGGGAAGGGAAGGAGCTTCACCTCGCTCCCCCCGCCCCAAAATCCTGTTCCCAAGAGGGCAGCGAAACCCAAATGAGGTGGAAATGCTGGCAATGGGAATGCTGGGCAAGGACCCTCTCCAAGGGATGGCAGTGGGGACAGCAGCCAGTGCCAGGGGGTCACCACAACCCCTGCCCTTCATTTCCCAACAGGGAGATGCTGGGAGGATGTTTAGGCACCCCAGTGTCCCCAGGCAACACCACAGACCTGGGACAACCTCCTGTGACGTCTCTCCTTGCCCAGAATAACCATCCCCACCGGCACGTGGCTGCCAAAAAAAGCCGTGGAGGGAGCGGGGGCGGAGGGGAACCCGCGGGGGTTTGGCCACAATCCCCAGACCCCCGGGATGGCAGCACCGGGACTTCTACAGGAGCTGAGCATCCAGCTGGGACCCGCCGGGAGGACGAGAAGGCGATGCCAGGTGGGATTTTTGAGACGTGGAGCTGTCCCGGGATCGTGCTGCACCCCAGCAGCAATCCAGCTCTGGGATACACCCTCAGCACACCCTGCCCCAAATCCGTGCCCTGAACACTCAGGGGCTGGGGCCGTCCAGGTGCCTGTGGCTATGGAAAGCCCTTGGCACCGCGCTGGTCCAGGCTGTGCCTGCCATACCCGAGGGATTTGCTCAGGTGAGGCTCGGGAAGGTGATCCTGCAGGATCAGAGGAGGTCCCCAGAGAGTCTCCTGGGGAAAAGAAAGACCTCTGTGGGATTTTTTCTTTTTTTAAATAGCCCCTTGGTGGTTTTCGAGGCACAGTGAAGATGTTTAGCACAGAGGAGGGTTCTGGGCTGGACCCGCAGGGATGATCCCACTGGTGTTCCCTAAAGCCTTCACTTTTGGGCAACAGGGAATAGGCAGGGCAGCATCCTCTTAGCCCCCTGCCCAGCCAGGAAAAGGCTCCTTGTCTTAAAAAAACTGGCTTTGCTCTGCAAAACATCCTGATCCCATGGAGCACCCCACCAGCCCAGGGACTGGATTTAGGACTGGGGTGGGAGCAGGCAAGGCATTGTCATTCCCCTGCAGAGAATCCTGGGGGTAGGATGGCACCTGTGCTGTCCCTGCGTGCTGTCCCCCTCCTCTGGGGTGGCACAATCTGCCCTCACTCACCACCTCCCAGTGCCCTGGCACAGAAGTGGGATTTTCCAGGGCTTTTTCCCAGTTCACCTCCACACACCAACCCCTGCAGATTCACGGGGCTATGGAATTTCTCTGGCTGCTGCTCTGGGCCACGTGGCTTCATTTTGGGAACCTCTTCGGGGGCACTTTGCCCACCAGCCCTGCTCCTCACACACACATTGCCTGGCTCCTCACAGGCTGCTGCAAAGGTGGAAGCATTCAAAGCCAAGGGGAGGCTGGGATTTTGGAGCTGCTAACATTTTTAAGAGCTGCTCTGAGTCCAGGCAACAATGGTTTTTCCTTTAATATTTAATGCCTTTTTTTTTTTTTTTTTTTTTTTTTTATTGCACACACGTGCAGGGAGCATTCAGAGCTGCTGCAGGAGAGCTGGGCACTGCAGGAACACCACAGCCAGCCTGACCCAGCAGCGTGGGGCTGCTTCAAAGCCAAGGTTGCCAGAAGGGCATTTTCCAGCCTGGAGGAAAAGCAAAACCCTGGAAAACTGCAATGAAAAAGCCACTTGGACCAGCACAGGAGAAATGCTGGGGAGAGGATCCTGCACAGCAAAGATCAGCCCTTTGCTAGCAGGAGCAGCACAGTTTTCCCCAAGGTTTCCCAGTGCAAGGAGCTGCTGTTGCTGGAGTGTTTGCAAGTGGGAAAGGTGAAAGCCTTTTTTCTGTGTCTGAAATCTTCAGGGTTTTGGCTCCTGCTGGCTGGAGGCTGCAGAGGGACCTCTGGGACAGTGGGATCCTGGAGCAGCAGAATGGAGGGAGTCCACAGATCTGTGATACCCGGAAAGAGCAAGGGGAAAGGATCTGACCCCACCAGGGATGTGGTCCTGCGGTCCCCAGCTCCACCATCCTGGCAAGCAGGAGTCCCAGCCTGTCCCCAGGCAGAGGCCACCAAACAGATGCAGCTGCAGGAGGTGACTGAAGGGTGATGCTCCTGGAAACCCCCCTGTCCAGGGCAGCACAGCCACGGAGGGGGTGTGGGGAGGGTTTTGAAGCCTTTTCCTCCATGGTCTCTGTGCAGGCAGAACAAAGCCTCTGACAGCATTTCTCAGGCACAGCCCCAGCAGAGCAGAGCAGCACAAAGAAAAGGGATATTTAAGAGACAGCCCACAAGCAGCTGATAACCTCTGGCCTCTGCCTGCAGAAACAGGAGGTGGTTTGGAAGAGAAGGTGCAGAAGGTGCCTGTCCCGCTGGGAGAGACACAGACCTGGTCACCCCAGCAGGGCCAGCACAGCCAGGGGAACAGAGCCCTGGGCTGAGAGGAAGCAGGAGCACACCTACTGTGGCTTTGGGGCTTTTTTTGCTTAAGTTTCAGTTCTGCAGCCCCAGTTCACATTCCCCCAGCACAAAGACTGGTGTGTGAGTGCCCGCCCCGACACGGGGCTCTGCCCCTGCCCACAGCACTGCACGCCCGGCCAGTTCCCCACCTGAGCCCTGCCAGCAGGTGCCGGGAGGGGGCTGGAGCACAGCCACAGCATCGCTTTTCATTTGCATCAGCAGCAGGAGGAAGAGCAGCAGCAGCACCAGCGCCAGACTCCGGCGGCTGGGAGGGAGGGAAGGAGGTGTCCACAGTGGTGGTGTTGTTTGGACAATCCTCTCTCAGGTATAGGGATGGGAACTCCTGTGCAAGGTGAGGAGTTGGACTCAGTGATCCTTGTGGGTCCCTCCCAACTCAGCTTTTCCTGTGATTTTTGTAGCAGGGAAAAAAACCCCCATACTTAAATAATATAGAATTACAGGACAACACGAAGTCAGTCGAGAAAGCAGAGATGCACCCTTCAAATATGCTCCCAGGAGACACACAGGGAGCACAAACAGATCCTGCTGGTGCAGATCTGTGGCATTCCAGGGGCCCAGTGAGCTCCATCCCAGCAGCATGCAGCAGGAGAGACTTGTCCTTCTTGCAGGCATTAAGATCAGGCAGAACAAACCACTGTAAGGTGGGAAATGTTGAATTGTGTCTGCTGATACAGAACTGAACACCCCCTTTTTGCTCCTAATTCTTCTCCCAGCACTATTAGAGATGCAGAAGGATCAAGCCCTGAACCCTTTTTCCACCTGGCAGTGAGATTGCATTCCCTCCCCACTCATCAATCCCAAATATTGCTCCCTCCCATCTGAGTCAGACACTGAGAGGCTGCTGAGCACAACCCTGAACAGATGTTTGAAGCACAGAAGAGCCGTCATGTGGTGAGGGACAGGCAGTGTGCACACAAAAAGGATGTGGGGTGAACTGTGGATGCTGAGAGCTGTCTGACCACTCCCCAGCACGGCTCCTGCACTCAGCTGGTGCTCTCCATCTCCATCCAAACTCCATTGGTTATCCCACAGAAAAATAAGGATGGGTTTTGGTCCTGTTTTCATATCCCTTTCTGTTTGTACATCCTCCCTCAGGGAATTTCAGCTGGTCTGGCTTTGTTCTGGTCTGTGGTTGGGCTTGTCCATCTCTGAGGTCATCCTGGGAGAGCTTCACTCAACCAGGGCTGCACAAACACTCTGGGGAAGAAAAAGCTCAGGTCACAGAGGAAATATTAAGCACAGGTTTTGTGTTGAAAGGAAAGGGCTTTGCTCCCTCTCGAAGGTAAATCCTGACTTGCAGGGTGAGGAGGAGAAGGGAATTTGCACATCAAGGTCTTCCCATCAGTGAAGGCTCCTCCAGCCCCGTGGCTGGGCTGTCACTGCCTGTTTGCCTTCTCCAGCACACCAAAGGACATTTTAAAACAATTTCTCCTCCATAAATAAATACAAACCCAAACTGCTATTTCTCCAGGTTTCCTCTCTTTTTCCCCTTTCATCCCTGTGACATCTTCCTCCAATAAATTCTCCCTTTACATCCCATTAGGGACTGCTCCTGGACAGTCTGCAGCTGTGACAGCCCGGGAGATGCCTGGGGCCTGTCTGCCTGGCTGACAGCTCACACACGCACCCGGCTCTGCCGTGCCTGCACCGCCGAACGCGTTCGTGGCTGGGGCTGCCCGGCCACAGCGGGCTCACAACTTCCTTTCCAGCTTCATCCCGGGATGCTCCACAAACCCCTTCACCTCCCCTCTCCACCACGGTTTTGTGGCCTCACAGCACGAGGGTTTTGCTAGAAAATCAGCCTCAGCACGGCGGTCCCCGGGCGGGGATGGATGGAATTGGAGCCGCCCGGCTGTGCCCGGAGCGCGGGCGGCGGAGGGCGCGCTGCCGGAGCTGGCACCGCTCGGGTGCCGGATGCCTCTGGGCACAGCATTTCAAGGGCACGGCACTCTCCAGCCGGGATGCTGCCAGCAAGCCCTCCCCAGCGCTGGCTGAGCCACTCTCTTGATTTCTTCCAGCGATTTTTTTTTTTTTTTTTTTTTTTTTTTTAAGGCGGCTAATCGCTCCAAGGGAGTCCCGGAGTAATGAGAATTGGCAGGAGCCGGCAGATATTAGGTTTGTTCACCACCAGTTTTACATCATTTAGCATAGCAGAAAGGCCGTGGTTCTATAAGCAGTGTGTGCTGCTTTGCTCCTGTCGTGGGTCCTGTTAAAAGGGTTTAGTGGTGAGTGGGAACAGGGGTGTCCAGGGGGGCTCTGCTTGGCAGAGGATGAGCAGAGCCAAAAAATGGGGACAAGGATTTGAACCAAAGCTCATCCCCATCCACAGGAGCTCCCATCAGATGCAGACTGGGACTCGTGAAGGATTTTTATCCCGTTGAAGGCAGCCTGTGGCTTTGGTTTAAAAATAAAGCCTTAAAAAAAGCAATTTGGGGAGCTGGCCCGGGGCTGCTCTTTGCACAGCAGAACGCGGTTCCTTGGGGATTGCTGAGAAAAGTCGCGGGAGAAGTTAAACTTTCACCCTGGCAATTATTGTAAATCTCTCTGGTCAAGGCCCAGACCTAAATTTAGCCCACAAGCCCTGTTAGAGGTTGGGATTTTTCACTTGATTTTCCAAGTGACCAACCAGCAGCGGAGCAAACCATCCCCTTCCACACTCAGAGCCCCGGGTTTTTTTTTTTTACTTGCAGCCCCCGTGTTTGATGGAAGCAAGGCCAGGCATTCCAGCCTGGTTTTACACGTCCTGACACAACAGCATCCCATGGAGGGAAGGCAGGAGACAACCTGTTATGTACCAAAGCCTTTGCAATCACAAAGCATTTGTCCTGGCTCATGAAAGAAATCCCAGCCCTTCCCTGGGCTCCTGGTTTTGCTCTTGGTGATGGCTGGTAAAATCTAGGAGTGAGTAAAAGCTGGGATGCTGGGAATTCTGCTGCCTGCATGGGATCAGCCACATCCTCTGCATGGCTCTTTCCCTTTAGGATGGTCTGGGTGGTCCCGTGGCACAGGCAGGGCACGGCATCAGCTCCGTGCAGCTCCCAGCCCTGCTGCCAATCGATAGCGAGTGCAATGAAAACCTTAATGAAATTCCAGCCTGAGAGACTATTGATTGTGTGTTTTCTTTAAAAATGGATATGAATGGGAGAGAGGCTTTTTGGAGGAGAGGCAGGGGAAGGTGGGGGGAGTGGAAACACATTGTCAGCTGCTGTGGGAGGCGGGTGAAGGTGGGTGGTCCAGGGTCACCTGCACTGAGCAGTGGGATCCAGCCTCTCTGAGAGCATCCATTCACCCCCAGAACACCCCTGCCAAGGGAATCAGAGAATGCCAGAAACATTTAATGGTTTGGGTTGGAAGGAACCTGAAAGCTCATCTCATTCCACCCCCTGCCATGGGCAGGGACACCTTCTGCCAGACCAGGTTGCTCCAAGCCCTGCCCAACCCGGCCTTGAAAATGTGACCAGCCAGAAGCAGGAGGGAGAGAATCCACCCAAAATCATCACAAACCCAGCCATAATGGAGAAAATCCAGAGTTCCTGTCCCAGCTGTGCCTCCTCAGCACTGCTTTTGCACTGTCCACCTTGGCCCGTGTTTCATGCTGCTGCCAAAAATGCACCAAAAAAAGAGAAATGTTTAGGAAGATGCTGCTTTGGGGGAAGAAAAAGCAAATGGTGCATCACTCTGCATCAGCCCTACAACAAATCTCCTTCTCCCCCAAACCAGCCTCTCCCCAGAATATATTTGTCAGGGTAATGGGATGGTGAAGAAGCATAATAAATAAATAATAATAATAACAACAAAAATTATAAAACCCATCCTTCTCCACTTCTTACATAACCATCATTGTCTTAATCCTACAGGTGCTTCACAGAAGTAAAAAGGATTTGTTCTTCCTGCAAATCTTTTTTTTTTTCCCCTTTTTTTTTAAATGGTGACTCATCCTTATCCACCCATGGACATGCCATGGGGAGGCTGGGGGCGCTGTGCAGGGTCTCAGAGGCAGTGTGACCCCCAACTCCATCCCTTAAACCTCTCTGGGCTTCAGTTCCCCTGTCCTGGGGCTTGGTCCATCCTGACCCACCCTGTCCTGGGGTTCAGTCTGTCCTGAATCCCCTGGCAGGGAAAGTGCTTTGAGATGGGCCCCAAAATGCATCAGCAGGGTGACAAAGGCAGGCATTAGGTCCAGACCCCAAAATTCCCCCTGGAGCCACTGCAGTCACAACACCCTGCCTTGTGTCCCCTGGGAATGTGGGTGTGTGGAGGGGATCACCCCAATCCAGTGCCAGGACAAATTTTGGGTGATAGATGGGGTGAGGAAAGGCTGCAGCCCCTCTTCAGAGCACAGGGCTGCCCTGCTAGGATTTATGGATCTTGAAGATCTTTGGGGCCTGAAGACTTGTCACCTTGAAAATTTAGGGTGCTGCTCAAGGATTTCCTGGGAGGGCTGGGGAGCCCATCCGAGGATTAAGGGCTCTTCTTGAGGATTTGGGGTGCCCCCTGTTATTTGGGGCGCTTTGGCAGGCACGCCCCCCACACCAGCCCGCGGTGAGTGGCGATGGCTCGGTGTCCCCGGGGGTCCCCATGGGGTGGCGGGGGTGGCTCGGTGTCCCCGGGGGTCCCCATGTGGCGGGGATAGGTCGGTGTACCCGGGGGTCCCATGGGAACGAGGATGGCTCTGTGTCCCCGGGGGTCCCCATGGGGTGGCGGGGATGGCTCGGTGTCCCCGGTGGTCCCCATGGGATGGGGGGGGTGGCTCGGTGTCTCCGGGGGTCCCCATGGGGTGGCGGGGGCGGCTCGGTGTCCCCGGGGGCGGCGGGGGCGGGGGATGCGGGGCCGGGCGGGGCCCTTTAAGGCGGCGGGGGCGGGGTGGGCGGTGCGGGGGGCGGCGCTGCCGGCGGGGCGGGGGGCGGCCGGGCCGGGCACAGCCGAGCCGAGCCGAGCCGAGCCGAGCCGCCAACGGGGCCGGGTGAGCGCACCCTCCGGTACCGGCACCGGTATCGGCACCGCGCCAGCGGGCGGGAGGGGAGGGCCCTTTATTGCCGGTTATTCCCGGTTTTTCGCGGTTCTTCCCCCCCGCTCAGCAGCGGATCCCCCACCCGGGGGAGGGTCCCGCCCCCCGCCGCTGCGGCGCGGTGCATCCGGGAGGGTCCCCGGGCCGCCCCCTCCCCTCCCCTCGCCACCGCTCCCCCGGCTGGGTCCCCCCCCCTTCCCGGTGAGCATCGCCGCCGCTCGGGCCCCGCTGATGGGGCAGACCCGGCTCGGCCCGGGGGCTGCAGCCATGGGTTGGGCTCTCCCTGCCCTGGGGGCTGCTGCGGGGATGCGGGACTGCTGCGGGGCTGGGGGCTGCAGCCATGGCTTGGTTCCCCCCGAGGCTGGGGGTAGGGGGGGGGTACAGGCAGCACGCAGCCCCCCGCATGGATGCTCGCCTGTTTTCAGTCAGTATTGTCCTGGGTTTGCACAAGGGGTGCAGGCTGCTCCGGGGGCCCCCCGAGGGCGCCGCAGCCCCGGGCAGACGGTGCCGGCCGTCCCCGGGGACAGCCGTGGGGCAGCTGCGGCTCCCGGGAATTCTCAGCCCTGCTCTGCTGAGCCCGGGCAGCACCGCGGGAAGGCCCTTGGGAGGCTCGGGGGGGACTTTCTGCCTGGCCCTTCTGCTTATTTCTGGTTTTGGTGAAGTCAGGCTGCAGCCCAGCAGCACTGTGGCTTGGGGGAGGTGAGATGTGCCTGGGGATATTGCTCTGGCTCCTATTGACAGCCTAAACCTTTGCCTTCCAGGTCCCTCCCTCCAAGTCGGGCTGGTACTTCCTTCCAGTGTGGAAATTGATCGGTTGAAGTTATGCATTTGACCTGCAAGAGCCACGCTGCCGGTGCTTCGGGGATCCTGTGAACTGGAACGGGAAAAGAGGTAAAAACCTCTCAGTCCCCCCAGCACCCTGCCCAAAACCCCCCACGGGCCCTGTCCTGTGGCTTTGAGTGGATGAGGAGCAGCTGGGGGTGCTCAGCCTGGAGGAAAGGAGGCTCAGGGGGGACCTTCTCACTCTCTACAACTGCCTGAAAGGAAGTGGTAGCCAGGTACAGTTGACCAGACAAGAGGAAATGGCCTCAAGTTATGCCAGGGGAGGTTTAGTTGGATATTAGGAAAAATGGCTTTGCTGAAAGAGTTGTCAGACTGCCTAGGGCAGTGGTGGAGTCACCATCCCTGGTGTAGATGTAGCACTTGGGGACATGGGTTAGTGGTGGCCTGGGCAGTGCTGGAATGGTTGGAATGGATGATCTTGGTGTCTTTTCCAAACTCAACGATTCTATGATTACTCAGAGCTCCCTTCCATGAGGATTTTTGGTTTGGTTTGTTGGGAGAGTGGAGAAAGACCATGGACATGTGGGGATGCCTTTCTAAATAGGAATCATCCTCCTAAACCACACAGGCTGTTCCAAAATGCTCAGCCCCCCTTCCCTGGGGGGAGGGCACATTTGTACAGACAGGTGGATGTGTGCTGCCAGGAGATCTGCTCAGATGGGATGGCAAGCGCCCTTGGACCTTCCCTCTGTGTCCTTCAGTGGTATTCCCAATGTCTCACCATCACTATAACGCAGCAGAGGAGCCCAGGGCTAGCCCTGAGTGTTTCCTAAAAAAGCTGCATAATCCTCTCTGCTCTAGCTTGGGGAGCACACAGGTTTGCCCACTCTGCCTGGTGTCTTACCCAGCTCAGTGACCAGACCCCTGTGCCATCGAGGAGGACGTCAGCCCTGGTTCCCATCCCTGTCTGGTCAAGGCTTTGGGGTAAAAGTCACCTCCTTCCTCCACTGTGAGTTCCTCAGTTGGTTCAGGGCTGCAGTGGCTGCGTGACTGCAGGGCTGTCTCTTCTGGCTGTTTCCCTGGGCCATCAGGTCTGTTCCCTCTTCTCCTGGACTGTGAGCACCCTCATGACATCATGGGCTTGTCTTGTCCAGCCTCCTCTTGTCCTTCCTCCTTGGAGGTAGAACACCCGTCTCTTCAAGATGAGGATATTGCTGGCTAATGCCTTTCCTCTTCCTCTTCCTCCTCTTCTTCTTCCCAGCAGAAGCAGAGAAATCCGATGATGGTTGCACATCTGCTGGCCCTGCTGACTCAGGCTGGCTGGCTGGGGTGCCACAGGGCAGTGCTTCCAGCTCGGGGTTCCTGCATCATTCCCCTCCTGCCTGTGGGTGCCCTCACTTGACCTCAGCTGCTTTCTCTGCCCATGGATGCCAGTGAGGTGGTGGGATATGGGTTGGAGACTTCTCCCTGGCTCAGTGATCCACTTCCTTGTGCAGGCAGCGGGAACCTGGGGACCCTGCCCCCAGGTGTGCTCCCAGAAATTCAGTCCCAACTGGCTCCGTCACGGTGGAGAGGAGGGGAGAACATGCCTAAAGGGAAAACTGCATCCCACACCTGATTTTTTTGCTAAAGGGAAAACCAGAAGGGCTTGGAGAATCTGCTTGCTCTAGTGCAGGGTCTGGGTTTGGGATGAGACTTGACTGGAGCCCCACATCCATCCACACCCACAGGTGGGGGGACAGGAGAGGTACCCAGTGTGCATCCACCCCAGGGTCCCACTGGGAAGATATTTGTGTCCTGCTCCACTGGGGCCTGGCAGTATTTGGACCCTGGGGCAGGAGGGGGGCTGCAATGGCACCCCAGAACCCTGGCAAGAGGGATGGCAAAGTTGGACCCAGCCTGTGAATCGTTCTGGTGTGGTCATGGCCACGCTGGGTACGAAGCTCTGCCTGCCCAGGAGCATCCCTGCACAGTGAAGAGAAAAAGGATATTTGAGGTTGGATCTCCAGCCAGGGTTGGCAGCTGTAACAGGGTGTTTTGGCATCATCTGGTTGTGGGGGGGGTAGTTCAAAGCCCACTGGAATTTTTATTTTGCTTAATACACCACTTAAGCAATTAGCAGTGATTGTAGCAGTCCTGGGTGAGGCGCTGGGTAGAATTGAATTTCCCCAGCTCAGATACCATTAGGCAGCAGTTTAAGGCTGTTTGCAGGCGGGTATGAGACAGTGATGCGTGTGGGGAATTAGATCTGCAACATTAAAAAAAAAACATAATAAGAAAATTTCCTACAGAACTGTGTAACTTTATCTCATGTTTATTATGTGCTGTAATTGAAAAACAATCTTAGGGGTTTCTCTGACCTAATGATGGGGGATCCCCAGTGATGACTGTGCTGTATCCATCAGGATTTGCTTTATTGAGCATCCACTCAGCTCTCTCCCCAAAAACACCCAAAGAGCTCCTCCATGGCACAAAAATCCCCAGGGCAAGAGTAATATCTTTTAAAGAGTTTCCACTTACTTTGTGAAGTGCAGTTGGGTTGACGTTGCCAGGCTTTTTCTTTAAATCCCCAGAGTTCTGGGTGCACCCAGGGGAGGGGGCTGAGCAGATGAATCTCCTGTTGTTTGGGATTTCTGAGTCCAGGAAGGGTCTGCCCACAGGTACCAGGTCAGTGGTTAATGTGTAACAGGTGAGCAGGACACTCTGCACCCACAGCACACCAGCCTGGAGGGGGATGGATGGATGGATGGATGTGCAAATAGTTTTGTGAGGATGGGAAGGCGAGAGGAGGAGAAGGGTTTTGTTGTGGGCTGAGGGGCGGAAGGAAGTCGAGGCTTAGCGAGGGAAATGTGAGATTGCTTGGTTGGGGACAGGGCTTCTGCTGCTCCTCAGGGGAGGCTCTGCTATTGTGGTGGTTAAAAATAGACTTTGGACTGGGTAGTTTTCTGTGGGAAGCTCTCTGGCTGGAGACAGGCACGTGAGGTGGCATCCAAGTGAGGGGGAATGGACAACAGCCTCTGACCTCCTTCACTTCAAGCTCTGGTTTTTTAAATTTTTTTTTCCAATAGCTTTTCCTCTGGGACGTTGAGGGAGTGTCTTTGCTTTATTCCCAGACACCAACACATTTCCCAAGCCCCAAGATGCGTTCATGATGCCTAGATTCACCAAAGCTTTGCTGATCATTGTCACTGCACCCTGGGGACCCTGTCCCCATGGCTGGGTCCCACAACACTGGCAGGTACCCAGCAGGTTGAGTGGCTTGGGTGAGGCTCCTTGCAAGCTGGATGGAATTACTCAGGGAAAAGATTATCCATGATCCAGTGGATCTTATCTATGAGCATGTCTTTATTTTCCAGCAGCTGTCAGCACAGGAGGTACAACATCCACTGCAGGGGATTTTGGAGGAGAGGGAGAGAAACAACCCTGTGGTGTGGTCAGAATAGTGGGAAATGGAGAAAATCTCAGGTTTTGCTGTGGGGCTCTCATGGGCCCATCTGCTCATTTTCAGGAGCAATGGTTCCTTTGGGGCTGGAATCAGGATATCACACTGAGCTGTGGAGACATCCTTATGTGCAGGAGGAGGAAAGGTTCGTTTCTTGCCCACTGTCTCTTTTGAAGATGTGTCCCCTAAGCACCTGCACCCCAAAACCTTGTCCTGGCCACCCAGCACTAATGAGTGCTTTGGAGCATCCTTTGTGAGAGCTGGGCTGGCCAGTGGGACCCCTCACTGAGCAGCAGGAAAAGACACAAGGAGCCTTTTCACTTCAGAAAAATGTTTTCTAACCTGCAGGTAACAGGTGGACCCTGAAGTGCATCTAAGCAGGGAATTAAAGCATGTTCCTGCTGAGGGATTGGTTTGAGGCAGGTGATTTGACTATAAAATTTGAGGCCAAAATGCTGTTCAATTAATATTTTAGTGGGATGGCCAGTAAATGAGAGGAACAAAGAATGTTTCCATTTCTATCTGGTCCAGACAGACAGCCTGATTTAAGATCACAATAGTATAAATAGTACATGGAGTACTGAGGAGCATGGAGAGCAATCAGTTTCTCCCACGCCAGAGCTGTGGTCAAGGGTCTGGGGGGTGTGACAGGCACAAGGCAGGTGACTTCTGCTTTTGTTCCCTGTGGTTTTCTCTTCCTCAGCTCAGCCTCTGCACGCAGTTAAAGCTCTGGTGGGTCTCCAGGGCTAGGAAGGGTCCTCGAGGTGACAAAGGGAGGAGGTCACTTGGTCACACGCTCCAGATCTCGGCTGTGGAATGGGAGATCAGCTCCTCGCATCCCTCATCCCGTTGTGCTTGCGCAGTGGCAGCGGGGATGATGCCCCTGCTTCTCTCCTGCCCTCACGCCGTCCCTGCCGCCTGGTTTGAGCTGTTTTCCCGTCTGCTCGGGGCTGTGCAGGCAGGCACAGCTCCCTCGGGAGCTGCCCGTGTGTCAGGAGCTGCCTGCCAGGAGCATCCCCTCGGGGGCCCGGGGGTATCGCCTTGCTCTGCGACCCGCTCGTGACTCGGGGATCTCCTCTGGCATGGCACGCTGAGGTCAGGCGCTTTTCTGGGGGAGCAGGTGCCTGGGTTTCCTCACGTCATTCCCGCGGGATCGGGATGACCAGCTGGGGCTTTGAATGGCATCGATCTTGCTGGAAACCGAGCAGCCTCGCAGGGCTGGGACAGCCGGGGCTGAGCTGGCATCTCCTTCCCCAGGAGCTTTGCTGCACGTCCCCCTGCGCTGGCTTTTCCTTTCCCGTTTTCCCAGACAGGTGGAGAGATGCAGGCATGGATGGAGAGATTCAACTCACAACCTGCACCAGACCGTGCTTTTCCCCCGCTGAGTTTCGGATCACTTTGTCCCAGCCTGGTGCGCTGTGCCGGGCGGAAGGGAAACATCTCTTTATTAGGGTTGTTTCCTTAAATAAAGCCATCAGAGCCAGCGCTGGGCAGGCGGTGCTGGCCATCCCATGACCGGTGTTGCGCATTCGAGTTATTAACACCTCATTAGATGTTGGTTCCTCCCCACGCCTGTGGTTCAGCAAATCCCGGTGGCTTTGTTGTTGCTCCCTGACTCCTGCTTCACCGGGGAGTTGTTTTTTTATGGTCTCCTGCGCTTCTGCTGACAGTTTAAATTTCATTTTTTCTTGAGGTCAGTAGCTTTGCTTCAACTTTCAGATTATTCCATACTCCCCACCCTCCCCCTGGAGCAGGGGATGCCTCAGCCCACTTTGGTGGGAGAGGTGTCCCAAATCACTGCCAGCAGCTGGCTCTCACCTGCCATCCCAGCCTGGGTTTCCACTTGGCAAGCCCCAGGAGTTCTTTATTTTTATCTTCTCTTCTTAAATCTTGACTCAGTTTCCCAAATGACAGAGGCAGCAGGCACAGCTCAGCCCTGGGAGGAGTTTGGGGACTCGTTGAGGTGGGTTAGAACCCTATCCACCAGCTTGATGCCGTGGTTGCCACTCCATGGCTTCTTCATGACAACAAACCACCCCATTTTATGTATTTATTTTTCTCTCCTCTTGTGTCACTCAGGCCAGGGACTCAAGGCTGTGACCCCTGAGCCAGTTCTGGAGTGGGCTTATGGAATTTCTAAAGGGACCTGGCTCCTTAGAAAGGTGCCTGGAGCATGCTGCAGCCCTCAGGAAGCTGGGCTGGCAGGGGATGGCCTTTTCCAAAAAGCAGTTGCAGATTTGCTGCTTATTTTCACTGTGAGCTTATTTTCGTCTCCGTTTCCAGTGCTCTGCCCGGGGATGCTGTCTGTGGCATGACAAGTTATTTCAAGAAGTGGGGCAGAGCTGTTGGTATGGAGGGGAGTGCAGGCATCCAGATTAAAGGTAAATCTACACAGATAATTGGGAGCCTGCTTCCTGCAGAAATCAGGTGAATCAGGGGCGGGGATGGCTCTGCAGTCCCAGGGGCTGCCCTTAAACCACCCCACTGACTCCCAGGCTGTGCTGTTGGATCCTGGCCGGGGGCTCCTGGCTGTGCTCCAGGCAGGAGGGGTTGGATATGTGGCACAGGGTTAGTAATCCCCGCCGCCGCCTCCTCAGACCTGCCAGATGTCTCTCCTCTAGGCTTCATTTTTATAAATTGGCCTTTTAAAGTCTGTCATCCCCATGCAGATGAAAGGAAGATGCTGTGATGCCTCTGCGTGCGTGTCTCCGAGCCTGAGCCCGGCTGCCGTGCCTGGATCTCCTTGAGGCTTTTTGTTTGGGGCTTTATCTTTTTTGAAGTGCCTTTTTTTTCCTCCTTCTTCTTCTTTTTCTTTCCCCTTAACCTCTCGGAGTCTGATAGCTTGCTATCCCTTGGTTTCAAACAGGCAGGCCCTGAGCACCAGTCCTTCCTCTCTCCGGTGTTTTCCCCCAAATTCATGGGAGGGAAACCAGCAAAGCCCCGGGGCTCAACACCCTGGGCAGATGCAAATAAAACCATCACTGAGGGGCTTTCTCCTCCCCCCACAAGCCCCTTCCTGCTCTTTTTCCTTTGCACCCTTTCCCTCTCCCTTGCTCTTGCTGTGACTGCTTGGATTGGCAGCAGGAGACTCCTTTTCATCCCCCTTTTCTCCCGGAGCCCAAATACTCCTGGCCTGTGGCTTGGTGCCAGGGCAGCTCCCAGGCCATGGCAGAGCTGGGGTTGTGAATTTTCGATTCAAAGGGCAGAGTCTTTAAATCTTCTGCTTGGTGATGGATGGATAATTAGGAATTTCATTTGCTGGGCGGGTAACAAACAGCTTTGCATTTTCTGCTGCTTTGCTGATGTCTCTTGGGGAAATTCAGATGCTGCTCCTAAACTGCAGGGATGGTTTTTTTCCCAGCTGGCATGGCTCCCTGCTCAGGTCTCCGGGAAAGCCCTGTGATGCTGGGGAGAGCTTTGCCAGGGATTTCTGCAGGGGCTGGAGCTCTGCTGGTGTTGTGTGATGTGAGGAGCCAGTGCAGGTACATATGTAGTCTGTCCTCAGTGCCTCCTCGGCACAGCCAGAGCCCTGAGCAGCATCGCAGCCTTAAAGGTGGGAAAATGCCACGTGTCGTGTTTCTGTTGGGATTTTGTTGCCTGTGTGGGTTTCTCCCTGTCTGGGAGGGTTGTGAGCCACTTCCTGGGATGGAGGTACTCCCAGAGAACTCATCTCCATAGGGATGTGCTGGGGAAATGGCAAGCAGCTCCTGGCCACAGCTGCTGCTCTGAATCACAGCCTTCAGGGCTCGGTCCTGCCTGGGGTCTGGGGACTGGCATGGTTGGGGTCTGGGGGATTAGGAGCAGGTTATGCCAGTCCTCAGTGCCTGCCCCATGCCATGGCTTGTGCCGTTCATCCGAGCAGTAATTAATTACTGGCCGTGTAAGCTGCCGGCGGGGTACAGCGCGTGATTTATTAGCAGGAGTAATCCCTCGCCAGCAAAAGAGCTGCTCTGTGAATGGGGAGCAGCAAAATCCAGGGAAAGAGCTGCTGTGTGAATGGAGAACAGCAAAACCCGGGGGAACTGTCCTGCCCTTCCAGAACGGGATCCCACAGGCACAATCCCTGCCTGGAGCAGGGCAGCCACAGGCACCGTTGGACTCAGTGTTTCAGGCAGTGGATTTGCCAAACTGCTGCCCTTGGAGGGGAGGAAGAAAGCGTGTCTGGACACAGGGACCAGGTGTTTGGGGTCATGGACTCAGCAGTGCTCCACCAGCACCAGCGGCCATGAGCAGTTTGGGCACTGGGAGGTGATTTTTGAGATGCAGTCGCTGCTGGGGTCTCCCAGGTTAAGCTGTTCGTGCTGCTCTGAGCCAGGTAGAGATTTGGGAAGTGCAGCATGAGCACCAGGCTGGTGCCTTGCCAGTCCTACAGCCACTGTGAGAAGGACCAGTGTGGAGGTTGGGCAAAGTGGTGCTTCTCCAAAGGGCTCACAGGTCTGGTGTTCAGCTCCCATCATCTTCTGGTGTGTTCCTGGCTCTGGCTTCTGCTCCTTTTCCCCCTGTACCCGACCTACTCATTGGCTCCTCTGAGGACCTATCCTGGGTTATCTGTTAGCTGATGCTCAGAGGGGATGGCAAAATCCCAAAATTGATGTGGCAAAGGATGAGGGCAGAAACAGAGACTGGAGAAAGAGAAGGAGCAGCTGCTGGTTGCAGAGGGGAGGATGCTGCCCTGGGTGGGTACTTCCAGGTGTCCCGGTGCTCCCTCCCCCTATGGAGAGCTGTGCCATGCCCAGGCAGACACAGAGTGAGAGGAATCCTGCAGGCAAATCCCCCCGGGCTCCTCCGCTCAGGGACTCCTTAGCGGTTTCATGAGAAATCAATAATGCTTTTGCATGGTCATAATCGTAAAATAAGTACAATTTATGGCTGCTGCCAGGGCCAAGATTTTTTCCTAGTGGATGAGGTGGAGAGAGAGCGACACACAGACACTTCCATGCAGCATTTTCCTTTTCACTGGAACTGCAGATCAGTTCTGGCATCATGGCAAGGGGTGACCCCCATTTTTGGGGGTCAGGGTTGTTGTCCATGTTCAAACCCCACTTTGGGAGGTCAGGATGTGTTGTCCATGTATAAAGTCCCCCTTGGGTGGGGCAACAAGGTGTGTTGCCCTAGTCCCCATTTAGGAGGAGACAAGGTGTGTTGTCCATGTCCCCATGGTGGGGGGTAGGGCGGGTTGTCCATCTCCCCTGTTTTTGGGGGACAGGGTGGGCTGTCCATGTCCCTGCCACTCTCAGGCCGTGTCCTTGTCCCTCAGCCCGCCGGCAGGTGGAATGGGGCAGCCATGAACGGCGATGCCCTGTGCCAGGAGCCCTCCTCCCCGCTCCCCGACTGGAGGGAGTTCTGCAAGCTGCACGCCCAGGCAGCCGCCGTGGACTTTGCCCAGAAGTTCTGCCAATTCCTGAAGGAGAACCCCCACTACGACACTCCCGGGGCAGAGACCTCCTTCTCCCACCATTTCACCGCCAACTTCCTGGACATCTTCAGCCTGGAGGTCAGCCGGGTGTTCGTGTCTGACTCGCCCACCAAGTACAACATCGTGCCCTTCGTGGGGCTGCAGAACTGCCACGTCCCCTACGGGCGGGAGGTCACCCCGAGGAAGGAGGAGACATCCACGGAGTCTCTGGACAGCATGGACGCCCCGCTGGGCGCCAGCCGGTACCTGACCCCAGCCCAGCAGGTGCAGGCTCACAAGGTCTCCTCCTACGGGCAGTCCCGCAGCTCTGAGGACGTGTCCATGCACGCTGCTGCCAAGCCCAAGTTCAAGAAAGGCTTCTCCCTGAGGAACATGAGCCTGTGCGTGGTGGATGGGATGAAGGAGATGTGGCACCGCAAATCCTCTCCGGAGCCGGGCGCCGAGGCTGCCCTGGGCGGCCGCAGAGCCGAGAGGGAGCCGTGGCCAGCTGGGGGCAAGGAGCCCGGGGACCCTCGGGAGAAATGGACACACAAACTGCGCCTGTCCAAGGTGCCCTCGTCCAAGGTGGAGCTGGTGGACATCCAGAGGGAGGGGACGCTGCGCTACATGGTGGCCGATGACACGAACTGTGTGGGCAGCTCGCAGTGGCAGAAGTGCCGCCTCCTGCTGCGCAAGGCGGTGAAGGTGGAAGGAGAGAGGTTCCTCCTGGAGTTTTATGTCCCTCCAAAGGTAAGTCCTAGCTTTTGTTGTTTTTTATGAGAAATTCAAGCAGAAGTTGGGCTTTGCTTGGGTTTTTTTGTTTTTGCTGCTGAGCTGGGCTGAAATCCAGCTCTGGTCCAGAGGGAGATCTGGTGCTGTGTGGCTGAGGTGTGAATGGATGGGAAAATGTGCTTGAAACTCATCCAGTCTGCAGGCCAAAATGAACCTTGCACTCTTGGTGTTGGTCTGTGCCTCTCACCTTTTGAGAAAATATAACACATGAGTTTAGACTCAAATGCATCCCTCTGGAGAGCAGCTCAGCATGAGTATGGTGGGCACTGCTCTGGGCTGGATTGGAGACTTCCCTAGCCCAGGAATGGGGCCTGGCTGGAAGAAAACAACCCCATGTCCATGGTGCCCACTAGGGAGCCTATGGGAGAGCTGGAGAGGGACATCTTACAAAAGCATGGAGTGACAAGACATGGTGGAATGGCTTTAAATAGGAATAGGTGGAGATTGGGAAGGAATTCTTCCCTGCGAGGGTGGGGAGGCCCTGGCACAGGTTGCCCAGAGAAGCTGTGGCTGCCCTATCCCTGGAAGTGTCCAAGGCCAGGTTGGACAGGGCTCGAAGCAACCTGGGATAGTGGAAGGTGTCCCTGCCCATAGGAGGGAGTGGAACAGGATTCCTTCCAACCCAACCCATTCTGTGATTCTATGGATGGAGGATCTGATGAAGCCTGACATGTCAGCTGCACCAAAAAGAAAATAAACTTGGGTTAAAATGGAACAACTGCTGCTCTTAAAACATTTAAGAGCGAGCTCATAGAGAAATCCGTTTTTCAGTGTATCTTGATTTGCCTCTAAAAATCAATTTTGAAATTACTTTATGGCAACTTTTATGAACATTGTCTGTTCTTCTGTTATAATCACACCCCACTTTGGTTTACAGCTTTCTCCTGTCATCCCATCTTGCTTTCCATCTGGCAAATGTAAAAGTGGCACCAGTCTGGCACAGCTGGAAGAAAACTGCTTTTTGCTTCAGCAGCCCACAGCTTTGTTTTTGCATAGACCCAACAAAAACTATGGCCGTGTCTTTTAAAGGGAAGAATCCCCCTGGAGAGGAGGGAGTTGGAATGAGATGATCTTAAAGGTCCCTTCCACCCCAAACCATTCTATGATTCTGACACCCTTCTCTGGCTCAGGGGTGAATTATCACCTTGTTTCCTTTCCTTTCGAAGCAGCTGCTGCTTCCTTTCTGACCTTCTCCTGTGCAAACACCAAGATGGAAAAATTCCCCAGGGATGGGCAGAGCCTTGCACGGCTGAGACGTGTCTGCAGGCAGCACTGGGGCTCTGGGGCTGGCAGAAACGAAACATCCTGAAAGGGAAAAAGCAATTTCTGTTCTGTCTTGGATTTATTTATTTTTATTTCCTAATAAAAATGGGAACTGAGCCCGTTATTGGTAACTTGCAGCCTGGAGCTCCTTGCTGGCCTTATCCCACCCACTGCACCCAAGGCACAGGTTTTGGTGACTAAATCTCATCTCTGCTTCCTGCAGCTGCAGTGCTCCAAATCCCAGAGCCCTGGAGGGGACCAGCCCTGGAGAGCAGCTCCACGAGCTCCTTTGTGGGGATTTGTTATAATTAAAACAAATATCTGGGGAATTTGTTGCTCAGCAAACACTTGGAGTGGGAGGCACCGGGTCTTGCCTCCCCACCGAGGCTCCGGCGGGTGCCAGGGGCCCTGGGGGAAATTCATTTTTCTTTATTTTAATGTAATTAAAATTCCCTGCATGGCTGAGGCTGCTGTGTCGTAGCTGCTCGGTTGAAATGCTGCTCCTGTGCTGGAGAAATGGGGCTGCATTCTGCATGGGAAGCATCCCCCATCAGCTAGCACAGCTCTCTCTATTGGGAGAGGGTTGAAAATGGAGAGAAATTAAGTGGTGTTGGCAGAGCTGGCACATCAGCCTGCGCTGGAGCGAGGAGGGTGGTTTGGCAGCTAAAAGCACCTCCCTGTCTTCCACTGGGCCTCCTCTTGGTTTAATTCACAGAGCTCAGAGTTATCAGGCACGGGAGGGAAATCAATGCTGTTTATCCCCCCCTGTAATAACCACACAGGCTGAACTGATCTTGCCTCTGAGAGCCCTGCTGCATTGTCCCCAGGGACAGTTTGATTCAATTGAGTGACTTTTTTTCTTTTTTTTTTAATTCATTGATTTCTTTTCACTTATTTTCTTTGGCATTTTTTTTCCTTTTTTCAGGCTTCCAAACCCAAGGTGAGCATCCCGCTGTCAGCCATCATCGAGGTCCGCACCACCATGCCCCTGGAGATGCCTGACAAAGACAACACCTTCGTCCTAAAGGTGAGAGCAGGGTGTGGATCCCTACAGGAACCCCTCTGCACCTGCACCCCAGTGCAGGAAGCTCAGTCCCCAAAGGGATCGTTGCCTTGGCTTTCAGAGCTGAGATGCCAACAGCACAAATGCTCCCCACAGGATCCCTGACTCCTCCAGCTGACACTGGGGTGTTTTGGGATCAAGCTGTTTGGCTTTCACCATGGGGAGTGGCTTCTCTGTGTCACCAGGAGATGGGTTAAATCAGTGACCTGAGACAACCTGCAAGGGAAAATGCTCCTTGGTGCAGCTGCTCCTGGTTTTGTGGCTGCTGCTGCAGATCGGTGACATGTGGTGGCAGTTTCATTGACACCATGTGATGGCCCTTAGTGCTGTGGTCTGGTTGATGAGGTGGCATCTGGTCAAAGGTTGGACTTGATGCTCTTGGAGGTCTTTCCCAGCCTTAGTGATTCTATGGGAACAGCTCTGTGAGGCCAACGAGACCCTGGGGATCAACCACAAATAAGTCTGGGGGCATGAGCAGAGAGTGAAAGTCTCTTTCTTCAGAATTTTCCCTATCATGCAGTTAATTAACTCAGTGCTGCCTCCTGCTCTGCTGGAAGACAACAGCCTGTCATGGCAGATCAGGGCTGAATTTTGCAGGGTCTTGGACACCATGATAGTAACTGATCATTTCTGTATTCTACCTCTTCTAAACAAACACCTCTCGCCCTGACACTTCTCCTCAAGAGTGTGTGGCAAAGCAGAGTGAAGAGGCCAGGCCTCCCAGCTGAATGAACCTGCTTGAAAGCTTAGAAAACTATGAAAGGAAAAGAGGGGAAAATTGAGAATGGCTTTGTGAAAGCTCCCAAGCCTTGAAATCCACCTGGCCCTAGCACACGTTCCCAGGGGAAATTTCTTTCCATCAAATCCAGCTCCTTGTCAAGGTCACACAACTTCTTCTGGAAACTTCCCTTCCCCAAGGGCTTCTTGCTCTTCAGCCTCAGCAGTGATCAGTGTCTGCCACGGGCACAGAGGCTCATTCAGCTGTTGTTTTCTGTGCCTCAAAGGCCAACCTCAAGTGTCTTCTGTTTTCCAGACTGGCCAGCCCAAGGTCCTCCTTGCTTTCCTTGCAGGCTCTGGAGATGAAATGCCCCAAAGTGTACATGGGGCTGTTGCTCAGAGCAAATGGGAAGGATTACTTCTCCTTTCTTCTTCCTCTCTGTCCAGCCCAAGCTGATGCAGTTGCTTTCCTCACGCTGTGATGATGATGATGTTGACTCACACGCAGCCTGTGGGCTGGTGCAACTCTGGGATGATTTTTGCAGAACTGCTCCCAAGTCGTGGTTCCCCAGCCCACACACCCACGGTAATCACTGTGAACCCAGGGCTCACCTTGTCCTTGAGCTGGAGGCTGGTTTCAGCTTTTTCTTCCACTTCAGCTTTGACAAGTTCATTTGAATTCTTGCCTGTTCCTCCAACACACACTTGCAGTGTGATGTCAGCCATGAATTGATCAGGCATCCTCACATTCTTTTGTCCTCATCACTGAGGAGCCTTTGCTGGGAAGGAGCTGCTGAGCATATCTCTCAGCTTTGACCACTGGCCATTGATAACCCATCAGCCATTGATCTCTGCTCTTGGAATATCACTCATCAACTACTTCTTGTCACGTTTTCTAGATCCCCTTACAATCCCCACTTCAAATGTGTCACATCAGTGTCCAAAGCATGTTCAACACAGAGGATGTGCCACTGCTTCTCCTTATCCCTGGGGCTGCCACGAGCATGAGCAGATGGGCTTGGTCATGACAGATCCCTGCTGGGGGGTTTCAGCTCTGGGATGGCTCCTGGGTGCCTGTGAGGGTTGGTTTCTTTGGCTGCTGGAGGAAAATTCTGCACTTGCCCTCTTCCCGTCCTCTGAAGCGAGACATGCTCTCTCCATTCCCACTGCTAATAGCTTGGTGACTGCATCAGCCATTCCTTTAATGCCCTTCTGGAATGCTCCAAACCCTGCCAGCTGGAAAATACCTGCTCTACCAGGTACCTCCTGCTCCTGGCTCTCCCCCTGCCACAGGGGAATCGATCACAATTGATCCTTTGAGTGAGCTGAGGCAGCAAGCACAGCATGGAGCCCACCCAGCCAGGCTTTGCTCTCCCTCCCCATCTGTTGGCACAGGATGCTGTTCCCCTTCTCTCACATCCACTGTTATTCATGGCTCATTTTCTGCCTGGGCCCTTCTTGCTGGGACACCTTTCTGCTCTCCCATTCCTCCTTTGCTGGCTGGACTTGCAGAAGGGGTGAAGCACCCTCAGTGCTGGGGTACAGGTTAGGGGGCAAGGTGAGTGCTGTGGTTTCCCTTCCCGTGTGATGTGGAGCCCAATCTCAACCTTCCCACACAACACACAGGTTACGATGGGTGGAAAAGCCCCTGCCTTATTTGGGGAAGCCACACTGAAATACTTTCTGCCAGATTGCCTAAAAATGAGCAGCCAGCGTGTCCCCAGAGCCCACCAGACACCAAGTACATGCAGTTTTTTCCATTGCACAAGCAGGTGCTTGCAAAATACCCAAGCCCTGCACATGCTTCGCTTGCTGTCATGTCTGCATGAGTGAGCAGCCCCATCTCCCACGTCAGCTTCATGCTTTGCCCTCAAAAAGCCAGAGAAGATCCTTTCTTAGGTTAAACAAACTGGGGAGGGGGATCTGTGCTACACCCCTCCACCTCTTCTCGGGACAGGGTCCAGGTCGCTGCTCTGCTCCTTGCCCTCCCTGCTTATTTTCAGGACGGTGATTCAGTTGTTTGTGATTAATTGAATTTGCTTGGAGGTTGTCTCAGCTGGCAATGTGACACCTTCCCAGAGTCACGGCTGCACTGCCACCTCGGGAACATGATGTTTAAGGCTCCATGAGGGATGCAGAGAAACCTGCCAGAGGCACACAGCATCCCATGGCATCTGAGTCCACTGATGTGGAGCTTCTGGGTTCTGCTCGGCCCCAGAAAGGCACAGCTTCTTTGGGCTGGACAGTTTGGAGGCTTTTCGGCATCCTAATTCTTATTTATTATTTTTATCCCTGTGGAAGGGGGTTTCTCTCCCACTCTGCAGTCAGAGTCACTCTTGCACTCTTGCAATCAGAAGTCAGAAGCCTCATAGACCAGCAGGCAGAAAAGACAGTGGAGGAGAGGTTTAAAACTCCTGGAGTCTGGCAGGGTTTTGGGACTTCTGCTATACATGTGCAGATCTAGTTTTGGGGGGACACAGAGGTGCCCCAGGAGCAAGGGATACTGTCTGTGCTTGGGCATAGTGCCATGTACCCCAGTGCTGCCAGCCAGGTGTGTTTTTTCCATAGAGGCTGTAAAAACCTTGTAAAAAACTTGTCATGTATTTTCTGATAACGGTGGGGTGGGGTTTTCCTCTGAGCTGCAGATTTAGTCAGGAGTCATCTTGTATTCATCTCTGTGGGTCACTCCTTGGAACTTCTGTGCTGGGATGGGGTGGGACACTGATCCCTTGGGTCACCCCTTGGGATGGGGTGGGACACTGATCCTCTCCTGCTCAGCTGAGGTGCTGTTCAGGGGGTCTGGCTGGGTTATGGGGTGTGTTTTGCCTCGGAGTAGGGGGCAGCACAGCTGACTCCATCCCACATGGCCTGCAGGTGGAGAATGGGGCTGAATACATCCTGGAGACCATCGACTCCCTGCAGAAGCACTCGTGGGTGGCTGATATTCAGGACTGCATCGACCCTGGGTAAGGATTGCTGGGGAAGGGGCTCTGTGGTGCCAAGCTGTGCTGCCTGAGCACAGGCTGGTACCCAGATGCAATTTTTGCTTGGTTGTCACAGAAAGTGCCCAAATCACCCCAGCAGAAGTCTGGAAGCAGAGTTAGCAGCCTGTGTCTGCCAGGGGTGCAGAGCACTGGCTACTTGTTCACCTTTCTCTGCCCTATGTCCTCTCAGCCTGGCAAGGAACACAGCCCCAAAGCAGGAAGCTCCTAACACTCACCTTCTGAAGCTTTTATATCATATTTGAGCTATTTTCCATGGTTTTTTCCAGCTTAGCATCCATTATATATTTAAGATTCTGCTGGTTGAATTGATTTATTTGTATTTCTATCACAGTGGCATCAGTGTTGTCATTGGAGTCATAACTCAGCCAAAACTTCTCATCTGATGTTTCACCAGCACATGCAGCAAGTTGTGTTAGGGAGGTTTGTGTACCTGGTTCTGCTGCCCTTCAGCTGCCTCAGACAGGCCAGCCTCTGGGGAAACCCTGGCACTGCCTTCTTGGCACAGTTTTGGAAAAAACAGGTGCCCATGCTTGTAGAAGTGAAAACATCAAGCAAACCTGGAACAGAGGCTTGGAGAGGTTCCTGCTCCCTCCAGGCTGCCTTTGCCCCCTCCTGCTAGAGAGAGGCATTTGGTCACCATGGAGGCTGCATCTCACAGAGAGGATGTGCATTCCAAAGCTTTGCTCCTTTTGCTGTTTTCTAAAATCTGTAATTCTATAATATATAATTGACACGGATTGCCCAGAGAAGCTGTGGCTGCCCCATCCCTGAAGGTGTCCAGTGCCAGGATGAATGGGGCTTGGAGCAAGCTGGGCTAGTGGAAGGTGTCCCTGCCCATGGAATGAGATGAGCTTTAAATTCTCTTCCAACCCAAACCGTTCTGTGATTCTGTAACTCAAGAATCACTGCTAAGGCTGGGCTGGGGAAAGGCCTTTTTTCCCTCACTCCATGTTTCAGTGCTGGTTTTCCAGCTGGAGTTGAGCACCACAGCCATGCTCCCCTCGAGCCACCTCAGTAGCCACCAGCATCCCCACGTTAGCCCCTGGCTCTGCCCTGGCAGCCTCCCAGCCCTTTCTGTTTGCTTAGCACCCAGCGCCGTCCCGCGCTGGCCTCCGGACGTGACTGCAAAGCAAATAATAATGAACTCCAGAGCAAATAATAATGAGCTGTTTAATACACCGACACACACGCTCCGTGCCAAGAGCGAATTCTCAATCAGCTCCCGATGCTTTTGCCAAGGGCTGCGTGCTGGAGCCGCCGCGTGAGCGCCCAGCCACGGCTTTTCTGCAGAGCACGGCTGGTTTTGGTTTCCTTCCTCCCTTCTTGTTTTTAACTGGCTGCAGCTGAATGACTCCCAATGGCTGATTCACTTACTGGCCACTAAATAATTCAGCAGCTCACAGGGAGCTGTTGCCACCGACGCAGCCGCTTCCCCTGTGCCCACGTGGCCCGTGTGAAGCAAGAGAGCCAAGTGCTGTGGGCAGCTCCGGACTCTTGCTGGTGGCTGGGATAAAAATAGGATGTCGGATAGCAAGTCGGATGCTTGTGCAAGAAGGGTGCTGAAGTGCACGAGGAGGGCCAGCAACAGGGATGCTCTGAGTGGCTCCCTGGCTCTATTCCCACTTGCTGTCTTGCTCCAGGCCTCCTGACTTAGTGTTTTATGTCTTTTAGGGATGTAATTCCTGTGGGTGGGTAATTCCTTTTGCAGAGGGTGAAAGTGAAAGCGCCCTCAGGTGGAGGTTGGTGGTGGGAGGGTGTGTGGGTGCAAAGCACTGAGAGTCAAGGTAACAGCTTTCCTTTCAAACCCACAAGGCTGCAGTAAAATCCTGCAGCTGGAACCGACCAGCATGACCCGTGGGCTTTCAGTGTGGGCTTTCAAGGGTTTAATCCCTCCCACGCTGGTTTCTCATCCCCAAAATTCATGTTTGGTGGCTGCTCTGCCTCTCAATGCTCTTGGTGCAGTGGCAACCCCTTGGGAAGAATTCAGCAGCAATAGGATGTGCTCTTGAATCACGCTGGAATTTTGTTTGGCTGAGTCCCCATTCCATGCCAGTGAGTGGAGGTGCCACATGTGTGTTTCTGTCTGTACTCTCCTCCAGGGACAGTGGGGACGACATTGAGCTGGTGTCCTGTGCACAGGGAGCCTGTCTGCCAGGCGGGACAACCTCGTCCAGCTGCGAGTTCCTGAATGATGGTAAGGAGCTACGTCTGGGAAAGTCTGGGAGTCCCTCTGAGCCATAACCTAGCCCGCTGGTGTCTCTACGATCCAGGAGTATCCAACACAGTTTCCTGTAGAGCAGGACAGCCCCCAGCTTTGCCCAGTGATGGTGGGTGATGCTGAGCCACGAGCTCATCCCTCTGCAATTTCCCTTCCAGAGGTACCCAGGCCACCAGACAGATGTGCCCTGCCCAGCGCTCACAACACTGCCATGGCCACCGCTGTCCCCGTGCCCCACGGCCGGGGCAGGGACTCCCTGGGGGAGCTCCTCACCCACGTCCCACTGGAAAGCTTCCTGCAGACGCTGGAATCCTCCCCCACTGCTGGTGGGCATCTCACAGGTACTGGGATGCAGGATGCAGCCCCAGCATCTCACTCTGGAGGGTGCACAGAGGGAGTGGAGGAGAGGGGGTGATGTTTGGGTGCTCCCTAAAAAACCTGCTGTCCCTGCGGGCAGGGGAGGACAGCGAGGCCGAGGCTGAGATCAACCTGTCTGACTTCCCCTGGTTCCACGGGACTCTGTCACGGATCAAGGCAGCCCAGCTGGTGCTCTTCGGGGGTGCCCGCAGTCATGGATTGTTCGTCATCCGGCAGAGCGAGACACGGCCGGGGGAGTACGTGCTGACCTTCAACTTCCAGGGGAAAGCCAAGGTGGGTGTCTTCTGCTTCTCCATGTCCTCTGCTTCTCCGTGAATGTTAGTGCCAGCCCTGCCCAGCACCTCAGGTTCCTTCTTGCTCTGTGGGTGACCCCAGACACAGCAGCTGTGCGGGGAGCTGCACCCCAGTAGGCCATCCCTCAGGACCACCTGCCCTTTGTGCCCCAAGACCCTTCTGCATCCTGCCTAGCCTCTTCTACACTTTCCCAACTGGATCAGTGCTTGTTATGTGATAAACAGGGATAAATACCCCATGGAGGCTCAGTGTAGCCTGGCACACCTTCCCCTGCCCTCTCCTTGTCTGTTCTGTGTTCTGAAGTACATGGATGAACTATGGAAAACCAACCACAAGCAGCTTTTTGCTGGGTCCCTTCTCTAGCAGAGATTGCTTGTTCTTGTAACCTAGCAAGAGGTTTAGGTGGGCTAGAGGCTTCCCCAGGCTGTCTGTAACCCCGGGATCAGAGCTTCAGCCGCCCCAGGTTGCACCCAGATGCCCTTCTCTGTGTGTTTCTTTGTGGTGTTCATCCCCAGGAGGGGTCAAACTTCTGGGGCTGCAGCAAGTGAGGTTTTACAGGAAACACCCTGCAGCACGGTAAACACAACAATCCTATGTTAGGAGCAGACCTCCCTTGGCTGGTGGAGGTGGCTCCTGCAGATTGCAAAGGTGGATCTCACCCTCATGACCCCCAGCTCACCCCCTGCCCCCTGCACTTGCAGCACCTGCGCTTGTCACTGAACGAGAGCGGGCAGTGCCACGTGCAGCACCTCTGGTTCCAGACCATCTTTGACATGCTGCGCCACTTCCACACACATCCCATCCCGCTGGAGTCGGGCGGCGCGGCCGACATCACCCTCCGCAGCTACGTGGTGGCCCAGAGCCCGCAGCCCGGTAGGTGCCAGGGCTGGGTGGGGACTGGGATCTTGGGGGCACCTGAAAGGGACAGACCCATGGGATTCCCTCCCTAAAGCAGTGCCCTACTGATGTGTGTGGCTCTGGGGATGTGCCAGGGTGGATGTTAGGACCGTGCAGTAGCAGGGCTGTGTCGGTGTGACCCCCTGTCCCTGGTTGTGGGTGTCAGTCCCCTGAGAGGAGCAGAGAAGTCTGCAAGGCTCGGAATGTCCTGCTGTGCTGGGAGAGAGCGGGAAGGAGGGTTTGGAGAAGGACAGGGTTAGGGATGGAGAGGGGGTGTGGGAAGGTGCTGAGCTCGCAGGCAGCACAGGAGAGGTCAAGCTCCTGTTTTCCTTGCAGACACCGGCCCCCCGCCACCCCTCGTGCCGCAGCCACCGGCCTGCAGGGTCGACCTGCCACCTCCACACTACTTCTGCAGCACAGCACCCACGGGCCCGCCGGTGCCACCGCCCACTGAGGGGGTGGCCGTGGCCCCCACTGTCCCGGTCCCCGCACCCTACCACCGCCTGGAGGGTGCCCTGGGCCCCCGGAGCCGCAGCGACAGCGCCGAGCGCCGGCCGGAGCCTCCTGCTGCCAGTGCCGAGGACTACCACGAGGCTGACAGTGCCCGGAGCCGGACCCGGGCGGTGGAAAACCAGTACTCCTTCTACTGAGCCCCCTGTGCTGGGGGCTGCATGGTGGGGGGAGCGGGGCAGAGTGCCCCTCACCGCTGCACCGACCTCGCCACCTCCTCCTGCCACCACCAGTGACCCAGCTGGGATGTCCTCCTCGCTCCCTGCTGCTTTTGGGAGCTGTGGCAGCAGTGGGCATTGCCCCAGCTGGACCTGGCGCCAGCCCCAGAGTTGGGGCAGTGCTGGGAGTGTGGGAGGCTGAAAGAGTCAGTGCCATTTTAGAGCTTGCAACCTCTTCTCCTTCCCTCCGGACCAAGAGCTCTCCCAGGGCCGAGCTGGGCTCCCTGCATCTCCTCCTGGCTATGACCATTGTGGGATGGCACCCGAAGCTGTGGCAGGCTCCATCCTCTGGCCAAAGCACCTCGCCATGTCCCCTCCGGGGTGAGAGCCCAGCATGGCCAACATCCTTCTGGCACCATCGCCCTGCAAACCAGCTGCTGAGGGACTCTGGCATTTTGGGATGAGCATGGAAATGTCAGATCTCCATGCAGAGACTCTTCTCGCACACATGGATCACTGAGAGGGTGCTGCTGCAGAGGCCTGAGGGTTTATCTGGGCTGGCTTTTGGGCTCCCTCTGGGGCACGTGTTTCCTACCCTCTGACAGAAGAAGGCTTTTGTCCAAAGCTTAATGAATTGCATTCAAGGAAGGGTTTTCCTGCTGTTCTGTATTTTCTGTTCCTTTGTTTCCTTTCTCTCCTTGCTGTACCAACAGAGAATCCCTGGATAGCCCTTTCTTCTTCCCTCTCTTCCTTGATTTTTCAAAACCTGAGCTCTCCACATCAGTCTTCAGTCTTCTGCCTGCTCTCTTCTGCAGCTGGGCAATATTTTCCATTGCTCAAGGCAAACCTTGGAAAATATGACAACACCTCCTCTTTACATCAATTTTTGGTCATTTGGGATGTCTCGAGGTGTCAGGCAGAGCCCAGGGGCTGTGTCCAGAGGTGAGGGACAGCTCTGCCTTGCAGGTAAAAGCAGGTATTCCTGCTTGGCTGGGCTCCCAGGAACAAAAACACTACGTTGATTCTTTTTCCAGCAGGTCATGGAAGGCCTGAGGATGGTCTTACAGGCCAGGGTCTGTGCCTCACGGGGGGTGGGAGACCCTCCAGATGGGCAGCTTTGCTTGCAGACAAAGTGTATACACATCCCCCTTGGTTTGGCTGACACAGCTTGTCTTACCCAGGACCAGGACTCCTGGCTCCTTGTGTGACAGTGCTCACAGGATCTGAGCCAGGTGGTCTTGGAGTGTCTGGACAGGTCTCCAGGTAGAACAGACCCCACCATACCCAGCTCGAAGCTACCACTTAGTTCAAAGAGGTACAAACCAAGCCACAACCTCAAAAAAAACCAAAAAAAAACAAAAAAAACCCAAAAAAAACCCCAACGCCTTGAATTTGCCTGGAATTGAGTTGGGCCAAATTTTTATTTATTAGGTGCCTTCTTTCCAGAGCTAGCTAAGCATGTCCCCAGTGCTTGACTCACATGGGCCTCCCGTTTCAAGAGGACAGGGGAGGTGTCCCCAAGGCTCCTTGCCTCCTCCTGTGATGTGAGAGCTGCCTTTCTGGCCCATGGATGTGTGAGACAAGGCCTGCTGGATGCCATTCCTGCAGCAAATGCCACTTTCTCCCCAAACACTCGGCCCTTCAGAGGGCAGCAGGAGCACTTGGCTCTGCTGGGGGTATTTCTCCTTCCTCAGCCCAGCTAAAACACAGCTCAGAAGAGCAGGGAGAGGCTGGATGCTCTTGGTTGATGGGTTTAACACACAGGGTGGACGAGGGGAGATTTCCAGATCTGACACAAACATCGTCACTCTGGTTCTTCCCTGAGGCCTGAAGGGTGGGATCCAGAAGGCTGGATGGGAGCACTGCCTTACAGACCTTCAGATTTTGGCTTTGTTTCTCACTTTTTGTGTCACAGGATAGGAAAAGGAGGGGGAAGCAATGATCTGCAAGCAAAAGATGTTAATTTGTAAATAGGGAAGAGTCTGGAAGAGTTTACTGTTGTGTAGAATAAATTAATTTTATTTAAAAAAAGAAAGGGGAAGGGGGGACTTGTTAAATGGAGAACTCGAGTTCCAGTTTTAAAATAAAATCACTTGCAAAAACAACAGCATGTGAGCAAGAGCTTGGGGCTTTGCTGCATTGGCTGCATTTAAAAAAAAACAAAAAAAAGGAAAACGAGAGGGAGGATGCTGTCATGCCTCATGTGTGCAGACCTCGTTGCTATCTCCGGGCAGCTGGGGCCAGGCTGGGTCTGTGTCTGCCTGCTGGAGTGCACTGAGAACAGAGGAGGAAGGGAGCAGCGTGTTTTCTCCTCTGCTGAGCTGAGGGAGGAGGAGGGTGGGTCCGGGCTGCACAGGACAAGGTTTCCTCTCCTCCCAGTCTGTTATTTACTCTGTCTGGTTAGTCAGAAGTGCAAGTCAGAATGGTGCATCCCTCAAGCAGCAGGATAATCGGGAATGAGCAGCCCTGGGCTGTGAAGGTGCTGCTCCCTTGCTAAGGGCCTGTGCTAGCATCTCCCAGCAGCTCCCCATGGCCTGTCACTCCCCCTCCTCTGCCTGCATCTCTCCTGGGAGACTGTGCCTCATGCTCTGACGTTGTGTGTCTTTCTAGTGTGCTCTTTTCTGCTGAGAATCCCCTGGGAAAACTGGAGCATTGTCCCAGACTGTACTGTGACAGCTAAGCAGTGACAGACGCAGCTAACACATGGCTTTTGGGGGGGTGGAGGGAGCTGCTCAGCTCGGTAATCAGGCCATGGTTGTGTCATGATCCATTCACAAAAACATTCCCTCCCCAGAAGTCACCAGAGCCTTTTCACCGCTCCTGGAGAGCTCATCCATCAGATGGGCAGCTGGGGAGGTGACACTGAGGGCTGTGCCTGCGGGACAGCTGCTCCTCCTGTCTCACAGAAAGCCGTTCACACCTCAGCTTATTAGTAAATTGACTAATTACAGCATCAGTCTTGCTGGAAAACACCCCTTTCCTTTCACAGGGTGTCTGGAAGTGCAGGGGCAGCACAAAACAGCATCTAACACAGAGATCTGATGGTGAAACAAGGGGAAAGCAGCCTCAGTGTGCGGGCTGGATTCCATGCCAGCAGTGCCCTCTGCCCGAGGATGGAGAAGGACTGGGCTGCAGGGATGCTGGTGCTGAGCTGTGCCCTGGCACATACCATGAACAGGACAAAAATGCAAAGGGATTTCAGCAGCGCAGCTGCCCACGTTTAACGCGGGTGTTGGAGCTCCACGGCTGCTCCTGCCTGACGTGCAGGGTCTGTCTCAGTAAAGGATTGCAGTGCTTCCAGAAGGATCCCTGTGGTAGAACTCCTCAGAAACACAAATGAGCTTCTTTGATAAAGATTAGGGAGTTTTGTTGTTTGGTTCGAACTGACCTATGAAAACACTACCCTGTTCTAATGCAAATCTGCTGACCCCAGTCAGCCCAGTCCTGTCCAGATCCCAGCCCAGCACTCTGATTTTGTGGGCTTTATATTCTGATTAAATACTTTCTATTTTTGTATGATCTAAATAATGTCTTTCCCCCCTCCCCACATTTTTAAAAGTAAATCGTGCAGAATACATCAAGAGTCAGCACCAACTCCCTCAAGGCGTAGTTTCAGAGTGAGATGTTCCCAGGTCTCTTTCCCCACTGTTTGCGAGGGCTCTGCTGGATGACAGGCAGCTCCCTGTTTGTTTCCTGGGGCTGTGAGCTGTGGCTGGGAGCCATGTTCTGGGCAAGTGAGTCCAGCTGCTCCCTGTAGCCCTCAGGCTGCCATTCTGCCTTCCTCCCATGGGGACTGGCACCAGAGGGACAAGTCCTGGCAGCTCATCATTCAAAGCCCTGCTGTGGGAAGCTGTGTGTTTGGAGAGGTGACTGTGAGGAAGAAACAGGGTGAAACGCTAGGGATTAGTTATGCTTAGTTACTCAGCAGAGGAAACTCAATCGGTTTGCAGCAATTCTGCTTTGTAAAATAGCCTGTGGTGATTGAGAGGGGACAGGGGAGCTGCTGTGGCCTCTGCAGCAGAGCTGGTGTCTCCCTGGCAGGGCTGAGTCCAGCCTGGCACTGGATGGTTTCTGTCCTGGTGGGCTGAAGACAACCCAAGGCTGGGAGAGCTGCAGGCACAGGAGCTGGGGAGCTGGCAGACAGTGTGGAGGAAGCTGTTTGCGTTGCTCCAGCCAGGGCTGAGACTGCAAGGATGCCTTCCAGGACCAGCGGCCAGCTGGGAACTCAGCCAGCACTAAATTCACACCATTCTTTTACAAATCAGGTTGGTAAGACAAACACGAGACACAAACTAGTGTGATTTCCATAGCAACCTCAGCGGAGGTTGAAAAGTCTTTTGTAAACATAGGGCTGAACCTGAGGATCAGCTCCGATTTTCTCCACAGACAGGAGAAGAGAATGGAGGCTTAATAAATTCAGGCCATACAAATGAACTATAAATCTCAGAAGGAGCCATTCCCAACCTCTCTGTTCCCTTTTCTGTCACCCTCTCCACATGCACAGCACGAAGCTGTCTGAAACCAGAGTCCAACTTCCCGGCTCTGGCTTATCTCCATAAACTGCACAAAGGCTTATGCCCCTCTTCCATTGCAGCTGACCTTTACTGGTTAATTCTGTGACGCACACACAGCCCCAGCACATGCCATGCCATTTCTGTAGGGCTACTGCGACTTGAAACAAAATTTGGCTTGCAGTGTAGGCCTGTATAACAGCCAGCTCTGGCTCCTCTTCCCCACCATGGCTTCCTCCAGCTCTGTTAGGCAAGCGTGCATTTGGGTGTAGCAGCCCTCAGCTCGTCCAAGTGCTGTTCCTGCAAATCCCAGGTGTGAATATGGATGCAAACAGCACAGCATCCCCCTCCTGCTACCTGCAGGGCCGTGCTGTGGGGAGCAGTGCTGCCGTTCATCACTGTCAGCAGACAAAGCCCGCGGGCCACACTGGTTAATGACCGAAGTGACACGAACAGATGGCGCAGGCAGCCTGCCACGGGGGCACCAGGAAGTGCTGTATCGCTTACACCCTCACGGGAAAGGGATTTGGCAGGGCTGAGGGTGCCAGTGACAAACACACTGAGTTTTCATCCTGCTCAGGCTCGGCCTGGACAGAGCGCAGCAGATGCCGGAGCTGCTGTGTGTGAACGCGGCCTGCTGGGGCCAGACTGCAGCCCTGAGAACGTGTGTGAGGGGACAGGGGACACCAGAGCTCAGCAAACACAGCTTGGGCAGGAGCAGGGTGTGTGGCTACAGATGGGACATAGGAGGAGTGATGCAAGGAACATGTTGTATCGGAGTTTTTGAGTGTCTGAGGGAGGGTGTCAGAGGTCGGAGTACAGGCAGTTCCACCCAAAAATGAGACAGGGGCCTGTTGGAGTGAGCCCAAAGAAGAATAACCAGATAATTGGAGGGATGGAGCACCATTTGGGATTGTTCAGCCTGGAAAAGAGAAGGCCTCGGGGTGACCTAATTGTCACCTTCCAGTACCCTAATGGACAGAAAGATGTAGAAGGACTTTGAACATGAATTTGTAGTGACAAATGGGGGAACTGCTTCAAACTGAAAGAGTGGGTTTAGATGAGATATTAGGATTAAATTATTTGCTGTGAAGGTGGTGTGGCTCCAGTACAGATAGCCCAGAAAATCTTTGATGCATCCCTGGATATATTCAAGGCCAGGTAGGACAGAGCTCTGAGCAGCCTGGTCTAGTGTGTGGCATCCCTGCTCACGTCAGGGGGTTGGAACAGGAAGATCTTTTAGGTCCCTTTCAACCCAAACTATCTGTGATTCTATGAGGAAGAATTTCCTCACTGTGTGGATGATCAAGCATTGGTACAGACTGCACAGAGAGGGTGTGGGGTGTTCCCCAAAAGCTCTCTGGACACAGCCCTGAGTGCTACACTCAGGGAACCATGCTGGAGCAGAGGGGTGGCCTGGGTGACCCCAATGGTCCTTTCCAGCCTGAACCATCATTCTGTGACTCTGTGCCTTCAAAGAATCCCACTGGAGGTGGCAGAACATGGGAACAAGCTGCCCAGGAAGAACGCAGAGTCTGGAGACATTCCAAACCCACCCGGACGCGTTCCTGTGTCACCTGTTCTGGGTGACACTGCCTTGCTTGGGTTGGGCTGGGTGATTTACAGAGGGCCCTTCCAACCATACAGTTTGGTGACTCTGCCTTCAGCCTCCGTCCAGGCTGCAGTCTATGGATATTAGGAAGGGCCATTTCTTCACAGGAAGGCTGATTAGACATTGCACAGGCTGTGGAGGTGTTCAAGGAACGACTCGTATCACCCAGTGCTCTGGTTATGACAGGGCAGAAGCTGGGTTCGATAACCCCAAATGTGTTTCTTCGATGCCCCTCTCCCCTCACGGACCTCTGCTGGCGCTGAGGGCCCTACACGAGGGTTCCTCACAAAACTCCCGCCTCCGCCCGGCCCGCCCCGCACCCGCCATGACGGGGCCGCCCGCGTCGCGCGCCGTGACGTCACGGGGGCGGGGCGCGGCCAGGGCCGGAACATGGCGGCGCCCTCGGCCCCGCGGCCGCCCCGGCCCCGCAAGGAGCCGCAGCCGCTCGTCATCCCCCGGAGCGCGGCCGAGGAGCAGCGCCTCCGCCTCGAGCGCCTCATGAGGAACCCGGTGAGGGCACCCGCCGGGGCACGGCCCGGGGCGGCGGGAGAGGAGAGGGACGCCGAGACCCCCCCGGGGTCCGTGACGGGAGAGGGACACCGAGACCCCCACCCCACCCCCGGGTCTATGAGGGCAGAGGGACACCGAGCCCCCAACCCTCGGTGTCTGAGACCCTCTCGGTGTCTGTGAGGGGAAAAAGACGCCGAGACCCCTACCTCTGGCTCTGTGAGAGAAGAGGGACTAACATCCCCTTTCCCCTTTTCGGGGTCCGTGAGGGGAGAGGGACCAACCTCCCCTTCCTCATCTCCGTGTCCGTGAGGGAAAAGGAACCGACACCCCCTCCCCAGGGTCTGTGAGGAGAGAGGGACCGACCCTCCCTTTTTCCTTCCCAGTTCCATGACGGGATCGACACACGCCCCCTTCCTCCTTGCCGGGTCCTCAAGGGGAGAGGGACCGACCCTCACACACTGTATTGCTGTGAGGGGAGAAGGACCCGTCTTTTCTGGGATGCTGTGAGGAGAGAGACGCTTCTCTGGGAACCCAGGGGCCCCTCAGTGCTCTGCCCGCTGGTCTTTTCCTCTATCCACAGCTTTTAATGTGCGGAAGCATGACCCTGGTCTTCTAAGTGGGTGTTTTGATCCTTTCCTGAGAAGGTTTTTGCCAAGAGGAGACTCTCACTCCGCGCTCTGTGTGTGCTGGAGCAGTCTGAAGACGTCCTCGCACCACGTTCTTCCTCTGACCTTGCACCATGTGTTCTCCCTCCCCTGCTCTTCCCTGTCCTCTAGCTCTGGTATGGAAGGTGCACAAATACCTTTCATCGTTTCCCAGACTACTGGTAGTGGAATTATCCTCAGTTCCTGCGAGTGCTTGGAGGTGCTGGCATGCTTCCCTCTAGTTCCCGTGCTGAAAAGAGGCACAGGCAGTCCTAATCCTCCTGGGGTTTGTTGACCTGCAGGCCTGAATGTGAGAGACAGAGAGGACCCCTTCTCATTCTCCTCTTCTGCCTGTTCCTGACCCTTGTGCATGAAGAAATTGCTGCAGCTGTACGCCTTCTGAGATCTGTCAGTTGGTGGAAGAGGCTGTTGTCAGCCTGAGCCTGCCTTTCAACAATGTGTTAAAATTGCAAACTTTGCTCCTAGAAGATACTGATGGCTGCTTGGTTTGTTCTTGCAGGAAAAGACTGTACCAATTCCTGAAAAACTGAATGAATGGGCACCACGACCTCCCCCGGAGTTCGTTAGAGATGTCATGGGTAAAGATTCTATTCTTCAGTTAACTCTGGGGTCAGCTACAGTTAACTTAGAGAAGTGTTTAGCAGGGAAGGACAGAGGTGGTCTTCTGGTACTCATTTGCTGAAGAAAAGAGGTGTGAAATGTGCTTTGAGAGTTGATTTTCAAGTTTTTTATTTGGTTCTCTGGTTCCGCTTTTCTGCTGACTGTCAGAATGCAGAGAGAACAAAGCCTGTGGCACTGCAGCACGTGGGCTGCCTGCAGTGCAAGAAGCTGCTGCTCTGGTGATGACAAGTAAATGATGATGAGTAAATCTGTCCTCTCCATGGATCTGAGAGTGCTCTAGAAGATTGGCAGTATGAAGTCCTCCTTTTGACTGCTTTGAGTCTGACTCTCAGGCTGTGAGAAGCAGGCACGTGCAGCAGGTGTGACTGTGTGTGCTCAGGCAGGGAGCTGGCAGCTGTGCCAGGACCCTGACCCAGGTACTCTGTGTACACTTTACTTCTACCTTCAGGGATTAAATATAGTAGCTGTGGTGTAAACTGGCTGCGTGTAGAAGTTCTAGCTTTCCTTGAGACCTCCATCCTTTCTAGAGGTCGATTTGTTCTTATTTCAGAATAATTGATCTTGGACTCAAGTTTTTATATGCTTCTGAATAAAATCTGCATGTTGTAATTCTCCCATAGCTTTTTCAAATAGCTTTTCTGTGTGCTAGAGTTGAACTGTCTTGTTTTTCTGGGAGTACCTGACGTGCTGGGACTCTGTTGGTATCAAGAGCACCCCTGTTGCAGTCCCAGCTGGTGGATTTTAATTGTGTGTCTTCTTTGAGGCTTGTATTCCTGTGTTTTCCCTTGAGAAGGAGCTCTGGAGACAGGGGAAGAGAGTGGAGCACAGTGCTTAAAGCTCCTGCAAGGCTTTGCCAGGAGAAGAGAGCTGTAGGGCTTTAATTTATTAAGAAACAGTTAAAAACTGTCAATGAATCTGTCTTGCATGGGAAAGTACAATATCACCTTTTACCACCTTTTTGTTGACCTTTATGTTTGAGAAATGCTGAAAATTTGTTGGAAGCAGCATCAGCAGGGTACTGTAGCTCACCTCTGCCTGTAAGGGACTGGGGAATGCATTTCATCTCCAATTCTTTGCCTGCCTTGATGTGCAACTGAGAGTGGGCTCTCCAGGGGAGTAATTTGAGGACCTGCAGTGACCCAAAAGTGTGTGGGTTTGCAGCTCACTCTGGCTTTTCGTTGTAAGCTGAGTTTAAAATGGTGACACACTCTGTGTGTTGTTGGTACATTTTCATCTGACAGCGCCCTTTCCTGTGTCCCATCCCTCAGCATGCAGCTGTAGGGATTTGTGAGCATCTATTTACCTCCTTTCCTAGCAGACTGAACTCTTCCTTGTTGCAGGTTCCAGTGCTGGAGCTGGCAGTGGGGAGTTCCACGTGTACCGGCATCTCCGTCGGCGAGAGTACCAGAGGCAAGATTTCATGGATGCCATGGCTGAGAAGGTCAGCACGACTCTTTATAACTCCCCCCACCCCCAACTGTTTGTTGCTCGTTGCAAATTCTGTGTTTTCTTTGAAAGTCATGTTCAAATAATTCTGTTCCAAGCCACCCTTTGTCAGAGGAGTCTGTAGGAGTGTGTGATCCGTGGTGTCTGTGTCAGTACTGAAACATTTGGTGCTTTGTGTCAGACATGCTCCATCTCCTGTGTTCCCTGGGGTCCTAGCACGCAGTAAGGCCTCATGGGAGTGTGTGTGTTCTCAGGCTGACTTGAAAATACTTTAAAAGCTAGAAATCCCTCATAACACTGCCTTGCACAGACAGACACAAAGTGAGTACCTCTGCACAGAGTCCAGATGTTTCTTTTAAGTCTTGATTGAGTAGAATGCCCCCTCTTCTAGGAAACACTATTGATATGCTCTCTCTTGGCCGAGATGAGTCCATATGTTAATGTTTGTGTCTCCAATTATTCATTTGTTTTTACTGAAAAGTTCATTAGGGCAGAAGCCCAACCTCCCTCATCTGCTCTGGTGAGGATTCCTCCCTCAGGAGGTTTCAATGTTTGGCTCAGGTTGCAGGCTGGAAATGCTGTCTGTACAGGATTCATCCCTAGGAACGTGGCTTTGTATAAAGAAGCCAGATAAAATCTGGCAGAGCTCCCTTCTGTATTTTGCTAAAAGACTTCTCCCTAAAAGGACATGACTTTTAAAAGAAGTATTTTAATTTAGATTGTGACCAAAGTATGACATGTGATCAATTACAGCAAAGACTAGATGAGGAATTCCAGAAGAAACTGGAGAGGAATAAGATGATTGCAGAAGAGCAAACAGCAAAACGCAGAAGGAAGCGGTAAGGGCAGATTTTTCCCAGGAGGCTTGACGTGGAAACCCTCACTCCCTGTTGCCTCATCTGTAGCTGCATGCTCTGGATAAACACTGTCATTCTGTGTCTGCATCTATCAGCTGGGAAATCTGGCTGTGGAAATTAAATTTGTCGGTGTCAATGTTTGGTTTCCAAAGGTAGCTGTAAACCTGACAGGCTTTGCTGGGTTGGTTTCTTTTCCATGCCATTGCTTGCAGGATAACTTTGGATTGGTTGAGCTGCTTTTGCTGACACTGTGGTCTTGACTGTAACATGCCTTGCTGCATATTTGTTTTAACAGTGTCAGGAAAGGTTTGTGTCTATATCTGGTTTAATTTTATGTCTGAATCATTTGATACCAAGCAGTTTCAGTGCAAAACTGGGTGCTGCTTCATGGGTAGGCTGCTTCTGCCTACCCCACTGAAATCTCTGGCAGGCCAAGTCTAATAAGTTAGGTGGAAATACTAAAAAAATATTAAATCCATCTTTCTCTTAAATTTTAGACAAAATTAAACAGTTACAAGATCGATGCTCTCGAGGAGTAGCCTGAGCATTGTAGTGCAGTGACACAGGAATTAAAATCCCACTCTCTGTGTCCAGGATAGGTTTCAGAAATAGGAGGGAATCATGATTCTGCTCTTTCCCAGGATCTGACACTGAGCAGCCTCTCCCTTGCTGCTTTGCATGCTGTGGCTGGGAGTTGCTGTGGAAAAGCCTGTGCAAAGTGGCTCACCGCCATGTTAACACAAAAGTGCACAACACAAACACTATTGCCATCTTAGTTTAATTTAATGTGGTCCAACAGATGGCCAGCAAGTCAGATCTGGCCTGCTGCCTCTTCCCTGGCTGAGATGGAGAACAACTGTTCCAACAGCAGATGCTGCCTGAACACTAACACCTCCTTGTCCCCCTGCTATGCTCTGATGTTGTGGCTTTGCCCTACTGGAGCCCCTCTAATTTCCCTCACCACCCTTCCCTGTCCTGACCCAACAGGTACAGTTCCTGGCTCTCTGTTTCAAGATAATTCAGTTATCCTGTTGAGGGGGGAGCATGTGAATACCAGGCTGCTCTGCCTGTATCTGCCATTAACTTGCCAGGTTGCCTTTGCTGGGCAAAGGGAGCTGGGTTGTATGAATTCAAATTCCCTTGTACCCCTAGTGCTGCTCCTAGGGCCTGACATCCTGAGAAAGTACAGCAAAAGAGGAAGGTCAGAGCATACAACACTATTTTTATTTTCTTCAATTGAGGTATATATTACTGGTGATTTTTTCCCCCAGTGTTCAGTTTCTGCAGTCTGGGTTTTAACACCATTTTCTCTTTGTGTTTATTAGCCTAGGTAGCTAAAATGTGGGGGCAGTTTCATTTTTGTTCCATCTGTGTTCTTGGAGATTCTTGTGTATCATAGTTCTGGTTACAGTAGAGTCATTAAAGACTTTAAAAAATCCATTAATCTAAAAACAACATAGAAAAGTTTCTCTTGCTCATGTGCTAAGTTTGCTCTTGCTGAATTTTCAGTTGAGGCCAAATTTAAATTGAACTTCTCTTCTGAAATCAGTTTTTCCAAGTTGTATGCAATATGTCCTTTATCAGTGTATGAATGTGCAGAAGCTTTACAACATTGAATTTGCCAGAGAGTCTTTTTTCTTTGCTTTATAGGCAGAAGTTAAAAGAGAAGAAACTGCAAGCTAAGAAAAATAAACTTGAACAAAAGAAGCAGGAAAAAGGTCAGTGAAATTTAGTTTACTTTTCTCAGGACTTGGTTCTGTTCCCTCATTGAAGCTTGGAAGGTTTTGTTCCACCCCCCATCCCAAGCATTCTCAATACATGGATTAAAGCCTGAGCCTTAAGCTTGTTATTTTAGCTAATGTTTCAAAATCCTCTTTGAAAGCCATCTATGTTGAGATTTAATCTTAAAAATAACTTGGCTGTTTGTAAATATTTTCCATTTATTAGGGGAAACTTTGGACAGCAAACTCTGGAATCTGAGTTTGTGGATGTTTTGCCCCAGCTATTCTGATGAACTGCAAATTCAGAACCTCAGCTACTCAGAAAGGCACGATTGTTCAAGGCTGTGCTTTTTTAAAGTTTTTTTGAATGTGTATGGGAAAACAGGTGGAAAAAAAATGCACAGCTTGGGCAGCAAGAAACTGAGTTATAATTGTGTAAGAAATTGAGCCACCTTGGTACCATATGTTCCACAGGACTATTTTATTTCATAGAAATAAAGGTGAAAAACCTGACTGCTTCTGTTCTCCTGCAGTTTTGAAAGTTCATGTTCAGCAATGTCAGTGTAGCTGTTAGCTCAAACTTCTGCATACTCGTTGCTTCTTTTCAGTGAGAATGTTTTAGCTTACTCTTTCAAATAGTTGTCCCTTGTGATTTAGCACACAAATGGTTAATCTTCGAGTTACATCAGGTTCTGGTAATTCTGCTGGAACAGTGACTTGCCTGACAGTTCTACCTTATTTGTGCTTTGCTTTTCAGAATTGGATCTGTTTCAGCTGAACCACTGCCAGCCTCCCATGTAAACATGGGAGGACAAATTGTTAGGTTAATTTTACTTGTGACAGCAAGTGAATGTAGCAGAGTGAATTTTTTGGGTGTTTTGTTTTGGTCTGTTTTTTTTTTTTTTTTAAGCTACTCATTTATGAATTGTAACTGGGAGGAGAATTTAAGTATGAGTCAACATATTTTTGTTCATTTTGAGTGAGCAAACAGAATACCCATCCCTTTGGGAGTGGCTGGGAGAGAGGAAAGCTGGATCAGAGACTGGCACTGTGGTGTGGAATTGCCCTGTGCCAGCTGTGGGGCTGGAGTGGTTTTGTTTGGCACAAGTTCTTGAAAGACAGAATCCAAACTCACTGGTCTTTGTAACAGTTCTTAACTCTTTACAGTCTGTGGTTCTCTGTGTAAAATAATAGTATCAAGGGAGAGAGAAGCCACTTTTAACCATTTTTGGACTGAGAACAGCCTTTCCTTTTTTTAGTTTTGTGTGCCCTGGGTTGTGATCTGAAGAGTTTTTGCAAATGAATTAAAGTGTGTTTGTTGGATGTGGCAGGCAAAAATTAGTCTTCCTTTTAGAATGAATTAATTAAACCTCTGAATTTCCACGCTTCATCTTTGTTGTAGTAAAAACATTAAAAATGAGGGTTGGCAGAGAATGAGGTCAGCTGTTAAGGTTGCATTAATGAACAAACTCCCAGTAAACGCTCAAAGTTCAGCGCTTCACCACGCGGTGGCATCAGACCACTGAGCCTAAATCCTGCGTGAACTGGTCAGGACACTGAGAGTGCGACTGGGCCTGAGGAGCAGGAGAGAGCAGAAAAATAGCTCTTGATTCAGCTCCCACTTTATGCTATACCTCATTTTTATTATCGGTTATTTAATTTCTAGTTGATGTTTCCTGTTTTTTTAGCTGACTTCACAAGTTTTCTGTGACCCTTGTTAACCTTAGGCATATCTTAATGAGATCCTGTACTGGCAGTATAGCAAACAGTCTGTAAAAGTTTATGGTACCTCGTGGAGCTTCTGTGAACTTGGATAGGTTGTAGGAATATACTGAATTTTGTCTGTGGCTTCCCAGTGCTCTGTGTGATACTTCAAAATTAATTCCAGCCTGCAGAGGTGAGATTGGGAATGAGATAATCTGTCACCTCAGTGTTTGACTGTCTCTGTTAGAAAGAAATAATGTTCTAGAGGAGGTGGAGTTGTTTAATGATGGACTTGGTAATGGAGATAAGGGAGCACAAATTCTCCCAAGGGAGAATTTGATATTTTGAGCTCCTCATCACTGGGTAGAATTAATAGAACCTGATTCTGTTCCCTGAGTATCTAGGACTGCTTAGTCGTGAGATGCTTAACAAGGAAGACACAAGGGAATATGTTACCCATCCGTGCTAATTAGCCTGACCGAATCCACATTTGCTGAGCACCTGAGAGTGTTTTGTTGTAAAATGCTTGAGGAGGAGCCAGGTGGGAACACCTCATCCATTCATCCTGTTTGTGTTTGTAGAACCTGGGCAATCCCAAGAGCAAGGAAGCAGCGAGGATGACGACGAAGAGGATAGCAAGGAGGAGGAAGAGAAGGAAGATGATGCTGAAGAGCCAAGTTTTGTGATGGGAAGAGGATGAGGCCTTCCAGGGACAGCTGGAAACGCTGTTCATTGCTTTATATTCAGGAGCATGAAAGTCTTTCATCTCAGCCAAGCAGAACCCATTGGCGTACGTTACATCTGCTTAACGGGGCATGGCCTTCAAGTCACAGGCCTGAGAGAAAATGATAGAGAAATGCCAAATAAGAGATTTTTTTCTTAATTGCTTGTATAACTGCTGTGCAGTCTGCTCTAAGTTTGCTCTAAAGAGTCAGCCATAAGTCTCTATGACCCTAGAGTTCTTTCTAAAATGGCCCAGAGTGTTTTTCTGTCTGAAAGCTAAAACATAACTATTACCATTTAAGGGAAATATTACTGTGAAGGCTACGTATTCTACTTATCTTGAAGCTGGTAGCAGTGGGATACATGAATCTAGGGGAAGAGTTTAACCTGAAGTAGAAAAGTGGTCTGTAGCCAGACTCTCCTGCACTGTGAGTGTTCTGCATTTGGGGTTTTGTATGGGGTCATCTCTAACCCAAAGAAATCAGTTTATGTTGCTAGACAAGTTCTATAGATTTTTAATCAGGATCCCTTTTTTAATGCTAAAACTTTCCCTATTGCTTTTCTTCCATGTTTTCTAAATTAATAAAAGGGATGTGTTGGATTGTTCTGTCTTCTATTTTTCTGTTTGGAAGAGGATTTCAGTAAAATAAAGAGGTGCTGCAGGAAGGGGCAAAGCATTCAAGTGATGTGGCACACATGAAAATATGGAAAAAGGTGTTAGCTGCATGTCACTTACTTTTTGCTTTTGAATTGGAACAATACCTTTTTCCAAAGACTGTGTAAAGCCTCTGAATCCTGTGGCAGAAAGGCTTGGAATGGAATCATTTTGCTTTTGCTCAGCTTCTTGTCATGACACCTGCCTTTCTCTCTGCTTGAGCGCTCTGCTTTGCACTTTGGATTCCCCAGTAGGAATCATAACATCTCTATATATTTACTTATTGGTGCTTAAAGCATATGCAGTGGTGGTTTTACTTGTAACTCTGGTTTTTGTCTCTTCAGTGTATCTTTAATTAGAAGTGCCTGCTGGCTTTCAGACATGCTCATCCCAGAGCCTTGCATCCTGAATGCGGTGCTACTTCTTCTCAAGCCTTGGTTAATGCCAAATTATTTTAAGCAAAAACAGTAAAAAGGGAGAATCTCTTTTTAGATTTCACCTTTGTTGAATAGTGCTGCCAGAAATCCTGCATTTTGTCTGAGCTGGCTTTATGTAATAGTTTCTCCATGGTATTACCGTGGTGGCTGGGAAGCAAGATGTGACCAAGTGCAAGTGATGTTTATGTTTAGTTCTCCTGTACATATCCAAGGGCTTCAAAGCTGAATAGCTTCTGACCTGCCAGGTCCATATCCCCACTGCCCCCAGGTTAGACATCTGCATGGAACTGTTTTCTGCTCAATCTCCACAAGGGCAGGTGCTACAAGTTGTGGTGGTGTTTCCTTCAGATGCAAGGTCCATTTTCCCTGTGGAGAGATTAGTTGTGAGCATTGCTTCACATGAAATCCCCCTTAAGGCAGGCAAACCCTGTGGATGCTGTGTTGTAGGATGAGCCACAAAAACGTGAGGGTTTTTTATGGGCAGAGAAGAACTGAGAGTCTCACAGATAAAGATGTTCTGCCTCTGAGCTTGTCAGGCCTTTGAGCTGGGTAAGTGCATTAATGCTCTGCATTAAGCAGAGCAGATGCTGCTGAGTGAGGACATGCTTCCCTCAGCCATGAGGAAGGTGAACTTGAGTTTGTCTTGGTGATTGAACAAATTCAGGTTGTATGGCCTCATCTTGCTACCCTAAGATGCCTGCAATGAATTATTCATGCTGTGTTTTCTGGGAATGCTGAGTTTGTAGGTGAAATCCATAAACAGCAAAGAGAGCATGTTGGTGAAGGTGGCATCTGCCTCTCGCTCTGTCTCGCCGGGGTGGCTGAGTGTAGCAGTAGGAGCTGCATTTGGTAGGTGTAGCTGTGAATTCCCATAAACACTCTGCCGTGTTGTGGTTGTTCGTTGGCAGTACGAGCTCGTTGAGAATACAAAGCACTTCAAAGGGAGCTTTCAAGGGATGTTTCTTCGTTTAGAATAAAATGTAAATACTGTGTGACCTCAAAACGGGGAAAACCTCATCCATGGAGTAGAAAAGGGGAAGTGCTCCCGTGCATAGTAAAATCAGGAACAGCTCTACAACTGCTTCCTATTCCAAATAGGGCACCGACAAAGCAGTAATAACTTAAAGGCTTGAAGCTGCCAAGGAGTTTGACCTGCTTACACTAAATTCGTGCTCTGGGTTCTTTTCTAGAGAAGTCCTTCTCCTTTCTCTGATGGAGATTAACCCTCAAGGGCTAAAGGTTGCTTTGTTCCATTTCTACATGTGTTTGTGCAAATGTGGGACCCCGAGAGACTGCATTGTGCTGAAACCCAGCACGGGTATTCTGCTCTCAGAGGTGAAAAGCACACTCAGGATAACGTGTATCTGTCTCTTTATTAGGTTTTTAAGAATTGTTTTCCTTTGTTCCCTCCCCCAGGCAGAATGGAATTCAGGAAGATGGGATTACCCTGTGATAAAGCTGACCCATTGTGCTGCCTTTCAGCATTTTCTTTATCTCATTTCCAGGGAAGGAACTCCCTCTCTTTCCCATAAGGCTGTCCCTATCCTTTTGATGGGTTTATACAGGATTTCCTGCTGAGTCAATAGCGGAGGATTGCAGGGAGATAGCAGTCGAGATTCGCAGGGAGCCAGTGCTCAGTCGGAGGAGGTTCAGCCCGGCGGAGGCAGAGCAGCGCTGCCTTTTGACTTATGTAAGTGGCGACTTTTTGCTGTATAATTAATAATTGTAATAAAAGCACATTTGCATCCCATTGCACCAATACCTTCTCTGTGGCAAGATTTAGACATAACGCAAGGTCCAGACCCATTAACATCTTTACCAGTGGGTGGGTTTACTTTAGGGATCCGCAGACATTTTTTTCCCCTACAGCTGCAGGCTCACAGCGGGACCTCGGAGCGCTGCGGGAACGGCTCCGTGCCGGGGGGATGCCCTTTCCCGGTAACCGCTGAGTCCATCCCCGTTTCGTGAGACCCTCGGACCCCCCCCAAACGGCTCCCCCGTGGGCGCAGGGGGCGAGCGTGGCCCCGGTTCCCCGGGAGGGGCGGGGGGCGCCGGGTCCCGCAGGGCGGGGGTCGCGTCCTCAGGCCCCGCCCCCGCCGCCGAGAGGGCGTGGCCAGAGGGGCCGCGGGCCAATGAGCGAGCGGTCACGTGCGGGGGCGTGGCGGCGCTGCCCTCCCGTTTCCTGCGGGTCACGTGGCCGGTGCCCGGCGTTGCCGTGGCAGCGGCGGAGGCGGCTCCTGCTCCCGGTCCCGATCCTGCTCCTGCTCCGCTCCTTCTCCCGGGGCTCCCGGCACGGCCCCCGGACAGCAGCGCGGTGAGACACGGCCCGTCCCCGCCGCCCCCGGGGCCGCATCCCGCCCGCAGGGGGCTCATCCCGAGCGGGGCCCGCGCTCTGGGGCAGCGGGCGGCATCCCCTCAGGCGTGTCTGGGGGGTGGCCAGCTCGTCCTGCAGAGGTGGGAGCATCTCCTGCCCGCGGGGCTTCGGGAGGAGGGGGTCTGGTCCTGCCCAGGATGCTGGGGGGAGTTGGTTTTCTCCTGCCTGAACAGGGATTCCCCTGCCCGGGGCGGTGTGGGGAGGACGCGCCTCGTCCCGCCCGGCCGGGGAGAATCCCGTGCTGGGATGGTGGTGCTGGGATGCGCGCCTCATCCTGCCTAACTGGGGGCAGCCGGAAGGAGGGTGTGAATGAGAAGGGTGCACTGTGGGCAGAGAAGAAGGGGATCCCGTCCTGTTCGGAGGTGCCATGGGATGCAGAAGGCAGGGCAGTTCCCGTGGATGCTCTGGAGTGCTGTAAGGGAGACACCTCCAGCATACCGTGCAGGGAAGACGCTGGCCCAGGGTGCTTTTGGAAGACGGGATCGAGGGGTTGGGTCCCATCCTGCCTGAGGAGTTGTGGAGGATCCTTGGGATGCTGAATGAGGATGCAGTGGTAGGAGGTTGTGTCCTGCCTAGGAAAGATCCTCTGTCCAGGTTGCTTCTGGAGGGAAAGCTCTTCGCTGGGAGTGGGTCTCAGCTGGCATGAGGGATCTCCTGTCTGAGGCTGCTGTTGGAGGGGAGATCCTGGCTATGTGGAATCGCCCCCTGGCCACCGTGTGCTGAGGGTGTCTGGGAAGGAGGTGCCGTGTGAGGAGGATCCCAGCTGTGGTGGTGCGACCAGGGGGTCACATCCTGCCTGGGAGGTGATCCCCTGCTGCTACAGGGTGGTCACACCCTGCCTGGGTACTCTGACACCCCAGCAGTGCTGCTTGGAGGAGTCCCAAGCCAGAAGAGAACATAGGAAGGGGTTTTCCTTCACGCAAAGACAACGTGAGCTCATCAGGGTGGAGTAACAGGGATTTGTTTTAGCCATGGCCTGCAGGAGCTTGAACAGTGTTACTCGGGGAACGAAGGGACTAGCACAAACCCGCAGGTCAGTCTGGGGGTGTGGGGCAGAAACCTGGGGCTGAGGAGGGGGCTGGCATCCCGTCACCAGGCAGAGGAGCTGCCAGTGCTGCAGACAGCGCACTATGGGCGTCTGAGCACAGCAGTGGTGGGAGGGGGTTCGGCTCAGCTCGGCCCTGTTGGTGTCGGCTTCATTCCCAGCTGTGGAGAAATCCCCATTCGTGCACTGAGAAGCGAGGAGGCAAAGGTTTTCCCTTTTCCAAAGGACAGCACTTGGCAGGTTAAGAAAATCAACATAAGGGAGCAATCACAGAGAGCTTTCTGTCCTCCCAGTGCGGGATGAAGTGGGGTCAGATGCGTCGGTGGTGCAGTGGAAGTGAGCGAAGGCACAGCTGGGATGGACTTTGCCAGGGCTGCCTGAGGAAAAGGTCTGGAGAATTCCTCCTTCCTCATCCAGAACTCAACAGCCCTGTGCAGTCAAACCCTGTAGGATAGTTATTTCAGTAAAAACAAGTGTCCTAAACCTTTAACTTTGCACAGCAGGAAGGCAAAATCTCCAGAATAAGCCTCCGCTGATGCAGATGACAGGCTGAAAAGTATTTCCAGAGTAAAACTGCTCCAGCTACAACACATGTAAAATGCTTCTTTGGTCTTGTGTTTCAGCCCTTGGAGCCCTCCACCCAGTCCCTCCATGTCCATAGCCAGCAAGGTGAGTTTGACTTCCTGGCATTGCTCGTTTGGGTTACATTTGTGTTTATGGATTTCTTTCTAAAACTGTTTACTTATTTGAGAACATCTCTTGAGCTGCTCCACAGCAAAAATTCAGCCTTGTGGTATTTTTAGCTTATTTTTCTAAGGGAAGAAGCAGATGTGATTGGGTTCTCTTGCCCTCTCTCTGTAACCTCTGAATTCATTTGTCTTTTTAATGGAATTTGTGCCGGGGTCAAAGTTTCCTACATAGAAAGTTCCTAAGTATTTTATGAAAATAAATGGCAGAGTAGAGGCCATGGCTGTCCCAGCTGGGGACAAAGGGAGTGAATTCACTCCACTATAGATTGCAGGATTCACACAGGATATTGCACAGGAAACAGCTTCATTTTGCTGCTCACATATTGTTTCTTCCTCCAGTGCTCCCAGGAGGCTTTTTTATTCTGTAAAATAGGTGATTCTTGCCTTTTCTGGAAACACGGATCAAGCAGGAAGGTTTGTCCCTGTTATTGTTTCTCTTCTTGTTTTTATTATGGCATGAATGTTCAATTATGCCTTTCTTTTTTGTTTGTTTGTTTGGGGGAATTTTTTTTGTTACTTTTAAATATTTTGAAAATTCCTGAGCAGGTCAGGAGCCTTCCTGGAGTGTTCCAGGGGCTGTAATAATGTCCTTGTCAAAACCTGCCCAGGAATCATCCTGTGCTGCCATCCTTGTTATGTCTAAGGGGACCGGAACCTGAAAGCTCCCCATGTTCAGGAGGGATAATCTTGGACCTGCAGTGCTTTATTTGCTATTCTTTGTTATTGTGCCTGAAACAGCTTCCTTCCCTTTTAGCAACAGCATTCAGAGTTGTGGGCAGTTGATGTCCTTTTGATCTTTACCACTTCTCCAAGTTTCCCAGCAGTCTTGGCTTTATTAGCTGTCCCCATGTGGTCCCTGTACATGGGGAGCTGTGGGGATGCAGGCAGGGCTGAAAGGTGCCTGTGACCTTGAGAGGTGGTGTTAGGACTAATTAGTGCCACACCAGGTGTGATTCTGGGCATCATCTCCTCCTCCTGGGAGCTGGTGAGTGTTTTATAGTAGCCAGAAGGTGCAGCTCTGGTGTCTCTGTCTGCCACCACCACAGTGCTCAGTGGTGGAGTTATGAGTGATGGGATTAAACAAGGAATCGTGGTTTCCATTCTTTGGAAGGCTGAGTTAGTTTCAGATGTCTGTCAGAGTTGAGAAATTTTTGCACAAGACACTCCCTGGATATTCTGTGTCTGGGGATCACCAGAGCCATTTGGCAGCAGCCTGGGGACATGGTATTGTAAGGCTTCCACCACTTGAAATACTCTTGCTGCTTTCATACATCTCGCAGTGTAATTCCCTTGAATCAGAAGATGATGGAATTTCCTGGAAGCAGCTTGCTTTTCCCCTTGGAATTGCCTTTTCCTTTCCTTCTGCTCACAGCCACTGGTGGAAGTAAGGGACAGGGTTCTTGGGCAGATGTGGCTGATGAATGGAGTGTGAGCAGCTCAGGAAGTTTAACTTCCCACTGCAAAAGCTTGGGAAGTTCATTTGCTAACTCTTCACAGCGTTCACCTCTGTGATTATTGGGGGAGTTTAGGGGAGAACTGTGCCCATCTAAACTGAGCTTTGATGAGCAGTGGTTTAACTGAGAAAAACTGGTGTGCTGGTTTGAAAGTAAAGCAGGGGGTGAGATTAACCTCCACAGAAATACCTTGAGAGAGGCTTCAGGTCAGAGTTACAATTTAATAGAAAGATTAAAATAGATGCAATGATACAGAAAAACTGGCTTAAACCCACAGAGTACAGGCTGGCCCGTGTTGGTCAGGGTGGTGGTTGCAGTCTGATTAAGCAGTGATTGCGGTGCTGTTGAAGTGATGGTTGCCGTTCTCTCGAAAGCAGTGGTCCTGTGGATGGTCTGGTCCTCCTGTGGAAGTTCAGTTCCTCCCCTGGATGTCCAGTGGTGGTGGTTTTCATATCCCCACACTGCCCAGATTCCACACGGTCAGATTCAAGCAGGAAGATTCAGTACCTCCCCCAGAGCGGGGAATTTCACAATGGAATGGTGTGATCCTATGAGTCACAGGATATTCCTGGGGAGTCCTTTATGGCTTGGGTCGTTACAGCTGCCCATTGGCAGGGATGACCCCCGTGGGCTGGGTGTAGTTACCACAATTTGTGAAGACAAAGAAACACCACCCTGCCCTGCAGGGTTTGCCTCCTTCCCTTATCTAACACCCCATTTGCAGCCCGGGGGGTCGGGTGTGAACTGTGCAGCTCCTGCAAGCGGCCATTAACAGTTGATCAGGAATAATGTGGATGGGAGTAGAATACACAGTGTGGTTAAACCCCACGTTGTAACCCAGGAGGAATGGTGTCCAAAGAAGGAGCAAAAAGCTCCTCAACTGGTGTTTGGTACCCTAGAGATGCATTTGGAGCCAGCCCATGATGCACTGGGAAATGAACTGTCAACTCAAGGCAAAGATAAGATGGGGGCCAAGTGTATTTATGTAAAACAATTTTTTATGAGTGAGAAAGAATTAAAGGGCAAAGTCGAGGTGCCTGCTTTGAAATGAAAATCCAAATGCTGTGCAGCCTTCCTGGCAATTTTGGATGGTCCTTTCTCAGTTCTGTCTTCCAAGTATGATGTTACTTGGTCCATCATTTTCCACTGACCAAGGGCAACTTTGTTCAACTGCAGCTTTTCCAGTAGTTGATGCTCATCCTGTCCACCACCCCCTCTTGAACATGACTGTTTTGTTCCCTCAGCATTTCTCTCATCATGAGCTCTGAATTAAACGTTCCAGTGGATCCTTCCACTCCTGCTTGCTGCTCTGAGCCTGGCACAAAGGGCATGGATTATCGGGACTGGGTCCGGCGCAGCTACCTGGAATTGGTCACGTCCAACCACCACTCTGTTCAAGCCCTTTCCTGGAGAAAATTGTACCTGAGCCGAGCTAAACTGAAGGCCTCCAGCAGAACCTCTGCTCTGCTCTCTGGATTTGCAATGGTAACGTGTGTTTTATAGCTTTTTGAACTGTGAAGGTTTTTGGGTTGCCTCAAATCAGTGTTTTCCTCTTGGGAGGAAGCAGGGAGTTGTTTCCTGAAGAGACAGGAGGCATCTGCTGGGGGCTTCTGTTTGGCTGCTGCTGCAAGGTTTGGGGCTGGCTCTCTCACTGCAGCAGGGATGTATGAGCTGTCTTACAGCCAACCCACACACTCCCAAGTTAGCCCTTTAAAACTACTAATCCATACCTGCAAGTGATCCTAAGTGTTCCAGCAGCATTGCTAAACAATCCAGGACCTCCTTTGGCCCCGAGGCTCTCTGGTGCTGGCTGCCCTCATGCGAGGCTGTTCTTGGGTGTGGAGCACTTCCAGGCCCCTGTGGTTGCTGTGGTCCTGAACGTTATTTTAATTTCTCTACGTGTTTTCTCAGGTCACAGTGTCTAAAATAAGGTGGAGGTTGGGTCACAGTCTGCCAAAGTGAAGTTTGCATAGCGTGATCAGGGAGATCGTGTTCTAGCACTGAGGTGTGAGAAGAGGCCCTGAGCCTCAGACCTGGTGTCAGAAGGCTCTGCAGCCTGCAGGGAGCCAAACCTGGTATATTTTTGTCAGTGCTGCCTATTGGAAGTGATCCCTGGTGCTCGCTTTCTGCTGTGCAGCACTTGGGTGTTATTTGGAAGTGATTTGCATAGGTCAGAACCATGTCAGCATGTCAGGAATGAGCAAATAAACAAGACTGAGACAGTCAGTGATCCAGTGCTCAGGCCTGTCTGAGCTGTGTGTTAAAACACCACCATGCTGTGTCAGTGAGAGCCCCTTTATCTCCCCTCGGCTTTTGCTTACTGGGAGTGAGAATTGAAACCAGTCTGGGGGGAGGTTTCCTGTTCAGGAAGTGGGCAGGTCTGGTTGTTGCCAAGGTCTGTCAGCAGAGGGGCAGAGGGCAGCGCCTGGATGGCGTGGGACATGATGTGAAGATGTTTCATCCCGCAGATCAGAAGCTGGGAGGGAAAGACAGATCTCAGGAACTTTCCAGAGCTTCTTTCTTGTTTTATTTTAGCTTCTTCCGCTGCTTTTTCCTTCTCCCAGCCCCCTAGATCATGAATCATCCATAACATTACAACAGCCTGGGATGATGAAGCTGGTCACCCAAAGTGAAGCTGGAAAGCTGTATGTGGGGGTTTCAGTGGGAGCAGGCTGGAGTGGAGACAGAGTGCTCAGTTGCTTTGTCATTGCTCTCCACTCCCTGGCTGTGTGCAAAAGATGCTCTTAAAAGCTTTTCACAGAGTCTGTGTTGGTTTGGAACCAAGATTGTGTGCTGCAGGGGCAGAAGGTCCGTCCTCTTTTGAGTGCTCTCCTGTAGACTTCTCTCACCCAGGAGTTTTCTTACTCTAAAAAGCCTCTCGCATGCATGGCCTGTGTGCCTCTGGTTACTGGAGTTCTGTTGGGACTGTTTTCTTTATCATGATTATTAAATTAAATTTTTCTATTGTTGGGGACTGATCTACCGGCATGGTCACACAAGAAGTCCCTGCTGTGGTGTGCTGTCACTGGCACCACTAGGACTCAGGGGCTTGCAGCCCACCCACACTGCAAGGCTGAACCACATCTCTGAAAACAAAGCATTCTTTCTCAGCTCTCACAGCAGAAAGTTGCTGAAAGTCCTTGGCAAACACACAAAATTAACCACTGGTTTTACATTATCTTTGAACTGTTAAATTGCCATTGAATATACACAGGTATAAGTAGTGTTAGTTATGCTTACCAGCCTAATGTAACAAATAGACCTGAAATCAGTAAGAAATAAAATCTCTTGCAATAAGGAATTCTCTTTATTAGCAAGCTTTTTCCCCGGCTGATTGGAAAGCTGAGGTGTTTGTTCCTCCTGGGTTATTTCTCCACTGGTATTCAGGAATTTAGTACACGGATGTTTACTCTCTAATAAGAGCACGTCTTTGGCTATTGTTGAAAGAAATTATTTAGAGATAAATATGTGTAGACGTGGCACTTAGGGACATGGTTTTGTGGTGGACTTGGCAGTGCTGGTGTAACGGTTGGATTCTGTGATCTTAAAGGTGTTTTCCAGTCTGAACGATTCCGTGATTCTATTAAACATTTTCCCCAAAGCCTCAAGTGCATTGAGCTACGTAAACAAATGTCATCCAGGGCTTGCCTATTGCTTTATTTACTTCCTTGTCAGTGTGTTTGATGCAAGCTAGCTCCATATTGGCTGAAATTATTGCAAGCTGATGGGTATTTAATCAACAGGCCATGGCTCTGATCCAGCCCCTTCTGGACAGGCTGCAGAATAACGTGAACCTTCCTTGTTACCATCTCTGGTATTTCTGGCAGAGCACTGGGGCAGGTCAGGAGGATGTGGGTCATTCCAGGTCTGCTTGGAGGTGGGCTGTAGGGCAGCTGCATCTGCCCCGAGGAGGTTGCAAATAAAGGAAATTTAGAGGGAGCTTAGGAAACCTCCTTAATAATTTTCCCAATGGAAATAAGAGCTATTACTGCTAATCCATCTTCTCAATACTTACTCAATTGCTACAGGATATGTGTTTGATTTAAAAGAAAACCAAACCAAAACAAAAACCCTGACAGATCTACTGGAGTGATTGTTTTTACAGTCTGCCAAACCATCTGTGTGAATGTGTCATGGTTTATGTTAAGCCATTTGTAATCCTTTGCCTGATATTTTCTGTCCTGGTCTAAATTTCTCAAGATGAATAACATCTTTGTTGTGGACAATCTGAGCTATACTGGTCTAAACCCCACCATCATTGCTTGTAATTTAATTGCAGTTTAATTCTAAAACATTGTGAGCCCTCGATCCTGTAATTCTGGAGTTCAGAAGGGTTTTTCTCAACCTTAAAAGTAAGCCTGTGCTGAAATATTTCATGGCTTGGCAGAGAGCTCAGCCTTGTAAAGTTGCTTCTGGGAAGAGGTTAAAATAAAGGAGGCTATTACATGGAAGAGTATAATTGTATAAAACATGACATATTAATAGTTTTACAGGCTAGGCAGCATATTTAATGATTTTTAAATGGGTTATGTCAGCTTGTCCTCTTTCTCTTATCCCGGTCAGGGAATGACATGACAGCCTGTGCTGGGTAAAGCAATAAGAGCTCACTCACCTTTTCAGTACTTGTTTGGGTTAAATGAACTGGTTTTTTGCCTTGCTGCCCTATCTGGATTGTTGGTGTTTTTCACTGAAACACCTCTTACTGAGCCATCAGTCAGTGTTAAAAATTCATCACATTGCACAGCTGAAGCTCGCCCTGGGGAATAGGTTAGTCTGGGAGGAAACATCCAATTAGCTGAAAAGTGCTGCACTGTGAAGGATAACAAGCAGAAATTGATATGTTGACATCAGCCAGGCTTTCAGCTTTAATATAAAGCTATAAATTGGACATGCAGCTACATTTCCCATTCAGCTGTGTGTCTGGGTATTACAGTACCCCATAATGAACAATGTACCTGCAGGTTTTCCTGGCTGATGGGGCGTGACTGGCAACCATGGTGTTGTACAAATTCATTGTACAGTGAAGAAGAGAATAAGTCTGATCTCCTCCCTCTCAAATCAATATAAGGGCAACTACAGAGGGTACATACACAAGGCAACATGAAATCTGTTCTAATTAAATTCACCTTGCAATTGATAGTGAAGCCAGTCCTGTGTTAGGATTTTCTTTGCTATACAACAAGAACTACTGTAACCTGCAATCAGGAGCCAATAAAAACGAACAAACAAAGGTAAAACCCCAAACATGTTCATGATCAGAACAGAAGGCTGGGAATACCCAAGAACTGTCACAGTATTTTTGGTGTCTCTAATGTCTTAAATAGTTGATGCAGCTATAAAATTCAGACTTGTAGAGATTGACCATTTTTCCACACGTGTTGTATCTTGTTTGCTGGTAAATGTGTTCAGACTTGACTGTGATCTGATGGGTTTCAGAGCAAATGTAGGTAAGGCAGCAGTCATGCCAGCTGGTTTCCATTCCCTTTAATCCTTTTCAGGGCTTCCAACAGGGACAACATGAGCATAGCCCTAATCTTCCAGTGCCTAAATAACATTATGAACAAGTAATACCAGAGGAAGTGGTGCAGATGATTATACTGAGCCTGAAATGGCTGCTCAGGGGAGTCTTGTGTGAAGTCTGGATAACATAATTGTGACTCAGTTCTGCAAAATCCTTCTGTGTCCCAGAATCAAGTGCAGATTTGAAACTTTTTCTTCTCATGATGTTTTTAGAGGGGCTTCTTTCCAGCAAGCTGTGCTGTGCTGGAGCAGCAGGTCAGCTGGGATCACCAGAGGTTTTCCTCGCTGCCAAGAGAGTTGACTTTTCTACTGCAAATAATGAAGTGCAGCTACAGATCCAAGCCAGCTGCTAGAGAGGAATGTTTGATAGTTTTGTCCACTGCTTTTGTGTCTTTTCTTAGCAGAAGGTTTGTGCAGTTCTTTCAGGGATGCCACCACACAGAAGTACTGGTTTGCTTCACAGGTAGCTTAAGTAATTGCAAAAATTCTTGTGCTAAACCAGTTAGCTGGACTCCAGTTCTGATGTCAAAAGAGCCTTCTGCTCTCTTGCACATATTCTGCTTCTTAAGCTTTATTTGATTAAAGTAAAAATAGCTTTAGAGACCTGCTGCGTGGTAGCTCTTGTGTTGGGAAGCAGACTTCTGAATTGGTGAGCACACCCATAAGCCAGTAGCTGTCCACTTTTGCTGGGTGTATCACTAAATTATTAACTCTCAAGGGAGAAATTTGAGGATATAAATAACTTAAAAGTTATTTATCTGGGCATATTTGTAATAAAAACAAACATAAACTGTTCTGGGAATAGTCCACAGTTAAAATAACTGCCTTCTAACTTAAGCATTAAAGTAGCTTGTGTGCTTCCCATGGTGGGTAGTGAAGCCTGGCTGGCCACTGGCCAGAGGAGCTGCTTGATTTTGCTTTTCTTTACACGCCTGAAGTTGAAACTTCCTGTGCTGCAGCCGCAAGGAAGGAGTGTCAGTAGAGAGTATGATGGTGGGTAATAGCAGGCTGGTAGCTGCCTCTCAGCCCCACGTGGCATCTAATGAGCTCCTTCTGTTGTGTGCTGGGTTCGGGGCAGTTCCTGTGGCTCGTGGTGGCAAGGAGAGCTGTGTTCTTTGAGAAAACCACAGTGTCAGAAGGGCCACAGCACAGGTGGTGCCTGCATCCTCATGGGTGACAGCAGTGATCCATCTGGGCTGCCATTCCAAAAAGCTCTGGAGTGTGTACTTAACCTTAGGTGTTCTTCCTGAATCAAGATGCTTTCCTGGCTGAAAGCCTTGGAAAGAGGAAAGCCAGCAGGTGTTGACAAGCTCTTTGCTCCTTCCCCAGGTCGCCATGGTGGAGGTGCAGCTGGAGGTGCAGTACAAGTACCCCCAGATGCTGCTGATCGCCTTCAGCGCCTGCACGACGGTGCTGGTGGCCGTGCACCTCTTCGCCCTCCTCATCAGCACCTGCATCCTGCCCAACGTGGAGGCCGTGAGCAACATCCACAACCTGAACTCCATCAGCGAGTCCCCGCACGAGCGCATGCACCCCTACATCGAGCTGGCCTGGGGCTTCTCCACCGTCCTGGGAATCCTCCTTTTCCTTGCCGAAGTCGTGCTCCTGTGCTGGATAAAATTCCTGCCAGTGGGCTCCATCCTGAAAAACGAGACCACCAACGTGGAGAAGCCCAGCAGCCACGCGGGGTGGCAGTCAGCACTGGTGTCCACCATCATCATGGTCCCCGTGGGTCTGATTTTTGTCGTCTTCACCATCCACTTCTACCGCTCCTTAGTGCGGCACAAAACGGAGAGGCACAACCGTGAGATTGAGGAGCTCCACAAACTGAAAGTGCAGCTGGATGGGCATGACAGAGGCATGCAGGTGGTGTGACAGAGCCTGCACACAGCTCAGCTAGGGCTGAGAGCAAAATACCTGGTCTGCTGCTTGGTGAGATGCACCAGGGATGGATTTTCTTGAGGCTTAAATCTGTAAATGCTACTTGCCTGCCATTTCTAGATGTGGGTTCTTGTGCTGTTCCATGTGCCCTGGTTCTGGTCCCACACACTTGGTACTTAAGTCGACACTGCCGTGGTGTTCGAGGTCAAAACTTCATCTACCTTAGCATTGGTAGCCAAAAAATCTGTATTTTTTACAAATGCAATATTCCATTGCCAAAAGTGAAACTGCGTCGGCTGTCCCAAAAGCCTCTGTGTGTGTGTGTGTAGGATCTGTCTTACATGTCAGAACTCCCTGGCTGTCAGTGCAGCCACAATTAACTGGCATCTCATTCCTAGAGCAGAGCTGATTAATGTGGGTACCTGCAGCTGACTCAAGGATATCCAGGAAAGCACAACAGAAACTGAGAATGTTGATCACCATTGTTCCAAAGCAAGTATTCCATAAATAGAGAACTAGAAAGAAAACAGCCTTAGCTTTTATGTTCTTTTCTTGCTGTTCTTTACTATATTTTTACAGCTTGGGATGTAGAATTTTGAATTGCAGGAGGCTGGGAAGTTCTCTCGTACTTTCTTCAGCAGCATCTGTCACCTTAGGTTGAGTAAGTGCCAAGATCATGTGTTTTTTCCCAATAAGAGGCAAGAGTGCCCAGGGAAGGCTTACAGGTGTTTTACTTTTAACAAGGACATTCTTAAAACGGAACAGTGACAGGGAATTTAATGAGACAAGACTTTGAAGGACTAACAAAGCAAGTTTTAAGGAGGTAAAGGAGTGACAAGCAAGTATTGTAGAAATCTGCCACTGTGTCCTTTTTATTTGTGCATTGCTGTGATGCCTTTTGCCCGGTTTGCTGGAGAGAACAAGCCCAGTCCTGTTTATTTCATCATTTGAGGTTTTGGTTTTTTTCTATTTTTAATTGGCTGTAGCATTTTTCTGTCAGAAATGAATGCTTCCTTCTCCCTCCACCACAGCAGATGACTCCTCTGGTGGAACCTGGAGCTGTCCTGGCGAGCCTGATGGAGCTGGATCTGGCAGGAATGCTGTGTGCTATTAAAGAGCTATCCCTTTCCTTTGAGCTCATTTCTTTTTTCAGCAGCTGAGACAATGACACTTGCATGTCTGTGTTGCTTGGCAAGGGAAGCTTGTAAATTCCTTAGCATCTTCGTGGGTGAAAACTCCTGTAAAAAAAAAAAAACGATTTTATGAGTTTTGGTAACTTTGTGGAGAGAAAAAGAGTGTTTTGCAATCATCAGCTCTTTTAAGGGAAAGTCAGGCTTTCTGACACACAGGGCTGCAAGAAGCATAAGCACATTTTCTTGGCCCTGATCCTGTGCTGGTTTCCTCCTCTGCACTCCAAAACTGCAGTTTCAGAGTCTCCGAAGCCTTATAGGTTTCTGAAATCATTAAGGATGTTTATAACGTTCTATTTAACCCTGCGCCCTTATTCCACTGGGATTTGAGGGCTTTAATGGCAGTGTATTACATGTCAGCTTTCCAGAAGGGACAGTACATGCAAACCCTAGGGCAGCAGGGTGAGATTATCCCAATATTCCTCTCTGGCGAGGGCCTTGGGAAACCAACTCTCATCTCTCTTGTTTACATGCGAATGTGAGCGTTGCTGAACAAGTTGCTTAGCACTGTGTCTGTGGCTTTCATCTGCTGTTCTTGCTGCAGTTGGCATGTACCATATTGGCTGATGTGCAGCAAAGAAAATAAGTCTTTGTGTGCTAAATGACTAATCTGTACTCAAGTGCATATGCAAAAAACAAGGAGTGTCCTCCAGGAAGTGGGGTGGTCGTGAAATTCATATGAACTCCCCAGGACTCTGCCCTCTCTCCCTCCTCTTTTTACCATAATAAAAACTAAAAGGTTTATACAACAGAATCAGAGTTGAGTTTTCTGCCAAGTGCTACACGTGTCGGCTCCTCTACCAACAGAATTTCTGTTGAGAGGCCAGAGCCAGACCAGATGGGATGAATCTCTCATCTGTACTTTGCACTCTCCTTTAACATCAGTAATAGTAGGACCTTGTGTGCTGAGGGGCTCAGAAGGCTGTCAAGGAAAGTATTGCACCATTTTTGCAATTTTTTTTTTTAAAGCTTCCCCCTGTGCAGCTTTAAAAAGTTTTCCCAGTGCTGCAAAAGCAATGCAGCTTGTCTGGAAACAGCCAGATCATTCATTTAATTTTTTGCAAATGTAATAAACTTTAGCAAACTGAGAAAAGGAGCAGAAGCTGTGCTTTGATTTTGGAGAATAACTCAATCAGGCTTGGGTGAGATTGCATTCAAGATCAGTCTCAAGGCATCTGTGACTGGAGTGAGACCACCTTACTCCAGGGATGAGTCTGAGATACAGTTTGGGGTGGTGTCCCAAGGGCAAATGCTCCTAAACCAGAATAATAACGTGCTTTCCTGTCTTTGCTTGCAGCTCTGTTTCTTGTGTCTCTCTGGGCACCGAGTTCTCCCTTCCATGAGAAGCTATTGGGGGTGTTTTTGCTCTTTGATTCTCAAGGTTACCCATCCACCTTTATGCTGTAACTCATCTCCTTTCCCAACAAGAGCATTTGCTTTTCTTGCTCCTGCTTTTCTCTCTTCCTGCAATTTATTTACATTTTCACCACTGTTGGGTCCAGACTTGTGTTGCAGAAATGTTACCTGTGATAGCAGCCACGGGAGTTCATCCATAAAGGAAGGAGTAGGGATGTTGTAGTTGTCCAGCTGGGTGTCTCTGCTACAGCACCAAAGAATCCTCCTTGCTCCTGCTGCTGCCCCTGTGGCTGTCAGCAGGATTCCCAGCCTTTCCACACTGTCACTGCTGTCCCAGCAGGGCTGGCAGCTCTCTGTGTCATGTCTAGGTTTGTCTGCCCATGCCTGGCCATGTCTGTCCTGTGCTGTCACCTCTCTGTCATTCCTGGGGTGTCTGTCATTCTTGGAGTGTCCCAGGTTTTGGGTGGCTGAAATCCTGCAATGCCTGCATGGAGATGCTTCTCCTAAGGGTTCCACCCGCAGCTGGGGACGTGTGTTGAGGATCTCCCCTGGCTTGTGTTCGCTTTCTGTGCCAGCTTTGGGCTCTGGGCTGTTGCAGGCCAGGGTGGCTGCTGCCCTAATTCTCAGCCTCCTTGGGCTGTGGCTCTCTGGGCAGCTATTGCCTTGTTTGAGATATTTCTCCAATTTTTGCAGTGGAATTTGGCACAGGGACAGCGATGATCTTGCTTCATAGTACTGAGTCTTCCTCAAGATTTTTTTTTTTTGGCCAGTTTTTGCCCAGCAGGAGAATGCCGCTGCAGGGACTCTGCCTGCCCACCCTAAAGCAGGGAAAGAACTCTCAAGGACAGGGAAACAATTCTTTGCATCATTCCCGTGCACCAGCCTTGGTTAGGAGGCAATTCCTCCCTCCCTTTCCATCTAGCAGGAGTAAAGAAGGGGCACGACCGTGAGCTGGAGGGAGCAAGATCGTGTTCTCCCTTTGCCATGTTCAGTGGCAGCTCTCACTCTGTGATCTCCCTATTTTTAACATCGCCCCGGGGCTGGGCTGGCTCCGTTTCAGTGGAGAGGAGGCTCTCGGGGGACTTTGTGACCGCGAGAGATGGAGTGATGTTGGATTTGAGCATGACGGATGAAAACGGGCGATGGACACACCGTGCGAGAGCCGCGGGCGGAGGGAGGGCTGCTGGAAGCGCTCAGATACCTGGAAGTGTTTCTGGAGAGCACTGGTGTGGGTGCAGCTACAGAGGGAACCTCCTTCCACATCCTTCCATTCCCTCCCACCGGGATGTGGGGATGGGCAATCCCAGGTTGCCTCAGGTTACCTGTGCTGGCTGGGGGGTGGAGGTGCTCCTCCTGCCTTTCGCAATCTGCTTTCTTTTCTTTTCCTCCCTTCCAGCAAACAAACAAAAGGTCTTGGAGTTTCCTGCTGCTGTAGATTCCTTATCTTTTAAATCTCATTGCTTCAACTTCTAAGACAGCTTCCTCAACACCCCCTCAAGCTGCAATCAAAATCATCTGGGCCAGGAGAGATATTTTCTCATTAACTCACAGGTTCTCTACAGCTATCTCAAAGCATTTTCAGTAATTCAAATTGACTGGCTGGATTTGAACAGTATTTCCCTGAATCCCTGTGTGTCCAGCTGGGAGCTTGCTTCCTGCCCAGAGAGGTGCCAGCCATGAGTGCTAAGAGAAAAATATAATCTGTATTTTAGCTTTGCCTACTCTTGTTTTACCTCTGCATGAACAATATTTAATGTAGAATAACGAATGTATCTCAGTTATTGTCCAGCTGTGTGAAACTGGATAAACTTGCTCAGTTTTATGCTTCTTGGTGATTTCAGACTGATTTCTTGAAAGGCAAGTTAAGTCCTCCAGCATCCTCTTACGGGTTAACTTGGGTACTTTTTGAAGAAAAAATTTGGGCAGATATAATCGTTCTGTTTTTGCAATACACAGGGAGATAACAATTAAATGCACTTCCTTTTAATGAGTCTGGGTCTTGGCATGTGTTCTACAAGGAGGTTAAGGAGACAAGGAACTCCTGTAACAGGAAGACCATTAAAGTTTGTCTTCTGTTAATAATACCAGCTTAGTGGACAAAATTAATTTACGAGCTCATTAAGATTGAAACATCTTCATGCTTTTCTCAGATTTTTGTGGTACTTGACCATAAATTGTTAATCTTTTGTAATGCTGCATAACAGGATTTTCTGGCATTTTTTTTCTGGTTTTCTGTCTTTAGGAGAGAATGTACATAAAGTTTTAAGGAGCAATTCTGAACAGCTGGATGTGCAATTGTATTTTGATCTAAGGATGAGGCCCAAGAGGCTATTTAACAGGTGAAAAATGTCAAAAGACTGGCACTGCAATGCTTGTGTAGTGACTAGATTAAGTTTTGGACTTCAAAAAGACCAAGAAAAAGCCCTCACTTTTTGGCTCAGTATTTAATTATTTGCATTTTTTCACATTTAAGACATCAGCTAGGAAGAGCTAGAATCTTCTGGCAAGAACAGCAGCTTCCTGTATAGTTCAATCAAGGCAGAAAAATTCAGCTAGCAAATGCAGAGCACAAGATGAACTAACACTGTGTAAGTTATTGTGGCAATCTGATTCATCAGAGTCCATCACCTGCTTTCACTGTGGAGAGAATGGAGCAGCAGGGACGTGCACAGAAAGTGTTTCAGCAGCCTGAGAGCACAATATAAATGTAAAAGGGAGTGTTGGAAATTAAGGCCAAGCATAAATGGCAACACTTTGCTGCAGTGTGGTGAGTGGAGAGCAGATCCATGGAGAGGCTTGGATCTACAGGGTGAGGAGGATCCAGGTGCAGTGTTTGCTCCCTCTCTGACAGCCTGTGCTGGGTTTCCTTCCTGAGTGTCTGTGCCAGGCTGGCAGGCTCCTCCTCCTGCTGGGACAAAGCCCCTCTGCTCCAGCAGCAGCTCCAGATGCTGTCCTGGGTTTATTCCACTCCCAACGCTGCTGAGCCCTGTGGACACCAGGCTGCAGAGAAAGTGAGGAGCTGCTGCTCTCAGTGCACTCCTTGCTTTTAGGAGTGAGCTGGACAGTCACAGAATGTGTTGGGTTGGAAGGGACTTTAATGATCATCCAGTTTCTACGCCCTGGCATGGGCAGGGACACTTTCCACTAGACCAGGTTGCTCCAACCTGGCCTTGGACACTCCCAGGGATCCAGGGGCAGCCACAGCTTCTCTGGGCAACCTGTGCCAGGCCCTCCCCATTCTCGCAGGGAAGAATTTCTTCCAAATACCTAATCTAAATCTACCCTCTTCTAGTTGCAGCCTATGAGGAATTTCCTGGGACAGAGCTTGCTGTGATTAGATGTGGCCTGCCTGTTGTGTTTGCAGTGAAGAGGTTCCATCAGAGGGGATGTGCTGTGATTGCTGGAACTGCTGCTGGAGCACCTTGAGGACACTCACCAGCCCACCTGGATGGAGGTTTGGAGTTTGGGACTGCCCATGGGAGCCCTGCTAGTAGGTCCCTGCTGGAATTAGCACTAAACTGAACCTGGCCCGTTGCAGCCCACAAAGGGCTCTGATTGTATCTGTTGGCTTAAACTGATGACAAATATCCTGACTGACCCATCTGCTTCCTGGAAGCTGTACTGGGTGAAGAGCTCCCTCCCCTGCAGAAAAGCAGAGGGCAGTGTCTGTGGCAGGAGTGTTTAGTGTGCAGCAAATCCTGTGCAGTGCCGAGGAAGCACTTCTGGGGCAGAGCACAGCAGTGCAGGGACGCTGAGATCTGTCCCCTTTCCTTACCAACCAAAGCCAGGCAGCACTGCCTGCTGGTGGCTAGGTGGAGTTTTCCTGCTGCAGGTGAGACTGTGCTGAAGGGCTGTCATGGCACCACCGTGTTTATTAAAGGATCACGCTTCTTCCACAGCACAACTTCATTTTCAAAAGCACAGAAGTTTGTTCAGAGCAGACATATGGCCTCAGATCAGCTTCTGCTGGAAATGACTGCTTGAATCTTAGGTACGAGGCATGATTCAAACCTGACTGCTGGAGGTGCCAGGAAAATAAATGATAGCTGCCAGGGTTGCAGTCTGTTGCCCAGCTAATTCCCAAAATCAGACTCTTGCTACTGAGAGCTGACAGCAGGGTTCAGAGATGACAAATGATCAGAAAATAACACAGTCTGTGCAGGCCTTTGGTCTGATCTCTGTCCAAGCCTGAAGAGTCAGCACTGGCCCTCTGCAAATGCTGCTCTTTGGTCCTAGAAGATACACGTCACACATGAAATTTATGATTAATCCTCATTGTTAGAGCATGAATCTTCAGCAAAAGATAATTACATTAATTAGTTCTCAGTGTTTTGTACTGTCTGTGGAGAGATACCTGCTTACCTTCCTCCCCTGAGACCTGGTCTCTTGCAGGACCTATCTGAGGTGGGTGAGGGGATAGTTATATCCCCAGGGCTTGGTGCAACGTTCAAACCAGTGTGACAGCATCAAGTATGGGCCCGGAAGCTTAAAATCTGTGCCAGGGCTTGGGCTGAAACTGTGTCAAGGGCTTTTTTTCTAAATTTCTTGGGTCATTTAAGTGGTTGTTTGCTATTTTGTTACAGCACAGGTGATGGATACAACCTCTCATTTTTTGCTTTGGCCTAAAAGCTCCCATTGCCCAGGAGGTTTCAAAGCCTACCCCTTTTACTTGTTTGTTAAATTTTCATTTTATTGAGCTTATCTCTGCACACACCTGTTTCCTTACGCCCACCTCAGAAATAAACCGAGTCATACAAATTCCATACCTCATTTTACACCTCTCCCAGCAAAATGCAACCTCTTGGTCACACGGGTCTCCCTTGAAAGGAAAGAGCAATTTGTAGCAGTTCTTTGCCCAGTTCCTCGTGCCTCCCCCCGGCGCTGAACTCCGCAGAGAGCTCCCTGAAGGTGATGCAGACGCGGCGGTGCTCGATGTGCCTGCGGTGGATGCCGTGTTTCCACTTGTACCGGGCATCCCCGTGCAGCACCACCAGCGACCTCTGGGGCAAGAGGATGGCCACACTCACCTCCTTCCCCGGAACCAGCCTTGGGGATAAAAAGCACTCGGTTCCCTCTTCTGGACTTCTGCATGCTGATGTCTGCGTGGAAGATGCAGGGGGACTTAATTCCTCCTTACTGGAAAGGGGAAATAATTGGATGGTGTCCTCTGAATCGCAGGACATGGAGAGCACAGTTTTTGAGAGCAGGTTCAGGCTGACCAGGCGCTCCCCCCAGAGCCACCAGTCATCAAAGTGGGGGTCAATGGCAGAGCCTCTCTCTGGTCTGTAGTCCAGGTTACACTGTTCCACAGGTAAGAAACCACTGAGCACAGCACAGGCCTTCATCTGTGCCACAATCTTCCTGCTGAAATTTGGTAAGCCAGTAAAGCTGCCAGCTTTCAGCCTTTGTTTCTTGAAGTTCACTTTGGGTCCATAGTCCTGTTGGAAGAGAAGAGGGAGGAAAAAGCTAGTGTAAAGGAAAAATCTAGGACAAGTCTTTTTGGAGAGGCTGTTCCTGCAGAGTTCTGTTCTCATCTCTTCCAGTGACCTGGTTGCCAGGTTGCAAAAGGGCTCAGTGAATCTACATTAATCTCTTTGGATTTATAAAGTAAAACCAAATCTGAACATCCACTTCTTTCCCTTGAACATTGTGTGAACTTTAATGCTTGAACACACATCATCAAATCCTGCTGGTTGTAACTATCATGTATTTTTGCAAGAAGTTGATTTAAATTATAGGTAATTCTTCCCATTGATTTCAGGAAAGGCTTTCAAAGGAAAACACTTAATGAAACATCTCAATATTTTGGGTTTTAACTGAAAACAGCTTTCCTTTTCCAGAGGGATCTAAGATCAGGTGTGCTAAAGTCCAACCTGTTTCTTTCGGCCAGACTGTGATGGTTTCCAGTCATCCCGATCCATCAGTTCCACTATCTCACACTCTTCATCTTCACTAATGAACTCCTCCACCAGGAACACTCCTGGAAAAGGAAATGCCCAGCCAGCAAATTCTGAGTGCTCATTTCCTTTAGCTAGGCCTGTTGCTGGACAGTAAGTGAAATTATCTTCTCCCTGTGGAAATATCAACGGAAAAGAAAAAAAAGCAATAAGATATTTCCGTGATTTACCCCTGCAACCTTGGTATTGCAGCATGAAAACTGTACAGTGTTCTTGCAGACAAGAGAAATTTTACAGCTCCTTTTGGGGAACAACTATTCACTGCTCTTTTTCTCAAGCTGCAGCATCACTGTGCTGCTTGCTTGAAACCACTTTTCTTTCCTAGTGATGTCTTTATCCTGGAAAGGCAGGGAAGAACCGATGATCCTCAGGGCCACAGGTATAAGGAGATTAATGGAGGATATTGCTGCAGAGATATGGTTTGTCATCGCAATAAATATTGAATGAGGAAAGTTGATGAAAATCGCGCAGGCCACAAGGCTAAGCTGTAACAAATGAATGTGAATGTAACACGTGAGGCTCAGGTGAGCTCCGGCTCGGCTTCTGAGCGTTGTTGAGGTGAACAATTCCCAATACTCAGGGGAGGCGGCCGCCGGGGGGCTCTGCCTTGTCCCCATCGTGTGACCCTGCGGTCCCAGGGTCGCGGCCCCGCTCCAGCACGGGGGTCCCGCAGCCGCCCCGCCCCGAGGGGCCAGGGCCGGCGGCCCCCACCGCCCCCCGGCTCCTCCCGCCGCCCCGCCCCGCCGCCCGCCCCCTCCCCGGTACCTGCGGGGGCGGAGCGGCCGGCGCGGGCCCCTCGCAGAGCAGGCAGGAACGGATCCCCTTGCAGCCGCAGCCCGGCCCTCCGCCGCCGCCCGCCGCCTGCATCCCGCCGGCTGCGCTGAGGACGCAGCTCCCCCTCCCGCTCCTCCTTCTCCTCCTCCCGCCCTTCCTTCCTCCCCAGCTCCTCTTCCTCCTCCCCGGCCGCTTCCAGGTGAGGGCCGCGGGGCTGGGCGCAGGCCGCGCGGCCGGGCAGCGGGGGTAGAAGGGGGGTGCGGGAGGACTCGGGCTCCCAGCAGCACCCGCGGCGCGCTCGGGCCCCGCGCCTCTGTTCGGCGCCGCGGGGAACGCTGGGAGCTGTAGGCGCGGCGCACGCCCCGCGCCCCGCGGGGGCGCCTCAGGCCGGCGCCGGCCCCCGTGGTGCTCGGTGTCCGGAGGCGGCGGTGACGGGCGAGGCCTCGGGCCGGGTCGCACCTGCCCCGCCCGGCCCTGTCCGGCCCTGCCCACGGGCGGAGCCGCGGCCTGCGCCCGCAGCCGGTGATACCCCGCGGCCCAGAGGCCTCCGCAGCGTGTGCAGGCAGTCCGGTATCCATGGCCATGTCACCCCCGGGGCATCGCGCCCATCGCGTCCCGGGGCAGCGCCAGCCGGTGCAGGGCAGCCAAGCAAACACGGTCATGTCAGGGCCTGGCTGTGGGGCTCCATCCCGAGAGCTGCGGTGGGGCAGGAGGGGTCAGTTCCCAATGAAAGAACCCCGGGATAACCGAATGTAGCCCCTGCAACACCACCCGCGGTGCTGTGGGGATGGGACACGCCATGTCTGGCCTTCCCTGCAGCTCCCGCCGTGCCACAGCTGTGTCTGGGGTATCAGTGTACCGAAGAGAGGGCGATGGGAACATCCACAGTCACTGGTGTCACATTTTTATTATAGGCACAGGATCTGAGGGAGGTTTGGTTGAATCAGCCTGACCCTGTGGTTTGACTTGCAGCAAGAGCTCTGTGGCTTCAAGGATCAAATCCCACACAGCTGCTATTTAAACTGGTTTTCAGTTCAGCTCTTTGTGCTTGTATACAATATTTCAGTGTATACAACATTGCAGTGCCCCGTTGCTCATCACACAGTGTTATAGGTGCTGCTGAAACCAAACCTAAGGACAGCCCAGTGCCCCATGTGCTCCTCACGATGTGCTGGAGTGGCATTTAGGCAGGGTTGATCTAACACAGAAAGACAGGAGTTAGCCTGGCCTTGGAGCTCTGTTCTCTTTTATTTCCCTCCCTTGGAATCTGTGTCAGGAAGAGTGGGAAGCCCTGAACCAGTCATTTCATGGAGCTCTTTTGGCCCTGTCAGCATTGTTATTCCAAATATCAGCATATCCCTCTGTGTCTGTGTACTGAAACATCAGTTGATCACCAACAAGACAGCATTCTCTAATGCTATTGATTTTTTTTCCTTGATGAGGAAATGATGTCCTTGATTGGTATGTGTTTAAAATTCTGCTGATTAATTCAGTTTTCCAAAATTTTTGTGTATGTAGAAGTCATCAGCCAAGAGTCTGTCCAACTGGTCAAGTTAGTGAGTGCAGTGTCACTTTCTTGGGAGAAAAACATCCACAGCAGGTGTATTGACTCTTACTGCTGCTTTTTGTTTGAAAGAGTATTGGAATTCCTGGAGCAGAGCCCAGGAGAGGCACAAGCAGGTACCTGTGGTTCTGTCCTGTCCTGTCCTGTGTGCCATCACTCATGGACAGCTTCCACCTGCAGCAAGTCTGTCACTCCAACAGCCACGGGATGTATCCCTGTTGTTCTGGAGATGGATTGGATCAGTGTCCTGGGAGCCTGTGCCCAGTCTAATAATAGTCTCTGCCATGTTCATTTCAACCAAGTAAAAAAGGTGACTTCCAACACAGCAGCAAAATCAGTAGATAACCTCATAATTTTTTTCCCTCTCTTGGAGCTGTTGAAAGCATTTCCTCTTATTCCCATTTGTTTTATCATGAAGGTAACCAGAAGACATCCTACAGCTGACTGATTAGTGATTCCAGCAGAGAGGTGGAGATTGAAAATGTCAAAAATTACTACAGAACTTCTTTTGGAAAGAGCAGTTCCAAGATCTACGAGGCTCCGAAAGATAGAGACGCTGAAGTAAGTGCAGATAGGCCCATGGAAACTTCCAGATGAATTCAACCTGGCAATGCTTTTTTGTCTGTGTGTCTTTCTTCCCCTAAACATTTCTTACTTTAAAAAATGAAGTTTCAAAGCACAGAGCTGAGAGGGCATTCCCAGTGCAGGATCAGTGAGCAGTGGTGGCACTGTGCTCACTGGAGAGGTTATTGGCAGATGTCACCTTTCCTTGCCATTTCTACTGTAGATTTGCTGCCATTCTTTCTGTGAAACTGCTCAAGGCTGGATCCTGATTTCCTAACCCCAAGGTATCATTCCCTACCCCAAAAGCCCTTGCATCTTTGCCAGCAATTGCTTAATGTGAATAAGAGAATATTCCAGCATGGATTTCAGAGGGTTTTTTAAGTAATTTTGGCATTATTTCCCTTCCATTTTTCTCTCTCTCCATCATGTTCCATCTTTTCTAAATCCAGTTATCTTACTACCTCAAACATTGCAGAGGGAGAGAATAAATTCTGAATCACTTAAAAACCACTAAAAACAGTTTTGTCACTCAGGTCCTTAGCGGAGGTCATTGCAAATCTGTATCTTTCCAAATGTTTAACACAGTGGAATTTTACTGTTCCAGAGCTGGCCCATCCAAGTGGCTCAGCTGGCCAATTTCTGGCTGGCTCCTTTGTTGTTTTTGTTGCTGATGTCAGGTTGTTTGGGTTTCACATGTACTCTTTAAAGTTATTTCTTTCATTTTGCCTTGTGCTAAAGTAATTATTTTTAGTGAGAAACTCACAGGTTTCTCTGTGGAGCATCAGCTGCAGTAATCTGGGTAACAGAGTGGTGGGGAGATGTTTGAAGCTGTGGATTTTTGGAGCGTGGCTTTCTCCATGCAGCTTCTTACTGTGATGTTGAAGGGTTGTATTTCAGAAAGTCTCTTTGGGGAATACCATTGAGTTTTTCCCCAAAAGGACACCACAGTAACAGCTCTGCAGCCAGCTGGGTTGTCCTCAACCTTTGTTACCAGCTCTGACTGGCTGGTTACACTTCTAAGATGGCAAGTGAAGGAGAAAGGATCTTGCTTTCTGGATTTATTTGTCTCATTTATTCACACTTCATTAATATCTAGAAACCTGGTTTTTTAACTAGTCATTAGAGACAGAGATTCTGTTTGTTAAAGGAACTCAAGTTTGTGCCCTCAAGAGATGTTGGCTGCCAGGACTGGAAGCTCCCTGTGGAGCTCACCTAAGTGATCTAACCCTGCTTATAATGTGCAGTTTTCACTTCTTACAGAGAAGAGAGATTTCTTTTTCCCTCACCAATATTGTACCACTTCCTCTTTCAGGACAGAGTTCTTCTGTTTTGGTGGCAGTCTTGGGATTTTGTTAGGTGAATTTCTACATTTATCGTTGGAAGCTTTTGCAGCAAAACTCACTATAAAATAAATTTAAAAATCGCTTTCTTTTGGTCAAGTTAGTTCTTTGAAAACAGCCAGATTATTTGGGGACACACTCTGCACTTGGCCTGAACTGTGAAATAATGAATGTAGTGTGTCCTATGGACAGGGTAGACTGAGGGTGTAGTGTTTTGAATTGCCACAGCTTGTCTTGTTGAATCAACATTGCACAGGAATAAAATACCAAACCTTTCAGAGGTGTAGTAATTTTTTCTATAAAATAAGAACTTTTCAGGTGATTTACTGCTCCCATCCAGCTCAGTTACCCCTAGGAGATTATCTGAATTGCAGGTTAATTGTACTTTGGCAGGCCTGAGTCTCTGATGGTGGCTATTAGCTCAGACACATCAGCTATCCCACAGTGTGCTCCCAATCCAGAATCTGTCACCAGAAAAAGCAAGTTTAGTTGTGCCCAGTGAGTTGTGCTGGTTTGTCTATGCTATGAAATCAGCATTTGTTCTTCCACTGAGCTGAAGATAGTTCATGGTTTGTTTGGGGGGGTTGGGGTTGGTTTTTTGTGGTGTTTTTGTTTGTCTATTTTTGTTCGTTCATTTGTGTGTGTCTGTGTGTTTTGGTTTGGTTTTTTTGTGTAATTGTTTTTTTTTTTGTTTTCAGCCTGTCCAAGCTGCAATTGAAGACTGGAGATTTAGACCCGCGCTTATTTTCCCGCCTGAGGCACCTGCAGAAACTTGATCTCTCTGATAATTTACTGGACAAATTTCCCAACAGCCTAAGCCTCCCTGATCTGCGTGTCTTGAACTGCAACAATAACAAACTGGAAGATGTAACTGCTCTGAAACAGTTCCCTCTGCTCGAGGAGCTGACCTATGAGAACAATGTGTACTTGACAGTGAGTTACCCTCCTCCTTACATTAAACAGAGAGGCAAACAAACAGCAGTTGTGCAAAGTTCTCATATATTGTTCTTGGGGAGTAAGTGCTAGGGCGTTTGAGAAAGCAGCCAGCCTTTGTGTGACATTTAATCACTATTTCTCAATCTGCAGAAGTGACTTGCCCAAAACCACTCATATTAAAATCTGTGTCTTGAACTCCTGATTCTCTAGGCCAAAGTCCTGTCTTAGGTGGCTTATCAGGCACAGTACCTTATGCTCATGCTAAATACAGTAATAATTGTGTAGAGATGTCCATGTAGAAACATAGCATCACAGAATGGTTTGGATTGGAAGGGACCTTAATGCTCATCCTGTTCCACCCCCTGCCATGGGCAGGGACACCTTCCATTAGACCAGGTTGCTCAGAACCCCGTTCAGTCTGGTCTTAAACACTCCCAAGGATGGGACACCCAGTTTCTCTGGGCAACCTGTGCCAGTGCATCACCACCCTCACAGTAAAGGGTTTTTTCCTAATGTAATTCCTAATCTAATGCTAATTTTATTTCCTAATATCTGTGTTAGTTTTAGTGCCTTCTGTGCTCAAAAAAAGTAGACCGGGTCCTCAGATGAGGGTTTAAACTTGGTGATTAATTTTAGGTTTTGACTTCTCCCAAGGGGATCTGCTGACTGTACAAGTCAAACATCCAAAACTGATTTTACTTGTGCTGTAAACTGACATCAGCCACTCACCATCCCCACATGCTTATTTGCTGTTGCACATTGGCAGTGTGTGTGTGACTGTATGGTGAACTATCGGACATAAAATGCATCTGACACAAGGAATTCCTGCTGGAATTGCCTCCTTGACTGGAGGCAGGACAGGCCTTCCCCTGTGTTAGAGTTCAGGGATATGAGCAGAGCTCCCAGCCTTGCATTCAGCCCAGCAGATGAGCAGTTACACAGCTCCCACCTTGTGCTGGATATTAGCACTGCCTGAGGGTTGGGTAGCTCTGTCTGCAGTTTAAGATCCCAACTCATAGAGAACATTACTTCACACCTAAAATGTGAAATTCAAGTTGAAAATCCTGAGGAGATTTTATGAAATGGCTTTTCCTTACTAAATATATCATTCTCATACAGGCTGTATTTTAATCAAGGACTAAAGGTAAAGCCAGTACCACATGTACAAATTTTATAACTTCAGTGTTTTCTCTTTCTAGCTCAATGATGACTATAAAGTAATGTTTCTTTTGCAAAATCTTCGTCTGCTCAATGGCAAGGACATAACCAAACTGGCCAACCAAGTGAGGCGTGTCAACAGCCGAAAGCTCACCAGCAAGGTAAGATGTGGGATATTTCCTTAACCTCTAAACACCTCAGAAATAACTAAATCCTGTGCTCAGTGTAGTGACAGAGCTGCAAATAAGCTTCAAGTGGTTTGCAATACCTGTGGTATGATCTGAGTCCAGCCTGCAGAATGGGCCACCCAGGAAATGTCTTACTGCTGCTTTCTCTGGTCACTGCTGGCATCTGCTCTAGCTGTTCTGTGCAGCCAGTTTGCCTTTGGTTTAAGTGACAGGAAAAGGGCCAACCAGATCTGTGTCTGATCCTGTCGTTTTTCAGTTCACTCTGATCACCATTCAGGAATGGAAGAAGCCTGGTGCTGCCAGAACAGCTGCAAACACCTCCCCATCTAATTTAAGTTACTGTCCAGGCCCCAGGAATGGGGAGCACAAAATCAAGCTCAGGATAATCTTGCTTTTTCCAGCATACACCAGGAATGAGGATTTGTTCTTTCTTCTTCAGTTGTGAATGTTTAGAAGTCTATTTTCACTCATTTGTCTACACAATTTAGCTCCTGACAGATTGTCCCCACGAGGCATCATTGTGATTTTGAGCAAAATTATTATTCAATTATGAAAAATGTTTGGTTGGCTGGTTGGTTTTGTGTATTACTGCTCTTACCATTCATATTCGAGTTTATCTTCTTAATTCCTTCTGTGTAACAGTGGACAAAAAAATCAGATACTGAACAGTGGGATGAGTTGTGCTGAGTGTTGCCTGCATAAAACCTGTGAACCTCAAAGGGTCTCTGCGAGGGCTGCCCAGTCTCTTTTCCCAGACAACTGATCATGGTTAGCTGTTTAATGAGACACCAAACTCTCCCTGTGCTATTCTTTTTGTGGTGTCTGTTCCCTGATGCCTTTCTCTGATATAATTTGTACCTGCCTGCTCAGTTCTTAGTCCTGTGTTTCAATGTAAGAATGTCTCTTGGGTCCAAATGCTGATGAATGTGTTACTGCCCACCAGAAACTCCAATGGGAAACTGTGCTGGCAGGTGAGCATCCTGTAGGTCAGCAGCCTTTTGGAGTCCAGGTATCTCTAAATGGGTCTATGCTGACAGTGTCTGCTTAGCCACACTCACTCCAGCTTGGTACAGAGGAACTGACTTTCTCATTAGCTGAAGTGGTCATTTGAACATGCATAAATAAATTGGTGCCATCATGTAGGGTGCAGCACTCAGGATTGGCCACTTCTTAAATGTTTTCACAAGTTCTCCTGTGCTTTTCTGTTGAATAAACTCGGTCTTTCTGCCTAGGTTACTGCTCACTGGGAAAAATTTTTCCGTGACCAGCTCCCTGAGAAATACACAGCTGAGCAGGTGAAGTCCATCAGGAAGAAGTTCCTGAAGTCAGTACAGACCAATGTGGTGTATGGGCCCAGCTCACTCAGCGAGTTCACCCGCTGGCGGGTAGGTGACATCCCACTCACCCTGCTGTTCTCCAGGCAAGGAGCCTGCTCCTGCTTCTGCACGGACTGGATTAAAACTCTCCATGCATTTGGGTGCTCTTGCTGACAAGTGGTATCACTTTTTCTCTTTCTTCACTGCTTTTGTTAAGCAGTTACAGAAGCACTAGGACTAAACATGCACCAAGTTGAAATGGCTGTCATTAAACATTGTTTTTAAATCATAAGCAATAATGATACTTGTACTAATTAATCAGATTGCAGTATCCTTAATACTTAATTATTTGCAAATTAGTTTAATGGCAACCTTTACTCTTGATGAAAGAGAAAAGATAATGACAGAAGTGTAGTTGCTGCCAGCAGGGAAAGACACTAGTTTATAACATTTGTTTTATTTGTATGTTCATACACATAATTGAGACTTCCATCTCTCCTTTGTCCTGTTTTATTGCTGTGCTGTTGTTTCCACAGCTGTGTAGTCTGAATGCCCATGACAAAGTGAAGTTCTTGGGTCATGTCATGTCAGCTGAGGACTCCTCTACCACTTGTGAAATTCACACAGAATAGTGGGAGCAGATATTAAAAACTCACCAAAGCCGCTCTTTGTGCCATGACACATCAGAGCTTGACATGCTGTGGCTTTTTTGTCTTCTTTTTTTCTTTTTTAACATATCCACATATTTGCTTCTCAGGTGAAAATGATTGCAGAAGAGTTTCTGGCATGCTCACTAGGTCTGGAGTTAAACTCTGATACTGAACCAGAGGAAAAGACAGATGAGAATGAGGAAGAAAGCACAGAAAGCCCCAGGGAAGCTGCAGAAGACGTGGCTCAGGTAGGTGATTTTTCCAGTTACATTAGCAATGTTCTTCCTGTTTCCTGGGAATTCAGCAACTCTTGTCAGTTCACATTTATGACCCTTTGGTAATCACAGGGGCAGTCTCAGGCTCCAGCCTGTATCCAACAGTTCAGGCTTCTTTACAGCCAGACTGAAGCTTTCCCAGAAATGTGAAGGTTGAGTTGCTCCCTCAGAGAGCTTCCATTCTCATAGGGGACCAAAAATATTTCATGAGTGCAGTCCTACTCACTCCACCTCTCCTCTAGGAAGGGATATTTCAATTAGAGACCTGGCCTGGCCAGACTCTGCTGGTGTTTGCCTGCTTGGAAATGGCTGCAGCTTGAACCCCTGTGGTCCATAGGCCAGGTTTGTTTTTCCACATCATATGTAAATTGCAAATAACTGAGACAGGGGCAGGGAGCTGAAAAGGAGGGTGGCTGCATGGTTCATTAGCTTCTGCCTCTAGGAACCCTGCAGCTCTGGGCTGTCTGATTCCTGGAACCCAGTCTGCAATTGTGGGAGGGTACTTGCATTTGAATAATTAATATCTTTGGCTTAAATTATCTGCACATCTTGGGGAAGCTAAAAACCTTCTGCAGAACCTGACAACGTGACAACATGCCTTATAGGTCACAGCAACACCCAGCAAGAGGAAAAGAAATCATTCAAAATCAAGCTCTGGAAACAAGAGGTCCAAGACCCAGGCAAACACTGAGGAGGAGGCTGCAGTTAATCCCAGAAAATCCAGTCACGTGGAGGATGACCCAGCTTCTGATAAACCAAGAACATCAAACCAACCAGTGAAGGAGGCAACCCCTGAGCAGGAAGCTGAAGAGACACAGAAGAATGGAGAGCAGTTTCCCAAGGGGAAAAGCAGCAGAAGATCAGGGGAACAGAAAAGTGAGGAGCAGGACAATGGTGTGGTTACCTTGACCCCTGTGAAGAATTCCAAGCGCAAGGTACATCCATCAGCCCCCTTGGGACTGGCTTTGGGCCTCTTGGTTTATAGTGGGAGGAGCTGCCTTCAGGTTTCTTCAGAGCTCTGCACAGCTTGGAGCTCATAGTTGGCCAAATATATTGTGAGTTTTGGTTTGGTTTTTTTGTGATTGTTTTAAATCTCTCAGAGGCATCAAGGGAGAGAAGGGACCCCCCAGGAGACCCCAGTGGATCCCCTCCAGGGGATGGATGGACCAGCGCTCCGAGGTGGTGCACTGAAAGCCTGTGCTTAGAAATGGGACAGGCAAGCCTTGCTCTCAGCTCAAACCAGTGGCTGCATGGGGAAAGGTGTTTCCCCCTCAGCTCAGGCCAGTGGGGATCTAAAGGGTTTTTCACATTTCTCTGCTGGGGTCTGCTGAGCACATCTTTGCTAAACAGTTGCCTGCTGCTTTAGGAGTCTTGAGCATTGTGGCACCTCAGTCTCCCCTGTTCTTCATAGCACAGAAGGGCAGAAAATACGTGAATTTAACTCAGATTTCTGTGTTCAGTAGAGGGTTTTGTCAAGGCAATCACAGGCAAACCGTGTCAGGGGAATGGATTTTCTAAATGTGGATGGTTTATTGTAGGAGGATGTCAGTGCAGAGCCATTGCATTTTCTTCAGTGTCACAGTAAAGGCAACAGCCGCGAGGATTTTAAAACGCAGCTCTGGTCCTGTGTCTTCGAGCCAGTGCTAGACTCTGGAGCCAGGAAAGGTGAGCTCTTAAAGAGGTTTGCAGGATTCCCAGAACCACCTGGCTCTGGAATCCCAGCGGACTCCATGCCTTAGACCCCTGCTCCTTCAAGCCGTAGTCTCCGTTGTCAGGAAGAGACTTGTTCACATATTTCTCCTTTGACTTTGAAAACAGGAGACTGGGAGAGCACCAGGCAATGATAAGCTGCAGTCTTCGTGTGCTATCCCTGAACCTGGGAACTTCTCACCTGTTATTTTCCTCTTTCAGATCCCATTGTGAACTCCTCCAGAACTGTGGCAACCTGTGGAGGGGAATCTGTCTGTCTGATTGATTGTGAGACAGGGACGGTGCTGAAAAAGTATAAAGTGGCTACAGAGGTGGGTTGCAAGTGGGAAGGGTAAGCATTGAATGGGAATACCACAACCTGTAATAATTACACATATGCATAATACATATTACAAAGAGATCTGAAAGTGTTAGTGTGGACAGATGTTAAGATGAAGATAGATAATAAACATTGTTTGCTTATCCTTTTAGCCTGGTTTGGGTTTATTCTTTTATTAGTTTAGGAGATTAGCCTGTCTGTCCTCACACAAGTGTGTCTGGCTGCTGAGCCTGCTGGACAGCACAGAGGAATAAACATCCTCTTTCTGTACTTTATATTCTTCTGAGAGCTGTTTTGAGTTTTGATGCTCCATCTTAAATAGTCATGTCATTTCACCTGAGTGGCACTTGTGACAGTTGTCTTTTCTCTGAGCTAACAGCCACCACCCTGCTGGCTGTTCTCTGTCACCCCAGCCTTGTTTTCCTTCTGTCCCAGGAGTTCTTCAGCGTTGCATGGACAACTCTCACAATGGTCATCAGCGACAGCCGCAAGAAAGCTCACAACATCCTGGCAGCTGCAGGGAGGAGAGGGATTGTCAAACTGATCCATGTAGCAGCTGACTTCTGCTATGGAGAGATAAAGGCTCACAAAAAGCCTATTGCTACTGTCTGCTTCAGCCCAACCCAAGAGACCCACCTCTTCAGTAAGTCTGCTTCAGAATCCCTGGTTTTAGTTCTGATGTGGAAAAGTCAGGGCTTCCTTAGCAAGGGGAATTGTCATCAGGGCAAGCAGGGACACGCGAACAAAAGGCAAGGACAGGCATTAGGGAGAGAACATTGTTACTCTTGAGTGGCAGCAATCTCCAGCAGGAACAGCTGGTTACAGAGCCTGGCCCTTTAGCTGAGGTGCAGCAGCTCCTGTTTCTCCCTCAGTGGCTCTCAGGGTGGCTGTCACACACACATTAGCCACAAACAAGCCCAGTAGTGGATCTGTTCCACGGGGATGAGTAAGAAGAATGCCAGAGCAGGCAGCTGGGAGCCAGGCAGTGGCAGGGCTCTCCTCCAGCACAGCAGCTATTATGAGCTGTTGGGTTTCATTTTATCCAACAATGTGCTTAATTGATTTTGATTTTTTTTTATGTGAGTTCTGTGCTTCGTCAGAGATTTCTATTCAGGTCCTGATGTCAAGGAGAGCTTTGCCACACACAGTAGCACCCACAGAGGCTGTGGCTCATGGACTGGTAATGAACCATCATGTTACAAATTGCAACTGCATTGTCAGGCTGTACAGTCAGCTGGTACAGAGTCATTCAGGCCACACCTGCACTCCACAGCACATTGTTTGTCTTGCCTACAATTACCCACATCCTGGAGTGGTTAGAGTGCTACGTGAACCATTGAAAGTGGAATTTTTTTAGAATAGGGGGTACTTTCCAAGAAGAACCTCAGGATTGCCAAAAGCAGAAGCAGTGGAAAAGATAAGGAGGGTGGTGGAAGGGATAAGGAGCAGAGCCATATAATGGTGTGGACAGCAAGACTTGTTATATTTCATAGAAAAATTTAGAGTAATTAAGGGAGATTCTTTGCATCCTTTTTGGGGAGGGGACACCAACAAAGTTTGAGGGCTGCCATCTGATGAGGGTCCATGTTACTCAGAGTAATCTCTTAGAATTGTTTCTGCTTCCAGTGTATCAGCTTGGTGACATGTTTCTCACCCTTTGTCAGTGCCTAACTTTCCCAATGGGAGCTGTTGTGGAGGTGAACACAGTAAGCCATGGATATGTGGAATAAAGTGGTGTCTGTCTGAGAGTAGAGGTTGGAGCTCATATTTTAGATTCCACTAGAAGCCCTGACCAGAAACATGCTCAGAGGGCCACTAACTAAAGACCTTGTGAAGCCACAACTCGGTAATGGACACCAGGAAACAAACTGTTTCCTCTGCCCCTCTTAGAGCACAGGATAAGAACACAAAGTATTGACTGTGTATGTGTGACAATATCTGGAAAATGCTGGGCCAGGAGCCTCAGGGACTGTTGCTGTGCTTTAATGAGCTCTCTGGAGCCCTAGAGGGTGACTGTGACTCAGACTCAGGTAGAATTGCCAGCTAGCACGAGAAGAGCCAGATGAGCAGCGGTGTCACTACCTGCTTCTCTTCTGTGTCCCACAGCTGCATCCTATGACAAGCGAATTGCACTCTGGGATATTGGGATTCCAGATTGTGACTACAATTTCAAAGCAAGGTAAAGGTTCAAAAAACAGACATGGCCAGTTCAAGGGCCTGTACTTATCACATCACATCACAGCACCACTTAACTGCTTGTTCTCTGGTTTTTTTTAGCCAGCTGCTGGTGCTGGAAACGGCCTCTATCCCCCTACGGATCGCCCTGGTCCCCACCTGCCCCGAGCAGTACCTGCTGGCAGGCTGTGAAGGTGGCTGCTTTGCCTGGAACATAAACCTGGATAAGGGACAAAAAAGCAGGTGAGAACCACAAGTTGAGGGTATGCATTTGATTTCCATAACAAGAAGGGATAGTCCTAGCAAAGGCTTGATTTCTAACTGAGGGGATCTGAGCAAAAGCAGCACGTCCTGCCAAACTTAAAACATCCTCCTGTTCCCAGAGTGTCCAGAAAAAATAGGAGCATGATACTCAAGGACTGTTCAGAGCTTGTATTGAAGCTGCAGTCGCAGGTGTTGCAGGCTGCTTTGCAGGAAGGCTGGCAGGAGTGTAATCCAATACCCCAAAACTTAAGGGTGTGTCATCCCCAAGTAGCGTAACGGAATGTAAATTTTTGGATCGATTTCCATTCTCACAGTGAGGCCTACCCTGCTCTTTGTACGTGAGGTAACCCAGGAAACTGGCACCTTGTGGGAGCTCAGGACAAAATTATGAAAAGAAGTAAAGTCATGCCCTGATGACAAATCCCCTGATGCCTGCAAAAGACACGGAGTGAAACAGCAATCCCTTGAGCAAAGGGGTTCTGCTGTATTAATAAACCCAGGTGATCAAAAGTGTAAATCCAAGTGGGAATTCACCTGAGCTTGGCAAGAGACTCACTAACACACAAATTTCCTTCTGGGTTTTGCAGCTGGGTGCCCTTTCAATGCTGGCTGTTCAGGACTTGTCTCATTTCACCCTTCTCCCTGCTCTAGGCCTTTTGAAGCCATATTCCAGTTTCCTGATGAGGAAGGCATGACAACATCTCACAGGGTTGATGGTTTGGCTTTTCTCAATGATGATGTCGTTGGTGAGTATAAACACAACAGCACAATCCCAAAAACAGTAGGGCACTTCAGTGTGTGCAGGGTGAAGCCACCATGACAAGCAGAGAGGCTGAAAGGAGTGTGACAGCCTCTTTGAGGGGCTGCACAGGATGGAGTTGTCTCCCAGAGTCATTTGTCTTTCCCAAAAATGTGGCCTGGAGTGCAAACTCATGCTTGGACAGGACTGCAAATCAGCTGGACACATCTCTGAGAGCACACTTGGCCAAGCAGTGCCAATGTGGAAGGCAGGAGAGTCCCTTTCTGCTCAAAGGGTGGTGGCAAAAGTTTTTTTTTTCAGGGGAACTAGGGGTTTCACTTCATAGGCTGGCTCTTTCTGAATAGCTTATGCTTGTCCTGCAGCTCAGGAACATAAGCATAGCACTGAACATCTCTCTGCAACCTCCAATTATCCTGAAATAAGGTAAAGTAGGTGGAAATAGTTGCTGCTGCATCAGATCCCACGGCTGAAAATCCATATTCTGGATGGACCACCTCTGTGTCAATGTACTTTGCTTCCCAGCAGCTGACACAGCCTCTCCCTTCCTTTCTTCCCTAGTTTCCAAGAGCTCCAAACCAGGATGCATATACTTGTGGAGCTGGAGCAGGTCTTTTGATGCCAAGGGAAAAGGATGCCAACAGACAATATCTGCAGTTATTCTGGCTGAGCTGGAGTGGTCCACAACAGACATGTCCTACCTGACACTCAGCACCTGCCCAGGTAGGAGCACCCATTTCCTGGGTAATGCTTTGCCCCGTTGTCCACGGCTCTCCTTTGATCCATGGGATCAGCCTGGAGCTGGAGGCAGAGGCCTGGATTTCAGAGCCCATCAGAGAGCTCTGCTCTCCCCTCTGCAGTGCAGCTCCAGCACTGCGCAGCCTCAGCCCAGCACCAGCTGGCTGGAAATAACACGAGCAATAAATAATTACAGCTGCACCATCTGCCCAGAAAGGGGGGACAGTCGAGCCTGGGGGGGTCTTTTTTGCACAGGTTTTCAAAGTACAGAGTTCAGGGCTGGGCCCTGTGGAGCCCCTGGGATGCTGAGTGTGTCTGTGGGCAGGGATGTCACACAGCTGGGTTGGGAGACTGACAAGGAACAGCACTACCCAAAACGAGCCTAAAAAAAGTCAGGAGAAATCCAAAAGCATTTAGCATTAGCTTTTCTACTCTAAAGATAGCTGGTTTATTTTCAAATGAATTCTTTTAGAGCAAGGTAGATTCGTATTTTTGTGCCAGTAAGGGAATTTTGCTGAAATATGGCACCCTCCACTGGGATCCTGCAGCTCTCCTGGAGCTCCCCTTTACAGCAGAACAGACTCCCAGCTCCACACTCATCTCCCAGCTTTTTCTTCTGCTCTCACAGCAAAGGAGTACGTGTTCTGTGGGGATGAGAAGGGCAGTGTGTGGATGTACAACCTCTCCAACTACACCACGGCCTGGAGCTCTGCGAAGGGGAAGCGCTCGGAGCGGAGGATCTCTCCCACACAGGTAGGTCTGGGCCTCCCTTCCACCCCAGGACAGCTGATCTCAGTCTCCTGAGCAGGCCTATCCCAGAACATGCCTTGTATTTCCTCACAAACAATTAAAAGTAACCTCCAGAGTGTGGCCAAGGCCATTTGCTGGGACAGGAACAAGGAACTGCAAAGCAAATCTGTCACCCCCTGCAGCTCTTCCTAAAACAGCCCAAAAAAAGTGGTGGTTAAACTGAGCACAAAAGCACAGGTGTGCAGGCACCACATGCCCCAGGGAAGGGAGGGAAGGGCTCACTGCTTCCCTATGCTCACTCACCCTTTTTCTGCCCTGTATTTCCCTCTGGAGACAGTTCTCTTTTGGGCAGTCACTGTTCCCTTTCCTGTCCCTCTGAAAGGACAATCACAAACACTCCAAAGGTTCTCACCCACTGGTCTAGAGCTACATGAGACAGAGCTATAAGCTGACCCAGTGTTCCATTATTTCTTCACTGGAAGAGTTACTCAGGTATTGGAAGAGGCTGCCATCCCTGGAGGTGGCACTCAGAGCTCTGCTCTGGGTGATAAGGTACTACTCGGTCACAGGTTGGACTCGATGCTCTGGGAGGTCTTTTCCAACCTCAACAATTCTGTGATTCCTCAGGTTTTTTGGAAGTGCATTGCCAAGAGACACAAACAGTTCCAGCCGTTTTCACCTGTCCCTCCCCGCTCAAGCCCCTGTGCACTAAACCTTGGCCCTTTAGGAATATCACACAGCTCCATCAGCCCCTCAGAAAATGGAAGAGCTTCTGCCTCAGGATCCCCAGGGCCCCATCTCCCCTCAGATAGACCACCACCCCCTCTGCTCTCCCCACAGATTCTCAAGTGGCCAGAGCTCCGGGTGAACGGGGAGCAGCCTCCTGAAATCCTGGTGAACAACGTGGTAGCAGACCCTGCCTTCACCTACCTTGTTGTGCTGACCAGTGTGAACATAACAGCAATCTGGAAGAAGTCATAGTCCCCTGTGCCACAGCTCCACCCCCGTGCTTTGACCTAGTGCAGTATTAGTGACTGTTACCCATGTGCCCATGAACGTTTTCTAGACCAGCTGTATGTGCAGGATGGAGAAAAAAAACAAAAAAAACAAAAAAACAAGGTAAGAGTTTGTTAAACTCATCAGTTCATTGTAAACATCCGGTTTCTTTTACTGTAAGTTTTCACAATTTGTGCATTTGTTTTATAGAAATGACACTTAATAAAACAAAATACCAGTTCAGCTGGCAGTGCCTGGACTTTTTGGCAGGAAAAGCAGAGAGTTCATCTCCAGCTGTCACTGAGCAGCTTCTCATGCTGGAATACCCACAACAGCCTCTCCAACAGCCCAGGACAAATATTTGCCTTAAGGCTCCAGTTAGAAAACTAAAAATCACTTTATTGACTTATCCACCAAATACAACACAGCATTTATCCTCTTGGCAAAGTGCCTATCTGCTATGATAAAAAAAAAAACAAACTGAAAATATTGCTGCTGCTGTCAAAAATTAAACAGAAGTGGGACAAGGGGGAATATATTTGCCATGAATGGAGGTTTAAATATTTAATCCAATAACAGGCACGTCATTCTGCCTCAGAAGTAACAGTCTGCTCCAAAGGGGGTATTTTATTCAATTCCTTCTTGTTTGTCCTTAATAGCAACCTGTAAAGCAAAAGCAAAAATACACATACTAAGACAAGAGTTGTTACTGAGCTGGAGGTGGATGTTTAATCATTCCTGACTCTTCTGTGAATCACAACAACCCACAGTGGAAATCTCTACAGCAACCAGAAAAATAATACTGAAATTAAAATCAAAACTTCTTTACAAATTGGTGCCCTGGTGCCTTTTCCCAGCACATCCAAGGTACTGTCTCAATCACATTCTCCCTGATTTTGTCTGAGGAATATTTTGGGCAGATTAAATTTCAGAATTCAAGGGCTATGTCAATAAATAAACTGAGGGGAAGCAATGAGACATGAAAATATGGGCCCAGAGTTTTGTCAGGAGAATTAAAAAAAAAAAAAAAGGGAAAATACAAATGCACTTAAGAGCAGCCAGGCTCTGCAGCTCAACAGCACAAGGAGGGTGGTTTCAATTAATTCTTAAACCTAAAACTTAGCAGCTTTGTGACACACGACCCCATCCCTTTGATTAATTACAACAAGCCCAAATAGTTTTAAGGAAAAAAAATCCCTTACCCTGAATCTCTCTTCCAGGAGGGAGAGTTCACTGATCAGGTCCGTGATGGCATTGGTGAAAGCTTCCTGGGGGCTGTAATCTGGGGTGGTTTGGACACGGATGATAATTTTATGTTCCAGAGGGTGTGGGACCTTATACCCTGCAAACAATACCTGCGGGTCTTTGAGCAACTGCCTGGAAGGGGAATAACAAAAAGCCCAAAAGAATAAAATGAAGGGTGGAAGAGCCCCAAACCTCCCCCGTAATTTCCTCCCCGCTAGAACTTACGACTTAATGATGTTCCCCAGCGTGTGGTCCTCCTTGTTGATAGTGAACAAGCAGGCGTTGGGCACCTTGGTGTCCTTGTTGATGGTGATCCTGGGGGGATTGTGGGGTACAGGGATGTTAGCGATCCGTGCGGGCCAGGAACAGCGGGGGACGGGGGGAAAGGCCCGGGCTCCCTCCCGCCAGCTCCCCGCGGCCTGACTGGGGTTTAATTAGATTAGGGTTTAACTAGCCGCCCCCCGGGTATCTCCTCACTTTTTCTCGCCCTCGAAGAGCAGGAAGGACTCGAAGGCCGGAGGAGCATTCATCCCGCCGTTGCTATGGCGGCCTCACTTCACTTCCTCTACGTCACTTCCGCCCTCTCGGCTCTTCTAGCGGCCCCACAGCGCCGCCAGGCGGGCGGGAGGACCCGCTGCGGGCAAGGACACCAGTGGGACCGGCGGGGACAGCAGCGCCGGGGGACGACAGCAGGGACAGGGCTGGCTCCAGCATCGGAGCCAGCGGTGCGGCCATCGGCCGTGGCAGGAGGAGAGCACACACCAGTGACACCATCAACGGTGTCCCCACTGGAGGCTGGTCACCGCAGTGAGCAGCTGGCACCAGCAGGGACATTGGTGACAGCACCAGTGCCACCAGCAGGGCCATAAGCAGAGACTCCAGAGATGCCACCACTGCCAACAATAGGCCACCAGCAGAACCACCAGCGACGGCACCGATGCTGCCACCAATAGAACCACCACCAGCAGCAGCAGGGCTGCCAGAAATGGCACCAGCAGGGACACCAAGCAATGGCAGCAGTGCCACCATCAGTAGCACCACTAAGAGAACCCCCACCAGTGCCTTCATCAGGCCACCAGCAGAGCCACTAGTGATGCCACCAGCAGAGACCTAAGAGATGTCCCCAGTGTAACTGTCACCATCAGCAGCACCGGTGGCACCAGCAGTGCTCTGGGCAGTCCCACACCATCCCCAACACACAGACAGGACAGGGCTGCAGGGTACAAAGTGCCTTTATTGCCATGGCCGCCGTGCCCGAGGCAGGAGGACCCGGCTCTCTCACGTCTGCAGCTGCAGCAGGGCCGGGGCCGGGGGCTCCGGGGGCTGCGCCCGGCGGTGACAACTCTCCAGGTCCCCCAGCACCGCGAAGAGCCGGCTCAGCCCCTCGGGAAGGGGAGCGTCTGCGGGAGAGGGGAGGGACACTGAGACCCCACAGCTTCCCTGGAGCCCCCTGTGGTCCCTGGGGACAACCTCCTCAATAGGAGCCCCAAAACCCCCACCCCAAACCTACCTTCACCCCGGGGGCCGTTCTGGGCATCCTCTGGCTCCAGCAGCTCCCAGTACTTTTCCCTGGGGAGATGGGGAGGAGAGGGCCGGGCCTTGGCAGGAGGAGAAGGGGCTGCAAGGGAGGTGCGGGGTGTCCTGGGGACAGGGACTCACCTGAGGGTCCCCCGGAGGCCCTGCAGGTGATGGAAGAGGCGCTGAGCCTCCACCGTGGGGTCCAGGGGGTCACTCCAGTCCTGCAGGGTGACGCCGTGCCGGGTCCGGTCACATCCCAACCCTGCGGGACAGCAGCGTCAGCACACGGGGGGACCCCCAGCACCCCCGCGGGGCTCCGGGGCCACCTCCCTGTACCTGTCCTGTCCCGCTGGTGGCAGCAGCTCCACTTGTCCCCGCGGAACACGCCGGGGTGGTAGGAGCGGAGCACGCGGGGGTTGTTGCCGCACACCTTGCGCAGCGCTGACAGCCACTGGTTCAGCTCGTTGACACACTGCGGGGTTGGGGACAGTCAGAAGGACCCCGGGCTGTGCCAGCGCCCGGGCTGTGACCCCGCGCGGGGGTCCCCGCCGCACCTTGCACTGCAGGTAGGCTGTCTCCTGCTGCCCGCCCGGGGCCGTGTACACCACCTGCATGACGTGGGAGCTGCCGAAGCTCTTCTCCTCCACTTTCTCGGCCGCCAGGATGTCGCCCAGGGCGATGGCACCGATACGCTGATGGCGGGGACACACACAGAGGGGGGTCAGTGCCACCCCGCTGCCACCCCTCGCCCCTCCAGCACGTCCTTACCTCTGCACTGGGGCTCTTGCCGAAGCCGAGCGCCTCCCCGGTGAGGCAGAAGTGCAGTTTCTTGCCGGCGGCAGCAGCGAGCAGCGGCCCCTTGCCCCGTGTTTTGTGCACAAGGAGCAGCCCCTCCTTCACCACGGCCGGGGAGGGCCCCAGCGGCCGCCCCTCACCCTCCTCCTCGCCCTTGTCCTCCTCCGTGCCCACCAGGCGGGTGATGAAGTCCCTCATGCGGGCGGTGCCCTGCTGCAGGGCGGGCAGCAGCGGTGACAGCCACGTCTCCTTGGCGCGCCCGGCCGCCGGCTCCATGTTCCCGACCAGCTGGATGGCCTGGGGACCCCGCGAGAGGCAGCGTCACCCCCAGGAGGCACGGCTGTCCCCAGCAAGAAGCAGCCAGGCAGCCCAAAGCCCCGGGCCGGTGTCCCCTGTCGCACCTTGGCCAGCAGCAGCAGAGTGCGGCTGGTCCGCGCGTCGGCGTGTGCGTCCCGCAGCTGGAACAGCTTGGGGGTCATCACGGCCGGCGAGAAGAAGCGCAGGCACAGGAAGCTGGTGACAGCCACAAATTTGGCGTGCTGTGACCACCGAGGGGGTGGGGAACACACGTCAGGGTCTCTCCCAGCGTGGGACAACCCCACAAACAGCGATACACCGATGTCCGGGGCGGCTGTTTGGACGCGGCGCGGCCCCGCTCGCTGCCCCCCCTGCCCAAGAGTCCCCATTCACCACAGCTGGGGACAACACCCAGAGAGCCCTGTCCCCTGGGGATATCCCTGTTTGACCCCACGCCATCCCCCGCCACAGCCCGACCTGGTGCTGCGGGAAGCGCTCCCCGACGCGCTGGAAGAGCTGGCGGAACGCGGCGCGGATGAGGGGGGGACACGCCGGGGCCGACCTGACGATGGCGTCCAGGAGCTCGCCCAGGTAGGACTGGAGGTGCTGCCGGCCCTGCTCGATCACCTCGCCCTCCGTCTGCACCCGGTGCAGCCCCGAGCACCTGCGGGCACGGTCGCTGTCACCGCCAGCTCTGGGGCCACCCCTGCCCTGCCACCCCACGAGCCCCTTACCCGACGTCTTTGATCTCCACCTTGCCGGGGTCCAGCTCCACGTATTTCTTCTCCTCGAACACACGGGTGATGGTGGGTCCCAGGACAAAGTGCAGGTATGGCATTCCTGTCACCTGCCAAGGGACCACACAGGGGACAGTGATGGGCCACAGATTTGGCATCCCAGCAGCCTCCCAGCCCTGGGGGAAGGCATAAACACACCAGCCCTCCCAGTTCTTCCCCAGGGAACAGCCCAGGGCCAGGATGACCTGAGAAGAGCAGGTTTTGGGTGGTGTAGCACCTTGAGGAAGGACTCCATGGACTTCGAGGCCAGAGAGTTGCTCCGGAACAGAGTGTTGGGCTCACCTGCAAAACAGCAGAGAGTCCATGGCCTGGGGATGGCCACAGATCATCCCTGGGCAGCTGCAATCATGGGGGTCATTCCCAGAGGCTGTGCCCTGCCCTCCTGGCCCTTTCCATGGGGGTTATGGGGATTCCCTAACCTCAAGCCACCTGCTCCTCCACCAACCTCAGCCCAATGATTTGCTGGGATGAACCCAACAGATTCCACAGTGTGATGGCTGAGCCTCAACATTCACTCCCAAAATATCCCCACAAAGGGCCCTGGAGGTTTTGCAGCCCCAGGAGATTATAAAGAAGCCTCCAGCTCCACTTCTGACTCCAGCCTTACATGGCTTGGCCAGCTCCAGCTCAAAGAGCAGGTCCAGGAACTCCTTGACCAGCCCCTGGCCCAGGAAGAGCTTGACCAAGTTGATGGCGACCTCCTGCCGGCACTCAGCTGTGGTGGTTTCGTCCAGGAGAGTGATCAGGTGCACTTGGCCATCCTGGAGGGAAGAGGCACCATAACATGACAGCCCGAGGCAAGCACACACCACAGCACAGAGCTGGGAAATGGGGATGCTGCAGCAGGGTTGGGCATGGACCCCTCACCTGGCGCCCCAACTTCACCTCCTGGCACAGGAGCTGCACCAGGGGCTGGTAGCAGTGGGAGGGAAGCACTGTCTCATCCCGAAGCTTCACCTGCAGCTGCAGCGAGCCCAGGCTGCCCCGGCGCCTGCAGGAGCACGGGGTGGGTGGGTGGGTGATGGATGGATGGATGGATGGATGCTTCACCAAGCAGGACGTGGCCTGACACCACAGGCTACCCCTCCAAAGTGACGATGCATCCCAGGAAAACGCCCCTCCCTAACGCCCCTGAGGGCACTGGGACCACCCCCAGCACACCCCAACACCCTGTGCCAAAACTCACTCGTTCTCCGTTGGCTTGGACTTGTCTGGCCACAGCCTGAACCACCCCTCCTCCTGCCCAGCTGCTTCCAGCCCCTGGATGCTGAACACCACCTGGGAGGGGAAGGCAGGAGAGGGTTGAGTGTGCAGCTGGGCAGGACCCCGGCAGCACTGGAAGGGTTTGGGGCTCACCTTGCCCAGGAAGTCGTTCCTGCCAACGAGGTCCCAGTCCCACACCTCCACACAGAGCTTCTCCCCAGCGGGCTCAGCCAGCTCGAACTCAAAGGTCTCGTTCCAGCGTGGGTAACAGGATTTCTTGACAACCTGCAAAGGCAACAGCTGTGTCCCCTCTTGCTGGGTGGGTCTACGCCTCAGGGACACCAAGCTGGGGATGCTGGGGACAGGGATGGCTCCGGGCTTCCCCGTGGATTGATCCCACCTGCACCCTTGGCAGGTTGGCGATGGCTGAAGCTGCACTCACGGTGCTCTCCTGTGTCTTCCCGTTGTAGCGCAGGCGGACAAAGGGGTCGGAGGCACCATTCCGGTCCTTCCTGGCTAAATCCCTGCCAAGAAGGGAGGGAATTTACCAGCAACCTCCCAAAATACCTACAGGCACCCGTGGCACCCATTCCTCTCTCAGGGAATCTCAAGATGTATGTCCCAAAGACCTGCAGATGAAGGAGACCCTGCCCCAGCACCCCCCATGATGAGGAGGATGCTCTGCACCCAAAGGACTTGGTCATCGGGGAAACTGAGTCGTGGAGCAGCTCAGACTCACCACCCACGTGTCAGCTGCACACGCAGCCCTGCCCCTCTCGTGTCCCCTCTCGTGTCCCCTCTCACCTGGCCTCCAGCACGGAGCAGAGCAGCCGCCGGCTGCCCTGGCTGCCCAGGACCTGCACCCGCAGGTGGATCTCCCCCTGCACCTCCTCATCAGGGTCCACCTCGCTGAGGCTCATCCAGCCACTGTATCCTGTGGGAAAAGGGGGGATCCCCATGAAAGGGTCATTGGGGAACCCCTCAGGACCAGCTTGTCCAAAGGGTGGGAGATGAGGCCCTCCTGGGACCCCCCAGTCACTCTTTCCTTTACCCTTAGGGTGCTCTGCCAGCATGTCCCGGGTGATGCAGACCTTCCCAATAATGTCATCACGGCTGGAAAACAAAAGTGGGAAGCAGGACATGGCGTGGGATTGGTGCCCAGGTAGGACAGCCCCCAGTTTGAGGGATCCTGGACTGGGGCCACCACAGTGTGTCTGTCCCCATGGAGCATATCAGCCACCCTCTGCTGCCAGCTGGACAATATCCTTGAGAGATAACTTCACCCATGGGTGTCCCAAACCCCAGGGCAGCGTGGCCAGGTGTGATTCTCTGGTATTAAAACCTGAGCATGCAGGGAGCCAAAGCCACCAACCGAGTCCCCAGGCCGGGCCCCCAGCACACCTGAGAGCATCCTCGTCCATGACGTAGATGGAGATGCTGTGGAAACCCGGCTGGAGCTGCAGCTCATATTCCTCCCCCCAGAACGGGGACAACGTCTTCCACACCGTGGCAGTCCTGTGGGGCAGGTGGCACTGGTGACAGAGGGGACAGGGCTCCCTCTCTGGAGTGCTCCCCAGCCCTGGGACCTTCCCAGCTTTTGGGGATGCGTGGCTGGGGGCGGGACCCAGAGTTTGGAACCCTCAGCTGGGGCAGGGGTGAGTCTCTGTCCCTGTGCTTGTCCTGTCTTGTGGCTCTGGGCTGGCAAGTCACAGGGGTGGGGGTATAGGGAAAGGGGCCATGAGCTGTTGGACACTTCTGTGTCTGTAGGAGCATCTCAGCCCAAAGTAGGAAATAATAAACAGTGATAAACAATAATAAATAATGATCTTAACAATAATCATAACAATCAAGTGCCTGCAGCAGATGGAGGCACCTGCAAGGTGCAAGGTTTGGGACTCCAGCAGTTGTAGGGACCAGTCAGGGACCTGGGCCACTCACCTGATGATGGCCTCATCGTCGATCTTCACAATGCAGTACGGGTCACTGCTCCCCGTGCTACAAGGACAAGGGACAGCTCTGTCAGTGCCACCAGCCCCAGCCTGGCCACCACTCAACCCACAGGACTCCCATGGCTATGGGTGACCAAAGCCCTCAGCCCTGACTGCCCCCACAGAACAGAACCTTGTAGAGACAAAGCCTTGAGGGTGAGGCTGGGGTACAGAGGCTGCCAAAGGGGGAATTTGGTCCCAGCTGCCAGCACAGGGTGACCCCAGCTTGGCTTCCAGACTGGGACACTCCTCCCTGATCGTGTCCGGCCGCTGTGTCCCGCTGGCTGACAGAAGTGGCTTTTCCTCTTCCACACAGGAAGACAAGGAACAAACAAATCCCACCCTTTCCCTGAAACAGCTTCAGGCACCTGCATCCCAATTTCACATACCTGGAGTGAGGCCACAGCAGCCTCCTCCAGCCCCAGAGTGTCCCCAGAACCCCAACAATCCCACGGGATGGGGACACCCCTAGGGACATCCCAGCGATGCAGAGGGTGTGAAGGGCAGCCACCACCGTGCTTTGACCACGTTTCCTCCCTGGGGACAGCACAAGTCACCCTTGCCAAAAAAATAATCACGGTTTTACAGCTTATTGCCCTGGTTCATCAGAAACAGGGTCAGGGGTGAGGACTCCAGCCAGGGACAAAGCAGCCAGGACCTGGGGGCTGGCCAAGGTCATGGAAAGGTTGTGGCTCCCATCCCACTGTCACAGAGCAGCTTGGAGCACGGATAACTCATTAACACCAATCCCAGTGGCACTGTCAGCCAGCCACAAGCAGCCTGAACAAAGGGAGGGTGCACAGGAGGGGCTTGGGGACCTCAGGCATTGAGTGATTTCCACATCCCAAATCCAGGGAGGCTGAGAGGCAGCTCCTGGGGGGACTGAAAGGATTTAGGGACAACTGAACGAGTCTGGGGGAATCCAAAGGGTTTTTGGAGGGACCGAAGGAGTTGGAGGGGACTGAAAGGGTTTTAGGGGATTCAAAAGGGGTTGGAGGGGACTGAAAGTGTTTTGAGGAGGATTAAAAGGATTCTCGGGAGGAATCAGAAGATAGTTTGGGAGAATTAAAAGGTGTTGGAGGGGACTGAAAGGGCTTTGATGAGGACTAAAAGGCATTTTGGGGGTCCAAAAGGAGTTCGAGGGGATTGAAAGGGTTTTGGGGGATGCAAAAGGGGTTGGAGGGGACTGAAATGGTTTTGAGGAGGGCTGAAAGGAGTTTTGGAGGAATCAAAAGGAGTTGGAGGGGACAGAAAGGGTTTGGGGGGCTCCCTGCCCTGCTAAGCACGGCCGCGGGGATTTCTCTGGGCGGTGCATCCCGGGTACCACAATGACATCCCTGTTCCCAGCACTCCATCCGCGCCGCCCCGCGGGGCTGCGGGTGCAGCAGGTTGCCAAGAGCGGCTCCTGCTGCCATTCCATCCCAGCCACGCTCCTTTGAGGATTTTTAAGGAGAGCCGCGGGTGAAGTGCCATTAAGCGGAGCCCATTGCTGACATTTCCTGCCTTGTGCAAACCACGGGGGATGCCTGGAGCGGGCGGGCGGAAAGGGAACAGCTGCCCGCTCCAGCTGCGCCCGGCAACGCGGGGCTGCAGGGACAAACCCTTGTCCCCAACGTGGGGACAGCAGCACAGCCACGGCTCCTGCAGCGCCAGGCATGGCGTTTTCCAGGGATTTAAACACAGGATGGGCAGGATCCGCGCTCGGTGGCGGTGAGAGGTGCCCGAGCTGCCAGGAGAGGCGCAGCCTTTGGATGAGATGAGGAGAAATCCCCGCTCCAAAGGCAGAATGGGTGACAGCGCCCGCACAGCATCCCCGTCCCGGGATGTCGCCAAGGGATTTGTGGCGCTGCGGGCTCGGTGGGTGCGGGGCTGGCTCGGGCATCCACGCTGGGTGCAGGGAAGGAGCTGGAAAGGGGAAGGGCTTTGGAAAGAGGAAATGAGAAATGAGCCCAAGCAGGACTGGGGGAAGGGGGAAGGAACCTGCAGCCACCCCTCCGGCAGCAAAGGAGCTGCGGAGGGCTGGAATTAAAAATTAACTGGTGTAGGCAGCAGTGCTGGTCTGCCCTGGGGGGGGTGGTGAGAATAAATAAATAAAAAAATTAAATAAAAAATAGAAGTGAAAAGGAAAGAAAAATAGAATGGTTAATTAGAGAAAAAAAAATATAATTCAAAATAAATGGAAAATAGAATTAAAGAAAAATAGAACTTTAAAAGTATGACTAAAAATCAAAGAAAAATTGAACAAAAAATTTTAAATGGAAGAGAAAAATAAGAAAATAAAATAAGAAAATAAATAAAATAAGAAAATAAAATAAGAAAATAAAATAAGAAAATAAAATAAGAAAATAAAATAAGAAAATAAAATAAGAAAATAAAATAAGAAAATAAAATAAGAAAATAAAATAAGAAAATAAAATAAGAAAATAAAATAAGAAAATAAAATAAGAAAATAAAATAAGAAAATAAAATAAGAAAATAAAATAAGAAAATAAAATAAGAAAATAAAATAAGAAAATAAAATAAGAAAATAAAATAAGAAAATAAAATAAGAAAATAAAATAAGAAAATAAAATAAGAAAATAAAATAAGAAAATAAAATAAGAAAATAAAATAAGAAAATAAAATAAACCACATAATAATAAATGAAGAAATAAAGAAAAAAGGGCAAAAATGAAAGGAAAACTAATTTAAAAATAAAAAATTAAATAAAAAGTTTAAAAGTGAAAATACTGAAATAAAAATAGAATAGATTAGAATAAATTAAAGATTAAAAATTATTGGCGTTATTTATTATCCTAACATTAAAATAATCCAATAAAATAAATAAATAATAAAACAGAAATTCAGATAAAAGGAATTGAGTGTCGCATTAAAAAAATCAATACTAAATAAAGTAAATTTAAAAATGAAAAAACGATTTAAAAAAATCAGGCAGACCCTGGGATAAAGAAGAGGGGAAGATTTGGCAGCCTCAGCTTGGGGGGGGAGCTCCCGTAAATCCCTGTGCCAAATCCTGTGGGATCTGGGAGTTCCCCATGGGGATTTGGGGGGGCTCCATCACCCCTGGCTGTTGCCAGCAGGGTCTGAGCTGCCCATGCAGCGGGGACACCCAGCAGAGGGAACTCCCCGGAGGACACCAGCGATCCCAAAACTGTGCCAGGGCAGGGAACCGGATCCCCTGAGGCGCTGGGCAGGGGAAGGGGCCGGGGCCAGACACGGCCAAGGTCGCGCTCGGGTTTCCCTTCCCGCTGTCCCAGCCCAGCGCCACGTCCCAAAGCCACCGGTCCGGAAAGCTCCGCTCCAGGCGCGGTGGCACAGCGGCTTTCCGGCTCTCCCAAAATCCAGAGCTCCAAAAATCCAGAGCTCCCAAAATCCAGAGCCTGCCCGTGCTGGGTCAAGCTCCGGCGGGGAATTGTGCCAAGGGATTTAAAAATCAGGCCCTGACACACAGGATTTAAAAAAAGAAGAAAAAAAAAAAAAAAAAAGAAGTCATGTTTCTTTCCTTGTTTATCCTCTTTTTCCATGACGGCTGCAGGGATTTTTGCTGGTTTTCCGGCTGCCGAGCGCTCTTCAGCAGCTTTCCCCTGCCTTGGTGGTGGATGGGGGCACCGAGGTGCTGTCCCCACATGTGGGGATGCTGTCCCCACATCCCGCCCCATAAGGATCAGAGCCATGAGGAGAACACCGGGATTTTCTGGGAAGGAAATCCCGACCCAAGGGCTGCCCCCCGCACCTCAGCCAGGTGGGATGGAGCCGGGGCTGGGGACACAGCACTGGGGCAGCCCCTGCTCCTTTGGGGACGGATGTACCGGGTCCTGCTGCTCGTCCGGGGGTCCCTGCCAGGGTCCCTCTGTGGTGGGGACAGCCCTGCCCCGTGGCAGCACAGGGGGAGCCCCCAAAGTGGGAGCACTGCGTGGGGTACCCAAAACACTGCTGGGGGAATCCCACGGCACGGGGGGAAACCCCAACCCCATCCCGCGGGGTGTCCCTAAATCGAGGAGCGGGGGGAATCTCAGCACTCCTGAGGGAGCCCTCAAAGCGCTAAGAACTGCTGGGGGCACTCAAAAATGTCCTGAAGGGAGCCCCCAGAGCAAGGGGGATCCCAAAGCCACGCTGGAGGAACTCCCAAATCGAGGCAGCAGCAAAGCCATCGTGGAGGAAACCCCAGAGCAAGGGGGATTCCAAAGGCACCCTATGGGGAACCACCAAAGTAGATGCACTGCTGGGGGGGACTCCAAATCTACGCTGAAGGGCACCCCCAAAGTAAACACACTGCTGAGGGCGGGACCTAAAGCCACCCTGGGGGGAATCCTCAATGCAGGGCGACTCCAAAGCCATCCTGGAGGGAATACCCCAAGGGGTGATACCCCAACAGGGGATCCTAAAACCACCGGGGGGGGAGCCCCTAAATCACATGCATAGCTGGGGGGCTTCCAAGTCATTCTGAGCAAGTCCTCAAAGCAGGGAGGAGGCTCTAAGGCCACCTGAGAGGGGTGTCCTCATCAGGGACCTGTTGGGGAGACCCCCCGCAGCACCCCTAGGAAAGCGGCGAGTCCCTTCGAGATGCCCCCGCCCCGAAGCTCTCCCGGCCCCCGCGGGGGCACTCACATGTCCTTGGCGGGCAGGTTCCTGCCCTCCACGATGCGGATGGAGAGGGCGCTGCGCCGGGCCATGGCGGGCGGGCAGCGGAGCGGAGCCGAGCCGAGCCGAGCGGAGCCAAACGGCGCCGAGCGCGGCCTCGAACCCGCGGCCCCGAGCACAGCGCCCATGTGCGGGCCGGCGCCGGCAGCCGCCAATCAGCGTGCGGGGGTGGGAAAAGAGGCGTGGCCTAGGGCATATCCGCTGCTCCCATTGGGTGATGCTATCGGCTGTCGGCCAGGGGGGTGTGGCCTGTGCTCAGTGGGCGGGGCCGGCTCCCCGCGCTGTCGGGGTCCCGCGGGGCCCCCGCTGTGTCCCCTCTGTCCCCCCGCTGTGTCCCCTCTGTCCCCTCGGTCCCCCCTCAGCCCTCGGCACCGCCCGCGGCTCCAGCGCGGTGCAGCCCCAACCTGCCCTGCCCGGCGTCCGCCTGGATCGGACCAAACCCACACCAGACCCCTCCGAGCCCCCCCGGAACCTGGAGGGGTGCAGTATCGGCAGCGTTGTTCTGCACCCCAAGCCTCCACCGGTTTCTTGATTTTTAACCGGTTTTGTTTGTTTGTTTTTAAAGTATTGCACCTCCCGGCTGCAGCACGCCCGGGATGGGGTTGGGGTTTCTCCCCGTGCCGTGGGATGACCGCAGCAGTGTTTTGGGTACCCCAAGCAGTGCTCCCACTTTGGGGGCTCCCCCTGTGCTGCCACGGGGCAGGGCTGTCCCCACCACAGAGGGACCCTGGCAGGGACCCCCGGACGAGCAGCAGGACAGGTGGCATTTCTGGGTGCTTTTGGTACCCTAAATCCCAGTGGAGGAGAGTGAACCACCCCCTCCCCCCATGGTGAGACCCACCTGGGCTCGAGGGCTCGGCAGGCACCCAAAGCTGAGGCTCAGGGCTGTGCTGGCCATGGCATTTTCGCCGAGGGAACACTATGGGGACTATGCAGGGACACGCTGGGAACACACTGCTCTGTTCCTACAGCGCTGCCCCTCTGCCTCCCCCGCACGGGGGGACAGCAAGGGGACAAGGTGCAGTCCCCGCCACCATCCCACAAGCTTCCCCTGTGCCAGCTCCAGCCCCACAGGCGATCGGGGCCACATGTCCCACCTCCAGCAGCGCACACGCGTGGCAGGTGACAACCCCCCCCAGCCCTCGAAGCCCTTTGCAGCTGAAGCAGTTGTTTTATTTCGGGGCACGGGGTGTAGGGCGGAGAGGACCCGCGTTTGCCGGATGGAACCATCCGTCCGCTGCTCCCCCGCTGATCTCGGCAGGAGTTAATCGCTGGATTTGCTTGATTTCCCTTGGCCAGGCTCCACGGAGGCGGCTCCGGCAGCGGGGAGGGGGGGCAGGTTTCTAACACCGCTCCCATGAGGCACAAGGACACCCCGTAAGGGCGCTGTGACCGGCCTGGGGCGTCAATGTGATGCTGCCCTTGGCGTGGCGCCTGCGGGGTAAAATTGGGCTTTTATTAATATTTGTATATGATGCATATAGGTACACGCACACCTGCCCTGACTCCACCCACGACGGGGTTGTTTCCAGCACCAGCGAGGTCTCATCCTGCCCGGGCTGCAGGATCAGGGCACCCACAGCCCTGAGATCAGAATCAGAGACCCACGCCCCGTTGTAGAATCAGGAATGATGGACGCGGTCCCTTCAAGCCGCTGGTACAGGATCAGCTTTCCCTCTGACCCCCTCCAGCCCACTCCTCAGCAGTGCAGGATCAGCCCCCACAGTCCCCCAGATGGGGCTCAGGGACACTCTTGGGTGTAGGATCAGACACCCCGGGGTGCCGGTCCCCTCTTGGGGTCTCATGGCTCTCAGAGGAGCCCGAGCTGCACCCAGGATGGATTGGGTCATCTCGGGGTGTGGGAGCCCCTCCTCTGGGCTTGGTCAGGGAGAGAGCATTGTAGGGTAAAAAGGGTTGGAGAAACATCCCCCACACCCACCACTCCCACCTCACGGAGCATTTCAGTGCTCTTCACCCCAGCATCAGGGCTGGGGGGGTCAGGCTTCCCTCGCTGCCCTGCACCCAGGGGACTTTTCCCCATCCGAAGTGGGCACAGGTGGTATCGATGCCCCAACTGGGTGCGACAACATCTCCCACCCACTCCAGAGCATCCCCGGCCTCACTCTGCCCCGTGCAGTCTCCCACCCAGCGACAGGGCTCGAGTGGGGGTACAGGGGACCACGGGGCTTCCCAGGAGGCATCGAGGAGTCACAAACAGGAGGCATAGGCAGGGCACAAAGCACGCGAAAAAGCCTTTAATGTCGCGCTCCATAGCCCCATGGGTCCCCAAGGGTGGCGGCTCCGGTCGTGTCCCCCCGTGCCACCCACCGGGACGGAACGGAGCGGGTCACTCTGAGCCTCGCACGGGGGAGGGGAGGCGATGCCGGGGGGCGGCGGGGGCTCAGAGCCGGGCGGCCGGCTGGTCATAGACGTGGTGGGTATTGTACCGCCGCACCGTCACCGACTCCGGCCTGCTGAAGGTGCTGCTGCCGCTGCAGGAGTCCGAGCTGGGGAGGGAAGGCGGGGTGAGGGATGAGGGATGAGGGTGAGGACCGTCACCCTCTGACGCCGGTCCCGCGTGCTCAGCGTTCTGGGTGGGACTTGGCCGTGGTACTCACCTCCAGAAGACGAGCATGGCCACCAGTCCGGCCAGGAGGATGGCGAAGAGGATGGAGAGGATGGTGGTGATGGCGATCATGCCGGCGCTGTGCCCGTTGCGCGTCGTGGAGATGGTGTTGGGTGACTTGGCTGGAGAGAGAGCAGGAGGAGAGAGAGCAGGATGGAGGGATACACACCCCGGAGTGGTTCCGGGGGTCCGGATGAGTGACGGAGTGCTCGTGTGTGCCAACCGTGCCATCACACGGTGCCACCGTACACGAGTGAGACCCGCGGCAGAGCCCTACCTCAGTTTCCCCAGCTGCTCACAGGAGCTCTCACCCCAAACCACTGTTGCTCAGCATTCAGCCCCCTGGGACCACCCCACACGCCCAGGACCACCCCACATCCCCCCTCGAGGGCTGTGGGCTGGGTGCGGGGGCAGGACGAGCAGCGGTACCTTCCTTCAGCGTGATTGGCAGCGACCACTTTGTCTCAGCCACGGGCACAGAGCCCTCCAGGGCGAGGAACTTCACCCTAGGATGGGAAGGGAGGTTGTTGGCCACGGTCCCGTGAGCGGGGACTACTGGCAGCCCTTGAGGGGCCGGTCCCAGGAGCAGGCTCACCGGTAGGGCCCGGGGCCGGGCAGGGGGCCATTGCAGGTGGGTCTCGTCACATCCTGAGCACAGCTCGTCTCGCTGCCGACGCGCAGCACCGTGATGTCCCCGGCGGGCTTGGAGCAGGGGTAGTTGGCCAGGGTGGTGTTGAGGGTCATGTAGGCTTGGACGGGGTCAGTGAAGTTCTGGAATGCGGTCTCGGGAGTCCCCGGCCTCGCGCTGTTGTTGAAGTTGGATACGGCTGCAGGGAGGGGATGGGGGTGAGGAGGGACTTGGTGGGGGGGTAAAGGGACCCCTGCACGCCCCCTGCCCTGGGCTGCTCCCACTTACCACTGGCCAGGGCCACCACCAGCCAGATGTCGGCGTTGCCGTAGTCATCGAAGACGCAGCGGGGCTGGTCCAGCACGAAGGTGGAGGCGGTCGTCTGCCCCCCCAGCGAGGGCTCCTTGGTCAGGGCCGGCTTGTACCCCAGCTGGGCTGCAGTGAGAAGCCAAGGGGATGGGGTGAAGGGTATGGATCCTCCTCTGCAGCCCCGGAACGGAGGCTCTGACCGGCGGCCGCGGTGCCGGGGCTCGGGGTGGGGGCAGGAGGCAGCTGAATCCTGGGATCTCGGCAGTGGAGCCTCTGCTCCCCTCCCACCCCCAGTCTGGGCTCAGATAGGGGCTTCTTTAAAAGAGGAAGCAAAGACACTCTATGCTCCCAGCTGGGGGGGAACACACGTGCAGGACTCCCAGAGGACCAGGGTGGGTGACACCAGGGACACTTGGGGTGGCACCCAGAATGAGGGGGGCATCACCTGCCCTACGCCTCCAGGTTCAGGGGGATCCTGGTGGACTCTAACTGAGACATCCAGAGAAACCCACACTGTGCCGGTCATCCACTATCAGTGACACCAGAGACTATAAATGACCCCCAGAATAGGATCCACAGCAGCCCTACACCTCCAGGCTCAGCGGGGTCCTGGTGCCTGTGCACAGGGGATCCCCACAGTGCCAAGGAGAATCCCGAGTGATCCCGATGGCGTCGCTGGACTCACCTATGCCGTGGGCGGCGGGCAGGAGCAGGAGGAGCAGCGGGAGCATGATGCGGGCGCTTGGGTGCCGAGGGCGGGAGTGCGGGTTCTGGGGCTCCGCGTCCCCGTGGGACCCGCCTGTGGTCACCAACCGCCCACATTCCTGCAGCGGCCGCAGCCCCGTGGCAAACAGGTTGGGCTCGTTTCCTCGGGAGCATTTGTTATGTTTGAGCGCCCGCCGGCGAGGCGTGCTGAGAACCGCTGCGTTTGTGGCGTGGGTGGGTGACAGATTCACCCGGGCAGCGGGCAGAAGGGGATATCTCGTGGTGATGCACTCCACCAGTGGCAGCAAGTGCCCCCCACACCGACACCAAGTGCCACCAAGCCAGGGCCCCACGTGGTTTTTGAGGTCTCCCATTTTCACAGTCCCATTCTGCGTGGCCAAAGACCAGGAGGAGACAGTGGCAGATGTAAAATTAGATTTTACTTGACAGAACAGTTAATGTCTAGTGGAAGGTGTCCCTACCCGTGGCAGGGGGGTTGAAACGAGGTGGTGTTTATGGTCCCATCCAACCCAAACTGTTCCATGATTCTCTGACACGGAGCAGGGGTTTGGGGGGCAGAGCCGCACAGCCGCGGGGGGCTACACCCGCAGCCAGGGGGCAGGGGCTGGGGCAGGGCTGGGGGGATGTGGTGGGTCCTGTAGGATCTGCGGATGAAGGCGTCAGTCCCCAAATCCTGGTGGCACAGGGAACCCCACACCTTGGCACTGCAGGGAGACAAAAGTAGAGGCATCAAGTGGAGCTCTGCACCAGCCACCCCCAAGGGACCCTTTCTCCTGCAAACTACGGCAAACCCCTAATTTAAGAATAAAAAAGCTATTTCGATGTTAAAAAGACTTCCATTTCTTTGCTGATGAGGTTGTGGAGTTGGGGTGCTCTCCTGAGGCCCCTGCCGACACTGCCCCCCCAGCAGCCCCCCGTACCCCAGGGCTCCGAGCACGGCGGTGGCCAGCACGGCCCCCAGGCTGGCCAGGATGGAGGCGATGACCACCACAGCACTGCTACAGCGAACGGGCGCAGGGTCGATGGTGCTCGGGCTGACGGCTGGAAGGAGGAGGGGTGAGGGATATGGAGGAACACGGAGAGCTCAGGGGCGGTGTGATGGATGGGGGGATCGGGGATCACTTCTCCCGCAGGTTTTGGGGTGATGGCACAGGGCTGATGCTGTGCCACGTGCCAGCACCCCAACCAGGCAGGTGCAGGGGACCCGCGGGGGGGTGGCAGTGCCACAAGTACCTCTGCGCAGGAGGATGGGCTCGGACCATCGCGTCTCCGCTTTGGGGCCGCGGCAGCCCATCAGCAGGAACTTCACCCTGCCATGGGTACGGGGCTGATACCGGGGCACGAACAAGACCTGGGTGGCGAGTCACCCCAGCTGGGATTTGGGGCTTCTGGCTTTACCTGTAGGGCCCGGGGGAGGGCAGGGGTCCATTGCAGGGGTCCTGTCTGCCCTGGTCTCTGCACGCCGTGTCACCCCCGACCCGCAGGACGGACGGGCTCGGTGCCGAGCAGGAATATTCGGCCGCCGCCGTCTCCAGCGTCATGTAGGAGCGGGCAGTGGGCAGCTGCTTGTACGGGGGCACGTCAGCCCGGGACAGGGGGTTTCTGAAGGCGGCTGATGCTGCACCGCACAGATGGAGGGTGAGGATTGCGGCGAGGGTCCCCCATATCCCCTGCCACAGTGGGGGCGCGCTGGGGCAGCGAGTGCTCACCGTTGGCAAAGGCCACCGCCAGCCAAACGGTGTCGGAGGCATCGGCGAGGCCGTCGAAGACGCAGTGGGGCCTCTCCAGCGCGAAGGTGCTGGCAGTGACCTTGCCCAGCAGTGCCATGGGGGATACCTGGGGCACGTAGGGCAGCCGGGCTGGGGGAGTGGGCAGTGAGAGAGGGGACCCCCCGTTCTGCACTGCTCAGCCTGACCCCAGCCCGCACCCACACCAGTGCTGGCACAAGGGCTTGTCACTAGGTGCCAGCATGAGGGGGACAGCACTGGTGTGGGGTCCCCCCAGCCGTGCCCAGCCCCATAAACCCCTCCCATAAACGCCTGGCAGCCCCTCCAGGCCCCGGTTCCCCTACGCCCTGTGCCCCAGGGAGTCACCCAGGTCCGCGGCTGCTCCCATCCCCGCCAGCGCCAGCAGCACCCACGGCAGCTCCATGGCGTCGTCCTGGTGGTGCTGGATGTGCTGTCCTACTCAGCTCACCCCGTCCCACTGCCGAGGGGACGAACTGCCCTCAGTGCCCCCGCAGCAGGGACCGCCTGTCCTGGAGCCGGACCCTCCCAGCCCCGCATTCCTGCACCGGCTCTGCCGGCCCGGCCAGACCCCGCGGGCAGAGGGGACAGCTGAGCATCCCGAGTCACCCGCTGGTCCCAAACCCGCTGGGAAGAGTCCTGCAGGACCCCCGGGGCACCTGCCAGGAGTTAGGGCACAAGAGTCATGTGAAAGGGGAAACTGAGGCAGAGGAGGCTCTGGGGCGATGTTCCAGGATGGGTTGGCAGGACTCACAGACTTTAATGGCGCTATGGGGGCAGCCAGGCAAGTCGTCTTGGACCCCCACTCGCCCCACCAAGACCCAACTCCCTGCTTTGTGCCCAGCAGGCCCTCGGAGCCAGGGGTGAGCCCGTGCCCGACTGGTTCGGGCGCAGCCAGCCCTGCCCCGCGGGCAGGGAAGCGCTGAGGAGCATCACACCCGAAATAACCCAAATCTCAGCGTTCAGGTGAAGGGTCCCACCCAGCATAAGGAGTGCCGAAGTATTTTCAGCTCTGGGGCCACCCCACGCTGATATTTCCCCATCTCTCGTACCCCTTCCAAGCCCTTGGGATGGGACATGGCCCTGGAGAGGGAGTGCCCCGTGGCTCGGGAGCCCCTCACCGCCGCTCCCCCCGCAGAGGGGTTGGAGCGCTGCCTCTCCCGTGTTTGCCAAGGGGAGCGGCTGCCCACCCCTGCGTGGGAGGAGATTTCCCCCCCCTTCCCAAGGGGCCGGGACCGCGCCTTCAGATTAAGTGGAAATGGGGCATTCAAAGATTACACCGTCCAGCTGCAGAGGGGAAAAACAGGCGCAGCTGCAGCCTTTGTCCCTCCTCCTTCTTATCCTCGCCTTGTCCCCCACACCTATCCAGCAACACTTGTTCTGGGGACCCCCACAGTTCCCCCAGACCGCTCCCTAGCCAGCAAGGTGCCAGCAGGAAGGTGAGGGGCAGGGTGGGTGACGCACGGGGGTGACGCAGGGGGACAGTGAGTCACAGTTTCAGCTGCGGGTACCCAGCATAGCTGCAGGGTCAAGGCTGGGCTAATAATAACCACCCTGTGGCAGATGAGCCATCACCACAGGGGCTGGGAGAGACACCCCCTCTCCTCTGCCTGGGGTTCCAGCTGGGGATGGCAGACACAAGGCTTTTGGTCAAATGTGCGTGGGAGCATCATAAGCATTTATTTGGGGCTCTGTCCCTTCCTGGCTCCTAGAGACACCATGGTTATGCTTTCACCCCACTTTTCAAAGCATCTCCCTATGCCACTGTGCCGGAGCACCTGGCTCTGCTCCTTCCCACCCCTTGGATCCTCCTGCGACGGGGGCTAGGTCACCTTGGGACCCACACAAAGACGGCAAGGATTTTAGGACATGCCTCCTGTCCAAACCATCCCTCACTAGGGATGAGCTGCTGAGCTTGGCTGGCTCACCACAGCCCAATGTCCCTACCCTGGACCAGCCCAGATGCAGGGAGGCTCCAGCTGATTCACGCCCAGCAGCAGCTGCGGGAGATGCCTTAGGCCAGGCGCAGCAGGAAATTCTTGCTCTGTACAGGGCTGAGTGAACGCTGCTTCAATTTTCGCTTCCATTCACTGCTTTGATTGCTGGAATAACATGATCCAGGGATACAAAGCTGACGTTTGAACTCAAGACCTCCCCCTTTTGCAAGCAGGGTGGGAGAGGAGCAGCCAGAGTCCATTTGTGTAGAGCTTAGCAACACAGACACGTCACTGCAGCTCCCAAGGAGCTGCCGTTCCTGCAGCATGCACGGATTTCTCTGGATAGTTAAGGGGTTTCCTCTTAGAGCCCACAGGCACAAGATACACACGGAGGACAGCTCCACCCCCGAATGGCTCAGAAAAACCTTTAATTCTTATATTGGCATGACAGGAAGCAAAGTGCCCCTCAGCTGGTCCCAGGAGGTGCTGGTCTCAGGAGGAGGGCAAGGTAGTGCTGCCACAAAGCCCCGCCCCATCCCCGATTTCCTAGGAAGGAGGTGAAATGGCAGATGGCACCCGTGCCACAGGGATGGATTGGATGGACTTAACGTGCAGCTGGGTCTAGTGGCTACAGGGAGGGGGAGAGCCAGAAACAGCTCTTCAGAAGACATCAGCTCCTATGTGACAATCAGCCTGGGGACAACGTACAGCAAGGCAACTGGGACTGGGGCAATATCCCATTTGCAAGGCTCCAGCACTCAGAGCAGGAACAGGCTCTCAGCCAGAGCATCGCGGCTGGCACCTGCGCTGGCCAACACTGCTGCCGGGAGGAAGGTGACTGTCACCAGCTGGTGGCACCAGCATCCCTGCAGCAGCAGCACAAAGCACAGCAGCTCCTCCCTGCACAGGCTTCACTGAATTGCTGCCATTGCACCTGAGAGGAGAGAGAGGGACAAGTTCTCATCTTTGGGATGAGAGAAGTGGGGCTGGCAGCTCACAGCCAAGAGCAGGGGGCTGCAACTTTCCAGACGGTGGACACTCATTAAGTCTCCTCTGCAGGCACCATGGCCACAGACCACAAACTCCAGTAGCCAAAGCATTGACAGGCTGGAACCACGACCCCTGGGACGAGTGTCCTGCCTCCACTGAGATGTGTCCCTCCAGCAGAGCTGAGCTTTCCCTCCTCCCTCCTGGCTGGATTGATGGTCCATGGCTCCATGGAGCAGGCTGGTTCCCCAGAGAGAGCCACCCCAAGCCCCGAGGCAGCAGGAAGGCAGAGCAGGGTCTTCTCGTGAGAATGAAGAGTTTATTGGGACCGAGCAGAGATACATGGCAGGAGGGAGGCAAGAAGTGCCTCAGACAGGGAGCTGATGTGTCCCAAAAGGAGGACCTTGTTTGACTTACAGGTGGTCTACTGGAAGCAAGGCACTCTCCTCTCCCATCCTGTTCCCAGGCATTACCAAAGGAAGGTCCTGCCTTCCCTAGGGGATCTGCCACCTCAGTCCCATCCCAGCTGCTCCTGGCTGCAGCCATCAATCCCACCCAGAGCCACAAGCACAGCTTCTACAAAAATATCCTTCCCTTTCCCCCCACCCCCCACCCCAAGAAAATGTGAAGAGCGGGCAGGGCTCCCACGGAACTGTTATTGCTCAGTGTGATGGGTGGTCGGGCATGGGAACTTAAGGCATCAGGAGTAAGTGCACTAGGTGGCCCCTGAGGCTCATTGGCCCAGGCAGTCCTCAGTGACACCCTGGGCAGCCAGCTCTGCCAGCACATTGTCCAGGTAGTTGGGGTCAGGGTAGCCATGGCCACTCAGGTTTGAGTCCATCTCAGTCTTGTGGTGGATCTCATTCCACACCACCGTGTTGCTCTCGCCAGTGGTGTTGGAGGTGCCCACCGTGAAAATCAGGCGTCTCTTCCAGGCCACCTTCAGGAGCTCCAGGACCTAGAGCGGGAAAGGAAAAACAAAGCTAGGAGACTTGTGCCATGAATGCAGCTTGCCAGGAGCTTGACAACTTAAGAAGGGTGATGTTATCAGGGTGTGACACCTCACCTTTCTGCCCTTCTCATTGTCTGGTAGGTAACAATAGCGAGGAAAGCCTCTGGCTGTGTATGGCATCCCAGGGTTGGGGTGCTCCGGGCCCTGCAAGAGATGAGACAGATTTGTCACAGACATCTTCATATGAATTGGACAATCCATTAGCAGCAGGATCTGACATAGGCCCATCCCAAACCAGCTCTTCCACGTAAAGGCAGCAAGGTATTTATTGCTGGTGAGTATAAGGTGTCCAACTTGTTCTTATGGGACACGTGAGTATTACAGATCCTCCAAAAGCAGCCTCGTGTTGGGATACAAAGCCAGATCTAAAATCGACCTGAATTCTAGTGAGAGACAGCCCTAAACCACAGCTTTTTCCATGGTGGTTTGGTAACACCTTAAAAAAGCTACACAGCTCAAACCTTTACAAGTTCACTCCCACCACTGAAACCATCATGGGCTGTGAAACCAGACCATGGGATGTTTCCCACCTTGTGATCATGGGCAGTCTTCTCCCTGCTTCAGGTAGACATCAGACTTTACTAGAGGTGAACAGCTGGAGCTGCTCAAAAAAAGATCTCTGATGGAGGAGACCCTCACATGTGAAGAACAGCCAGAGCAGCTGCTGGCGTCAGGCACCACAGGCTGCCCAGCAAAAGGCTGAGTGCTGCACTGGATCCCAGGACTTTTCTGGGAGGCTGTCCCAGCTCGTGCTGTCTGCCAGTATGCTGGGCACTCACCTGGATGCCCCTGCTGATGTGATACACAATCCGGATTGTCCCACAGTCCTTGTGCCCCGGGAGGGACTGGGGGAAAGTGGAGATCTCCATCTTCCCTTTGGGCTGGGTACCGGTTTTCTCTCCATAGATGGTTTTACAGGAGGGGCACTGCAAACTGCCATCCTGCCAGGGGACAGAAGCCACATCAGAGCTCCACAGCCCAGCCAGCTGCACACAGGGGCCAGGTGAGGACGGGCCAGCTCAGTACCTTGTTCCCATTAGAGTACATGGCCAGCATGCAGAGCATGTGGAAGGAGTGCTGGCAGTTCCTCAGGCGACCGACTGCCTCTGGCCTGATGGTGCTGGACTGGCACGAGTCACTGTAGCCCGAGGGGGAGGACAGCTTCTCCATGCAGATCATGCAGTCCTAGAGGAGAAACCACCATGTGGTGTGAGCACAGACTGGTTCTGAGGCCTAACACACCAAGGAAGCCATCAAGATGCTTCAGGAAGATTTGCCTTCAGCTTTAATTGAGATTTAAGGACACAGAGAAAGGTTTCCTTATCTGGCTGGTACCGCCCCACGCCACTTCCTGCATTGTCCAGGAGGTGGAGAGCTGACATCAGTCAGAAAGAAGAATATTGGTACATCCTGCTTCTCTGCAGAGGAGCTGCAGAGCAGGGATTGATCTCTAATTCTGACCTCTCAGCACTGAGACCAAAATCAAACTCCTTCCTCCAAATGAAATGGGGAGGCACTGCCAGGATGAGCTATTCAACCCACACTTCATCACAGTCCTCTGATAAGGACAAGTCACCTATTGCCACAAGTGAATTTCAGGCAGTGCTGAGGACTCTGCACCTCACGTGCAAGCAGCACCATGTACCACACCAGACACCCAAGGAAGGATGGTCCTTTGGGCACTGCTGTGGTTTCCCTGGCAGCACAGTGAACTGGGAAAGCTGGAACTGCTTCACTGTCATCTTACCTCATCAGCAGGAGCACTCTTCAGCTCTTCCAGGTACTTTTTCACCACTGATTCTGGCTCTGTTGGTGTGGCTGCACAAGGAGAGATGAGACAGAGAAGTCAGACATTCTGTGGTACGATGAGCACGTGTGGGGCAAGCTGGAGAGAAGGGAGACAAGCAGATCACTGGCCAGGATGCCAAGGAGAAAGGTCAGGGTTAGAGGGGGAGAAGAGAACATTCCAACAAATCCCTACAAGCCCAGAAAAGGCTTTGCTTTCAGCCATTGCTACCACTAGGGCTGTGAGTGCCACAGGTCTGCCTGTAGATGGTGTGCTCCAGTTCTCCCCAAGTGACACCAGGCACGTCCCAGCCAGACTTTCTGTGCACACCAGAAGCCAGCTGGGATCAAACTCCACAGTCTTATGGGATAGAGGATCACACAGTCTGTGCTGCCAAAGGAGAAAAAAAGGCATTCCCACACCACCCCAGCTGGTGCCCAGCAAGGAAACCCAGCAACACTCTTGAGCTTCAGGCCCTGTTTTGAATACAGCACAGTGAGCTCCATATCCTTAAGATGAAACAGTGGCCTTTGTCCTGAAATTCCACACACTCATACCTGGCAGGACAGTGCAAGTCACCAGGTGTATAAAATAAACCAGCTTTTAACATTAATCCCATTTGCAGCATGAGACAGTATCTTTGCATCTTCCCAAATACAAATCCTGGTCCCATCCACCCAGGCACAGACACCTCAGCAGCTCCCCAGCCCCAGCAGCCTGGTCCCTGGAGGCATCATGGGATGAAGCAACAAACATCACACAACACCAAGAGCAAATTACCACTGAGTGCATCCACTACCACCTCAACTCCCAGCCCATTTTCCTGGAGCTGCCTAGCAAGGCTTGGCCTAAGCCAGGGAGCATCTCATGGCTCTGCAAGGGTGAGAGGAGAAGAGCTCCTTTGCAGTCATCAGGCCTGCCACAGAAGCTGCCAGGCTTTTCCACTAGCCTGGGAAAGGAAACATTTGCACAAGGGATGTTACAACTCCACCTGGCAGGAGGCAAGAGAGAGATCAGACATTTGGGGAACTTAGTCCTTCCTTCATGAATCCACTTCTGGGGGATATCAGGAGAAAGCAGTGCTGTGACAAACAGGCTGGCCAAGGCGTAGCTCTTCCTTCTCCAATCTCCATCCTGTCCAGGTGGATGCTCTAGCATAGAGTGCTGCTGCTCCCAACTGCACATTCCCAGGAGGACACAGAGCATCATCATGTGGATCAGCCAGGGATCAGAGCTGCAGCTGTACCTACACGACCCATCTTCAGCTCTCCCCATCCTCTCTGGGGCTTTCAGGGAAGACAGAGGGTTCACTAGCATTGGCTCTGTGGTTCAAAAAGCTGCACATCAAGAGATAGCCACTGGAGCTATTATTCCAGTCCAAAGACAATGTCTGTCATGAGCAGGAAGGAGGGGGTGCTGTTTTCTGGATAACTACTTTTCCTGAAGCAGAAAGGAAGGACTGCTCATATGCCATAAGTGGTATTGAACAGGCAAAGGCCTGGACAGCACAGACCCTCTTCCAGGTAGAAGTCCCTCATTCCCTCGAACACCATGGCAGAGAGCAAGGCAGAGCACTAACATCCTTTAGCTAAGACTAAGAGGAACTGAGGGCTGGACTTTGCTAAATGAAAACACAGTCATTAAGATGAGTTATTTTCAGAAGGGGATTTCTGGCAGTTGTAGCAGGAGGAAGGAATGGCTGAGCACACAGAGCAAGAAGAGAAGCCCAGCAGGTGAAGGGATGTTCACTCCCAGTGCCAGTACTGGGCAGGAGGGATGCCTGACACCTCAGGCAGAGCAGGACTGTGAGGATCAATCTCTGGAGATCCCAAGCCAGATAAGTGGCAACAGGATTAAACATTAAGAACAAACAACACAGAAGCAGGTGGTTTCCTCTTCAGAGGCCAAAATCCCCTAGAAAAGCATTTCCAAGAACTGCTCCAAGAGCAGGAAACAGGGAGGAGCCTGGGCAAGCCTCAGGCTTCCACCTCTGAGGCCAAGGGCTCAGCAGTGCCAGGAGCTGCTCCAAAGCCTCATCACCAGATCTCACAGGGAACGTGGCTCCTTGTCTTTTCTTTTCAAAAGGAGAGAAACAAGTCCAGGAATTCTTTGCTGGGACCTTGCTTGCACGCAGAGGATCAAGAGGTAGGAATGAGTCTGAAGGGGATCTGATCAGCCTGAGCTGTCCCAGCTCACTGTGCCTGAAACCCTCTGGCCAAGTGCTCTGCAATGTCTGTACTCCAGGCTGGCAAAGACAGGGTGGCACTTCCCACGTGTGGCAGTTGGAATCAGCCTCTGGAAATCTTCATGGCCCTCCAGGAGATGGAGGCTTCAGCTTCTTCACTTCACAGGTTTTAGGAAGAATGTTGTGAGCAGGACTAGCTGCTATCCCCCAACACCATCTGTGCTTCCATGATGATCACTGTGCTCTCATCCCTGTGTATCCCCTGCTGCCTGATAGACAGACAGATTGACCACCGAGTCCTTCTCCACCCAACCTGCATTTTCCAGGTGGCTCTTTCTGAAGTGACCTTCTTGTCTCCTCTGGCTTTGGACTGGAGGAAGCAAAGCCAAAAAGATGCACAGCCAAGGTGAAGACAGCGAGGGAAGGGAGCAGAGAGGGTGTGTTACATCAGCAGCAACACCTGCCCAGCACTTGGCAGAAAGCCCCAGCTCACCTGCTCCCACCTGCACAGCAGATCTGAGCAGCTTTAGAGCAGTTCAGGGTGGTGGGGGATGCTCCTTCCACAGAATCTCTCGTGACTTCTCTTCTCTGGAGCAGCTCCAAGGAACACAGAGATAACTCACCCAAGAACTGGCCAGGCTCATTCAAATGAAATCGATAAAAGGAGACAAAAATTCTGGTGCAGAGCTGAGTAACAGTGAGACAGGAGAGTCTTTGAGATTTTGGGCATTACACCACTTCACCAGCTGGCATTAGGATGGAGCTGGGAGAACCAAACAGGCAGAAGGTGATGCAGCCCTCAGCTACCCTGAGGAAACCCATGCCTGATGGATTTGCACTGTGGCATCTGCAATCTGTCCCTGTCACCTTGCTGTGACAATGCTCTAATGCATTTAGAGCCACCAAAGCTGCCTGGAGAGAGAAAGGGCCAGGCAGCCCTGATACTTTAGAAAAATTAATCCCCAGCTGCAAGGACTTCAACGTCCAGTCCCAAAGAAGAGACTTCTGATGCTGAGAGCTCTTTTTCAGCAAGGTTAGCAGAGCCCACATGGCCTCCCTTGGGCAGAGCAGCACATCTGGCTGGCCACATCCCAGCAGCACGGGGGAGCCAGGAGGCAGCTGGGACTATGGCACGAGCCACGTATGCTCCAGCACGTAAATCACTTCCTTACAGGACTGTTTACTACATAAAAGTGTTTGCCTCCAAATCATTGTTCTAGCCCTCCCCTGGGATCATCAAAGCCTGGTCAGTCCCCAGAGTTTGCTGGATTCAATAGTGGATTGAAAATGGACTGGAAGAATCGACCGGTGTCATTTCTCACCAGCTGGCCCAGCGCTGTGCTACGGATTTATCCAGGATGCCAAAGAATGTTTACCATTCTTTCATTTTCAAAGAGAGGACTACTAAATTGTTTTTAATGCTTCCCCTTCCTCCCTGTAGATAATAAGCTGCTTGCTGCAGCAAGGGCTTTCCATGGGCAACATTTAACAGATGTGTTTTGAATCCTTGAACGGCAACCAAATGCCTGCACCAGTAATGTCTCCTTCTGTAGCCCCAAATGAACCATATGGTTTCCAGCAGACTTTTTTTAATACCCTCTGCAGGCCAGACACTGGTTGTTCCTAGTTATTGTCATGGACAGTCACACAGCTCCCATCACCCTGCTCCCTGGACTTGCAAAGGCTGTATATATAGATTTCTCCATATTCAGCATCTCAGCAGGATAATCAGTGCTGGTCAGAGCATCCCCGTTTTCTGCAGCCTGTCTCCTTCGGCAGATGTTTCCCCAAAGGAATAGCAAGATCCCCCAACTCTGAGGGGCTCCCCAGTCCCACCCATCCCATAGGCACTGGCACAGTCTGTACATCCAGCTGCAGGTGGATGGCAAGGAAGGATGAGTGTGTTCCTTTCCTTCACTGCAGCACCTGCAGTGACTGCTCATCCCAGAGGGCATGGGTGTGCAGGGAAACCTCCTTGCCAGCTGGAAGTGGGTAACAAGTGACACAGCAGGCCCAAGCAGTTCCTGGAGGTCCTTGGAAATGCTGGGGTGCCCTGTGGTGGCCAGCTGCACGCACTAGCAGCACTTGGAGAGAGCAGGACAAGCCACTTGCCCTCCTGCCTCCCAGACTGCAGTCAGGTCCCAACCAGCAATGCTGGCACGGGGCAGAGAGTGGCTGCAGCATCCCAAGGCAGCACCAATCCATGGGGATGGCAGAGGCTGCCAGGCCCTGTGCCAGCATGGAGAGCACAGAGCCTGCCCAGAGACTCTGGCTTCCCCAAGCCCTGCAGCACCCAGCTGTGCCAGAGACATCCCTGCCAGAGCAGCAACAACGCTAATGAGTCCTGACTAATTAGCGCCTCTGTTTAACACACCCCAGCTATTCACCGAGCCAGCTGCAATTCCACCAGAGCTGCCTCACACCGTGTGGGACAGGGGTTGGCAGCAGCAGGAGGGAGGGAGAAGGGGCTCAGGAAGGGCACATTGCACCCACCACCAGCTGGTTGTGGTCAGTACAATGCTGAGTTTAGTCCTGGATGCAGAGCTCTTGCTTGAGCTCTCCATGATGGAAAATCCTAAAGGGATGTGGCAAAGAACACACGATGCAGAAATTCAGGGCACAAAACAAGCCTGTCACTGTCTGTTGGCAGCATCAGGGTCTGTGAAGGGAAAGAACAGTCTGGCCAGAAGTCAGGCCCAGTACCTGCACTGCAGAATAATGTTCTGAGCCCTGAGGGGTGTTGTACAAACACAGCTTGTTCCTAGAAGGGACTGAACACGTTCTGCATCCCAGGAGCAAGGCACTCCACAGGACTGGCACCCCAGCCCCCACCAACAGGAATCCTGCTTTTTAAAATAAGGGGAGATTTTAACAACCTAAACCACTGAAAGGTTCCTCTTCTCATGGGTCAGTGTGGGAAAGGGCTGATCTGCAAGTCTCAGCTGCAGCACATCCTGGGCAGGATCAGCTGGGACAAATCTTGCCATGCTGGATGGGAGAAGGAGATGTTTGATGCCCCTTTCCCCCATTCCATCCCTCCTGCTGCTGTTGCCTCTCTGCTTCTCTGCAGGTGTCCCAGCCCCAGCAGGTGGCATTGCAGAGCTGGCAGGGAGGTGACAGCCTGCCCTGGGGCTGAGCCAGCGCTGAGGAACTGCAAGCAGTGACGCTGATGGGGTGCACAGATACAGCCACTGGACACCCAGTGTGGTGTGTGCTGCTCTCACCTCCCAACCTTCCCACTCCCCTTTCCATGCCCTGCATTGCTGCTTTCCCCACGCAGCTCAGAAGTCACAAGACTCTGAAGACACAAGTCCTCCTGTTGACATCCCACCCTTGCAGCATCCTGGCTGTTGCACAGTGCCAGGGAGGGCTGGATGCTGGGAGCAAAGCAGCACCTGGACCAACAGACCCCACAGAGGAGAAGGCAGCAGCCAGCCAGGCTGTGTCTGTGGCCACCCTGTGACCTAAATACAGCTGTTTCATGTCACTAAGTAGCAGCAGGTGACCAACCTCAGTGCAGGCCTGGCCCTGGTTGTTCTGAGCTCCTCCAGCAACCGGGGCAAGGCAGTGTCTCTGTGGGAGGGTCTGGTCTCACCACAGCTCCCTTTTGGCACCGTATCCAGGGCACCCCCACCACCCAGCCCCCATTCCTGCCCCTGCATGCTGCCCATGCTAGGAGTGAAGCAGCAGGAGTCACACAACCCCACCATAGAGCAGGAGCCTCATCCAGCCCCTCCAGCCACCCTCCTCTTCTCAGCTCTTCTCCTTCACCTCCCATTTTCCTTTGCTCCTCCTGTTCTTTGCTGCTTCTCCTGCCGCCCCTGCTTTCTCCTCCCCCTCGATCACACATCCTACTCCACATTTGCTCTCTCACTCCTTCTCACAGCTCTCTCCATAACGCATTTCCATAAAATACCTCCATCCCCATTTAATTTTTATTTTCCTGCCTCCTTTTCTGCCTCCTTCAGACAGCTTTGGACCTCATGGACTCCAAAGAGGGAGAAAAAGGTACAAAAAAACTTCCCTTGACAGGCAGGTGCCTCTTCCTCTCCACCTCTGGGCTCTTTCCTTTGTAGAGATCTCTCTGTTGAATATCTCCAGTTCCCACTTGGCTTATCCAAAGGGGGACATGCTGTAGGTTTGGTGGTGGTTGACACCCCTGTGCCATGGTTGGCAAACAACCTCTACAGCTACACCAGGCTGGATTCACACCTACCCCTGCAGAGTCCCAGGGCTGCTACACATGGATGGGATCCAGGCTCTCAGCTGGGAGCTACAGGCTCTGCGAAGGTGAGGGGTGCCAGCGAGACATGAAGAGGAGAAATGAAAGCCCTACCCTGGAGGAGGCTCCACTCGGCAAGAGAGCCCCTTCCTGCCAGAGCACATCCATCTGAGAGTGCTCTACTCCACTGCTTTCCACCCCAGACTGAGGTGGAGAGAACAAATCCTCTGCAATTTGACCTAGAAAGCCCTACATGACTCAGGAGCCTGCTTATCTGGGAGATCCTTGTCATCCCATGACTCAGTCATGACAAGCATGGCTCACTGCAGAGTACATACGGATTTGATGGTCTTCTTAATGGCCCCTCAGCTCTCAGACTCATCCCACCAACAACTCAGAAGGTCCTGGTATGTGGACACTCCCTAAGAGGGTGTAGCAGGATCACAAGGGGAGGCTGGTGGAGTCTGACATGCAGAGAACAGATCTGTTCCAGCTTTAATTTTGTGTGGAAACAAGCTGACCGACCACAAGACCACACCTACTTTACCATGTTATTTTAGAGCCTGTCAGAGACGCTGCAGGTCAGGGGAGACATGTCCTGCTTCTCCCCTGGCTGGGATGAACATTGTCAGTCAAACCAGAAGAGCCAAGAGGGTGGGGGGGGAATAGAGACAAGAGGAAAAGAGGGGGGGCAGAGAGATAAAGGAGATGGAAGCAAATACCAGAGTTTGAGCAAGAACTACCTTTCTTGGACACTTTCCTCCCCTCCTTAACTGAGCTGTGTTTTTTAGTGGCCTTATGGGTGCTGGCAGCTTGAGGCACACGGGTGAGGTGCACGGGCAGTCCGGCGGCTGACATCAGAATAGCTGTCATGCCTACAGTGGGTACGAGGTCAACATGCAGGAAGGAAACAATGGGGAAACACATTCATTAAAAAAAAAAACCAAAACAACTTTAACCTTTCAAAGAAAATAAAAATAAAGTAAAATAAAATAAACCCCAAGTCTTTAGTTCTGAGGGCATAAAACGTCCAAGAGGTAACAGGGTTGGAGTCAGCACAAGGTGAGGATCTGGAGGTTTTCAGAGGGAGGAGCCCAGGCAGCAAATTAAGGGAGGGAAATGTGGACACATGTCTTGTCTGTGACCCTCTGTGCTGGTGTGTAAAGAAGACCTTCCTCTTTGGGCACTAGGGCTTCTCAAGCACCCAGTCTGCTGTGGCGTGGAGTTCTCCTGTTGACTGGAGCCCTGGAAGCAGCACTGAAGGATGAAGGGCATCACCCATAACCCCTAGAGTCACTTATTTCAACAGTGTCACACTGAAGCAATCCCAGAGTGCAGCTGAGCTGCCTTCAAACAGCAGGGCAGAGCTGCCCCACACAGCCCCCCACTCACCCCAGAGCCTCTCCTCCCTGGTGCTCTGGTTTCCCCTCACACTCCCAGCAGCAATGCAATCCTCATCCTCCCCCATCCCAGCCAGCTGTATCCATGGGATGCAGTTTGAGAAAACTAATGAATCATTAAAAAGGACAGCCATTCCCTGAAGGTAAAATTGGCACACAGAAAGCTACAGGACTGATCATGCTGATCCAAGATGATGTTTGCCTGTGAAATCCAGGCTGGTTACTAATCATAACATTTCCAAGGTACCATACAGCTCTCACATTTACATCCAAGAGAACACCTGCTTTTGCTTTCCCAAGAGCAACTTCCCACCTGCAACAGTCAGCATCAGAAATAAGAAAAAATGCTTACACAGTTGCAAAACAACAGCAGAAAACCTGAAAGCCAGCATTTCCCCAGAAATCCCCTCTGAGGGCAAACCATGCAAACCACATCCTAATGCTGCAGACATTCCTGCTCAGTAATGCATGGCCAAAGCTGAGACTTCCAAGCATTTTATTTTTGCAAGCTTCTATTCAGTCATATAGGAAAAGGAAGATTCTAGAGCGCATTTGTTCAGGACAAAAATGAGGCACCTTGCCCACACATGACTGAAAATCAAGTTATGATGGGAAGCATCAGCTTTGTGTGCAAGTGGTAAGACTATTTTCTGCCTCAAATATGCAACCAGTCAAGAACGTGTGTCCTGTGACTACAAATCCCCTGTGCAAAGCCTGTGTCAGTGCCTCACAAGGAGAATTACTCCTACACAGTTCTGACCACAATTTGTACTTCCTTTTCCTAAAGTCTGAGCACAAATATTCCAGAAGCTGTTCAACTCCTTTCTTGACAACCAAAGTTGAATGCTTTTACTAAAACTTTCCCATTTAAGGGAAAGACAGACAGAAGGGGTTTCACCAGAGAGATAGTGGGACAGAGATGGAACAAGGAATTTCCCCAAATTACCCAAGAACTTTTGGAAAAGCTGGGCTCACCACAAGACCAGGCTGCCCAATGGATGGTGAAATGCACTTCCAAATGGAAACAGGTAACCAGGCAGCAATGGATCACCCTCAAAGGGGATCTAGAGTTCTCCCAGCTCCCAGGAGTAGCAGAGCCAGAGGAGGATCCCCAAAGCATACAAATACTGGGTTAGTACCCCTTGCCCTACTGGCAGCACCAGGCACAGCCAAGGAGAGCTCACCAGATCCAGAAATTTCAACAAAGTAACTCCCTTTAAGTCCTAACTAAAGGCCACAAGCCTATTGCAAGCTCTCAACCCATCAAAGCCAGCAGTCCACTACTCCCAGGGAGCCTTAAGGAGGCGCTTAAATGTCCCCAAAACGAAATCTGCTTGTTTTATTCATGAGTACAACTGAGACCCAAAGCCCAGCAGCAGCACCAAAGCTGCCTCCTGCACCTTTCAGATCCTTTCCCCTTCCAGCAGAAAACAGTCAGAGCTATTCCAAGAAGAGCAGCAGCAACTCCGACTAAAGGCTGGAGGAATAATATTCTTGAGAGACAGGGAAGATCTCCCACCACAGCTGGGGAAATCATCAGAGTCTGACCCCATCGAGGCTGCACAATACTATTCCTAGAACTGGTGCAGAAAAAGAACAAGAAAGTTGTCTCTAAAAAAGCTGTTTCTAAGCAGTGCAATAGCACTGATGGCACAGACTGACATTTGAAAAGCGAGTCCAAAGACTAACAGGGATTATCACCACCCACGCACAGCTGTCTGATAGGCAAATGCAAAATTAATGTGTTCTTCTGAAGAGATCAATACTGTCTTGCTAACATTAGCAGGCAGAGCCCAGAAAAAAACAGAAGCACAGGCTGAACAACTGGCTTCAGACTCCCAATGGCAGCGGGCAACAAAATTCAGACCAAGCAAAAAGCAGGAGCCACAGAACCTCAGGTGAGTTCAGCTACTCTATAACCCAGCCCCCCTTGTACCTGGAATAACAAGTCCAAAACTGCTTGTCAGCATCATGAATGACAAAACAAAAAAACAACCAAAATCCCACCACTGGTTACTCAAACTTTCTTTTGTTTTTTTGAGCTGCATACCCATCAGCTCTAACTCCACACACACATACATGCACAGGGACCAGAAGAATTACCTCAAGTCAATGTTCTCCTATCTTAAATTGGTCAAGAAAAGGTGTAAGTGGGAAATTACCTTCTCTTGGCCAATTTTTGACCTTCTGCTGCCTTAGGAGCTACATGCAATGAATTATCTTCTGCAGATTCAAGTCAAGAGAGCATTCAAGAAGGTTCTGGTGTTACATTGCTTTGCTGCCTCACATCAACCCCCAGTAGCAATGCTGCCTTTGAAGTTCAAATGCAATACTGGAAATCTCTGCATTAGCAATCCTCCCTCAAGTTTGGTGACTGGAATCCCCAGGAAGGGACATCCTTGACCCAGGCCTTAGGTGGGAAATGTGTTTTCCTACAAGGTGCCAAAACAATGCAGACACACATCACATCTGCAGACTAAGTCTCCAATTCTCGTAGTTGGGGCAGACACAACAATTTCAAGTCAGAACATGTTCCAGGCATCTGTGCAGCCCTGGACCTGGATAAATTCTCACCTGAATACAAGCTGCAACGTGACAAGCTTGTCCAGACCAAGACTGCTTTGGAAATGTTCCTGTGAGAGCTCCTGCTCACTAGCTAGTCCAGGAGCTTGAAAAATATTATTTTATATGTTCACACCTTCTATTGGGCTCTGGGTTTCTTCCCTACAAGGACTGCAGGAGGGAGGAAACAGAAAGCCTTGCAAAGAATCCTTTGGGATCTGATTTGATTCTATGTGTGCAATAACCACATGCAGAACTGCCTTTTTTCTCTTGCTCAAAGTCTCTTACTTGGCCAGAAATACAACATTAGTGGCTCCTTGGGGTAAAATTATTTTCACTGGAGCTATGACAACATCCACCAACTTCTTTCAGCCTGCTGTGTAAAGTAGGGACTTTTTGTAATATCCTGTGCAGAAGCTGAGCACAGGAAAAACACCCTGACATTATGTAATGAGTGCTGGCCACACAATCACTCACATCCAGCCCAACATGACCCTCTGGCCACCAGCCCTGGTCACTGACTTGGATTTGCACAGGCCTCAGACTGGTTCAGGGCAGAGCTTACCTTCAGATAATGTGAGATCTCAGAAAAGCATCTCTAACTTGTACTGTTATATCCACCAGCAAAATCAGTATTGTTAGTACATCCCCAAATGCCCCAGCTCCATCAATCATGCAAACAAGAAACATCCAGTTTTATTTAACAATAAGTTCCTTTTCAGACTTCGTCTTAAACATAGTATTAGAAGGGCCTTTATATGAGCACCTTGCCACCCCCCAACCCCAAGGCACACCAGCTAAACTACATTATTCCCAGGAAATGTTAGTCCAGCTGATCCTTAAACACCAATACTGTGGTTAAACAGTTTGCTTAGACCTGTTTGGCATTTCACTGTACTGATCAAATACTTGAGGGAAAAGGAAAAGCTTAAAGATGAGTTTCCACATGCACTTTGAAGTATTAAAATAGCAGAAAGCAGGAAAAAAATTATACTTTTTTTGTACAAAGCATGGTTTTAAAGTCAGCTTCATGATTTCTGGGATCCCAAGAGGTGCTTTCAGAAGACATGGGGCTGACAGTGTTACAAAATCCCTCGCTCAAATCCCCAAGCACCCATCACACAAACAAAACCCAGCTCCTAATTCTGGTGGCTAAAGAGGAGATGAGGAATCCTGTGAGTCTTCACAGGATTCCTCATCTCCTCTTTAGCCACCAGAACTGCCCTCTGCATCCAAGAGATGCACCTGCAGCATTTCTCAACATCATTAATGAGACTGAGGGGTTGTACCTGTCCAGCTTCAAACCAGAGCCAAAGCTTCTGAGATGCCAGGGGATGGAGACCAAGACACCTTTCCCAAAATAAAGCCTCCTTCATTTACATCTGAGACTTCTCTCCCCCTCACAACCTTGTCCCCCCAGCCTTCTCCAGTGATGTTGTAAGAAGCAGTCATGCAGTGGGGACTGGAGGAATAAAAGGAGTGCACCCTGTGTTAGATAATAACCTGAGTAATGAGTAACTTGCACACCACCAACAAGATTTTAATTATGAACAAAATACCACTTTCCAGAAGAAGTTTTAAAAACAGAGGGCAGAGCATAGAGAGAAAGAAGGTGCCCCTAAAGACTCAGCTAATTAATATTTCAGGAAAACTTTTCCTTTTTATAAGAACTTGCTTTTCACCAGAAATATCCCCAGAGATTTATTTTCCTTCTGCTCCCTAATTAACTTGTATTAATCTTCCCTCTGCTTCTATGTGACTTTGAGGACTCAAATTCAGATTTCCCTCCTCCCTTGCACCTCTGAGGTGTGGCACACTTGGCAGAAGGCAGCACAGCACCCATAGCTGTGACTTGTGAAGACCTGGATCTAAGCAGACCCTGGTCCCAAGGAGCTGCTTCTGTACTTCCCTGTATTCCTGTGTGCCTCAGGGAGAGATAGAGAATATTAAAATGAGTAATTATCCCTTCTTTTACACCCCCAGACTGCAACAACAGAGATACCAATTACAAATTTAACCATTTTATTGTATTAAATGGTGGCAAATGGCTTATTCTCTTGGGATTTCCTACAGCTTTTTCTATCTAAACATGGCACCACAAGGCATAAACGGATGGCACATATTCACCTCCTGTACATGGAGAATGAGATCACAGGTAACAACATTAACACAGCCTGGATTCATCAGGGCTCTTCAGCTCTGTGCTTTATTTACCTTTATGTGATTAAATACCTAATTACACAGTCTGTACTAACAGCCAGGGCATGAAAGGCAGAGCTGTTATAAGCAAGGTGAGTTCTGCTCAGGTCACCCACCCAGACAAGGCCTGAGCTTGACTTTGCACCTCGTTTCCACAGTGATTTGCTAAGGAGGAGACAGATGGGCTGCATGCTGCCGGAGGACACCTGTGTTAGTCTTCATGCAATGCCAGTTTGGCTACAGACACGTGCGAGGCAGTTTTCATGATGGTGCCAACATTAAATGAAGGGGAACATCAATCCTGGGGACCCTTTTCAGTCAGGGTAAAACCTGGCACTCGAGAAGAGACCAAACACCTTTTCTGGAATAAGGTGGGAACCACTGTCTTGAAAAACAAGAATGTAACTGTCTCTGCTTGCTCAGGAGCAAACTTTGGTATCCCAGGAGCTAATAACCTCAAGAGACCATGCACGGACAAGAGACAGAAAAAGGAGAGGGTTAACAGACATTCTATAGTGTCTGAAATAGAGAAGACCCCAGAAAATACGAGATCAGATGTTCAGTACTCCTCTAGCAGGTCATGATCCAGTTTTGAGAGCACAGAGACCTCTGTTCTGGGCAGAGCACCCAAATCCCCCAGTGCCACCACACCAGGCTCATTGGTTTGGCACTGGCTGAGCCAAAACACAGCAAAGGTTTTGGTACAGCTACACTTCCACAGGAAACTAACAGCACAAATTGTCATTTTCAAGGCAATGCCATTTCAACTTTAACAGGCAAATCTACTCTGAAAAGGAGCATTGAAAACTAATGCTTTCATCCCTCCCAGACACACTCAGTATATTTAGTACTGTGTTCACAGGTTTGGATAACAAGCAAATCTGTATTCTGCAGCACCAGGACACAATGATTCAACTTCTGTCTCCCCTTTCCCAAGACAAGGCATCAGAATCTTCTTTAAGCTAAAGACTACCTGAGCTTTTTAAATAAGACTACATTTTTAAAATTATATTCAAAACCACAAAAAAATCTCACATCACTCTTCTCCTTTGACTTTAAAAAAGCAGAAAATAGCAGCTAGCACTGAGCTTGATTCACATGCCCTTTCCTTTGCTACTTCCTCATCCACATGTAGAGAAGATGAATGGCCATGCCTCAAATAATCCCACTTATTTTGAAAGACTCAGGATGAGAAAAACAGTTATTAAGGTTTGTCTGTCCCATTCTCCCCCAAATCTGCCCTCTTCGCTTTTCTGAAAAGTCTTTGGGTCTAATACCTTAAACAGCCAGCAACATTTCTGATTCTTTCCAAAAGTAAAAAATGGAAAGTAAATGCTACAGAAAGGCAAACCTCTCATTCACCTAATCCTAAAGATTGAACAAATAAAGAACAGGGGAGTTCTTACCTGCCAGGGCCTGGCTCACTTTGCTGGGTTTGGGCATCTTGACAGGCAGGGTCTGGGCACTAGATAGAAAAAAAACAGATGTCTTTAATAGCAAGGATCAGAGAGAAACAAAATAGAGACAAATCAGCAATGCACTGCTTCCTCCTGAGTGCCAGGGCCCTGGATACATTAACAAGGATTAATTGCTCAGATGAGCCCCAACTGGGACCCTCACCCATGCACCCTTCTCCCACTGGTCCAGCAGCTGTATTTAAGGAGCTGTGTCCTTGCCAGAGCTTTCTCCTGGATTTACTTACCTGCAAGGGGGGGCCTTAGAGCTATGCTGTATGCAGCTGCTTCCAGCCCCATCTTCTCCTAAATCACCCATTCCTCCTGCTGCACCCTGCTCTGATCCTGCTCTTGCCACTCCCCCACAGAGCTTCCTATGAGCAGCCAACCTGCACCACACATCCAGAGGGATGTGGGATGAGGGAGGAAAGGATGAAGGAGACCTAAAAGAGCTCGGCCCATTTTCATTTGGAAATCAAGAGAATATGGACACCAAACATGCCTTTCAGGCTCCTCACCTACTTGTTTTGGCAGTGCTGGCAGATGTATTTCAACTTTGGGATACATGGGCAGCCAGGGTTAGGCCACTAGCTGGCAGCAGGAGTTAGGGAGGAAAGGGGAGCAGCAGCATCAGCACTGATGAGAAGTCACTAGAGAAGAAAGCAAGCTGGATCTGCACATCAGCAGAGCAGGAACACTTGAAATCCAAGTGCTGCACAGAGAAGCCATCCATGGATTTTTGTCTCAGGTGGCCCATGTGCCTGGGATGGATGAGGCTCATGCACCTCAGCAGCAGTTAATACATGGTGCAGTCAGACAAGAGCCTCCAAGAACTCCCCAAAATTACACAAACCTGGCCAGCTGCTTAGGAATTCAAAGACTAAGGTGGTCAAGAGCCCAAATCTCACTCATCATTTAGGGGAAACCTTCTTCTGTCCAGCTGAGATGCAAGAGCTGCCCTGCCCAAAATGGTACCACAGAGGTCCCTCCTTTCTGTCTTGCTAAAATATTTGCTCATGTTTCCATGACAATGACCAGGGCTGAAAAGATCTTTGAGTGACACATGGCTGTTTTCCTTTCCCCTCTCCTACCTGTCACAGTTTGGAATAGGTTCCCACACCTGGGCTGGCATCCCCGAAGAGCCCTGGGCAGGACCCAGGGCTTGGTGCAGCTCTGGCAGCCTGGCCAAGTGACATCAGCACTCCCAGGTCCTTATAAAGCTCTCCGGGCCACAGGGATTTCCCTCCTGCCTCGTTCAAAGGCTGTGCTTTCCCCTCTGCTGCCCCAAATTTTGCAATGCTTTCAAATGATGCAATGGACTCTGCTGGCTACAGCACAAACTCACCAAACACAAGGGAAATCTTCCCTGTGATTTCATAGGGCTCTAAATCAGACGTCTTTATGACTTTTTTCTGATTCACCCTCTTCGTCACAGCTCATTCTCGGGTATTTCTCTACTTCTTTATCTCATCCCTTTGCTTCATCTCTGCCCTTATGATCCTCTTCAGAAGATGGGAAGGAGCAGGACTCCTTGTTCTCCAGCTGCAGACATGAAGGACATTTGAGGACCAGGAACCTGAGAGAACTGCTCCCAAAAAATCAGAGACATTGGACCTTCCCTCATTTTTTCCTGAGAAGCCAAGATACCACAGAGCCTGGGCACCCCCTCCACTCCAGCCTGTGACTGATACAGAACAGTTTGTGTTTTATTGTCATGCCCTGAGATAAAGCAGCGTCTTGGGCACTTTCACTTCCTCATGGAAGGTAGAAATAAAATAAAACACAAAGCTGAACCTTCCACTGTGCCAGGAAAACAGGTGGGGACAGGGAATCCTTCCAACAAGCTGGAGCACAGGGTCATTACACGTGAGGCTGGAGAAAGCAAACCCAGAGCTGCCCTGGGAAGGGAATCACTGGTAACCATGCTTTGAAAACATGGCAGAGAAATCCTTCACTCTTCTTTCCTAATTGTGAGACTCAAATCCAAGTCATCCACGAGTTAGAACTTGTATGAAGTTGTCCTGGTTTCAGCTGGGATGGAGTTAATTTCCTTCCTAATAGCTGGTACAGTGCTGTGTTTTGGATTTAGGATGAGAATAATGCTGATAACACAGGGATGTTTGAGTTGTTGCTGAGCAGTGTTTACACTAAGTGAGGCCTTTTTTGCTCCTCAACCCACCCCAGCAGTGAGGAAGCTGAGGGGCACAAGAAGCTGAGAGGGGACACAGCTGGGACACCTGACCCCAAGCGATCCAAGGAATATTCCATACCACAGGACGTCATGACCAGGGGAAAACTGACTGGGAGCTGCTGCTTGTGAATGGCTTGGCATTGGTCAATGGGTGTGAGCAATTGCTTTGAGCATCACTTGTTTTGTACGTTTTAATTATCAACATTATTATTTTCCTTCCCTTCTCTGTCCTGTTAAACTGTCCTTATTTTAACACACAATTTTTACATTTTTTCTTCCAGTTCTCTCCCCCCTTCCCCTGGGGGCGGATGGACTGAGTGAAGGGGCTGTGTGGTGATTAACTGTCTGCTGGGTTAAACCCGAAGTGAGAAGAGCCCTTGAGATCTACAGAAAGAAACAGATAAGCACTTGATGCATTTGCAAGCAATCAAGTTGGGGAAGCTGTGAGTGCAAATTACCATCCATGAGCCAGGAAACAGCCACTGATCAGCTGCACTCCTGGTGTAAAGGCAAAGTTTGTCAGATTTGTCTGCTGGAGGCTTTCAGCCAACTGATGTGATGATGGAGAAACCAAGTACTTCTTATTTCACTAAATACACAGATTCATTAACAGCAGCTCAGCTAACAGTGCTGTGGGATGTGCTGACCCATCCACTCTGCACCGTGGGAGCAGGGCTGCCACACTCCCTGAGTTCTGTTACAACTGCAGAAAGCCCAAAGGCTGATGAAATCAAGGGAAATCCACACTGCTCTGAGGTACCACAACACTGCCCGGGCAGGTCTGCAGCCACAGTGCGTGGGAGGAAGTGCTGCTGTGCCAAAAAAGGTGAAGAAATACTACTCAGAGCCTACCCTGGGTCTGAAGTGGGGGTCTAGGGGGGAGGAAGGGGATGAGCTAACAAGGAAGAACATTGCTATTGTAGTGTAACATGGACTGTGCATCCAATAATGGAACAGCACAAGCTCAAGACATTCCAGCACTACCATGCCAGTGCTGGCTTTTGGGGAGAGGTCCTGGTCATTTATTGAAAGCAGCTCAGTTAGGAGAAAAAAATGGTGTTTTGGGTACGGGAGATCTGGGTAGCATCAGTGCAAGAAAAAGCACTGGAGTGTGGAGAGACGAGGAGGAGCCACTGAGACACCTGCTCCTGCTGCCCATGGAAATTTCTTACCAGGCAGTGCCTTTGACTCCTGGCCAAGTGTTCTTGCAGGTGCTTGCAACACCTGAAAGTCAACGCCTGAATTCTCTGAATGTGTCTTAGTATTGATTCCTCCTTCCTGCTCCAATTTTGTCCTGCTGTTCGCTGCTGCTCCTGCTCTCCCACTGCTCTGTGTGCTGGTGTTCCTGAGGGTAACAGTGATCACCAGATTGTGAATAAAAGGATGCAAAGTAAGACAATGTCCTCGGAGATTCAGTAAGATGATCATGGTAAGAATTCCCACCACTGGTTCCAGGCAGTCTGCCATGGGAGGCACACAGGGCAGACTGAGATTTCAGCATGACAAACCCACTCACTTCTCCAGAATTTCAAGAATCTGCAACACCAGTGAGACAGCAAAGCACAAGTCCAGCAAGAAACTGTGGATTCAACAGCTTGGAATCCAGGGCTGCTGCCACTTCAAACACTGGGTGGCCAGGTTAGAGCCATCACGTGCACAATACCCACATGGAGCAGAACTGGGGAAGCCTGTAGGAACTCACCCTCTCCACCTGATATGGCCCTTTCTTCCTTCCTCTCCCCTGCACACAACCAGCAGGCCACAGGTCTCTGTATCATGGCATCTTTGTAGCCCTCTGGGCAACAGCCAAGACTTCTCATAGATCAGGGCAGCATCCAGCCCTGCTTCACACTAAGTGCTACCACAATACCTTAAGGTCCAAAGCCCTTCCCAAGGCTCACCGAGTGTCAGGTGACATCAGTGACCCACCTGGTGGTAGCACCACGCTGGCTAAAAGGGCTGCAGTGGGTACAGTGGAACCAGCACCAGGAGAGCTCCTCACCACCCAAGGAGTTCATGGGAATGCCTATGGACAAAGCTGAAGGATACAAAGGTGGAGAGAAAAAAGGAAAAGTCCTGGTTGGGGGCCTTCCTTATCCTATAAAGCACTGACTATGAGTTGCTCCCCATGAGAGATTTGGAGTGCAGCACCAGACCTTTCTTAAGAACACCCCGATTCTGTCAGCATCCTTTTCCAGCTCCCAAGAACCCCATTCCCCCTAATTTTATACAAAATCCTGCCCCCATGAGCTGCCTGCCTTATTTGTAGGCACACAGAGACCAGCAGCCAAAGCCATATAAGCTCAGAGAAGCCTGCAGAGCTACTGCAGGGATTTGCCTGGCTGGGACACTAATTAATATCCCTCAGAAGATTGCTTCCTGCAGCTTTACTCGCTCATATTACAAACAGGGCACTCCTTACTGTGCTTCAGGAGTGCCTTACTCTGTAATTAACACAGTGCAAGGAACAGGGGAGCTCTTGCCCTAGGGAATTGATGCTTTCCCATGTGGGGTGGGAAGGATTTGCCAGGAAACCTGGTTAACAGTGCTGAGGTAAGGACACAACCCTTGTCATGGCACACTCCATGTGCAGATTCCAGTGCTGTCTGTGAGAGAAGCCAGATTCATTAACTGTGTTTAATTCACCAGAGGAAATTAATGCACCAAGAAGAAAATAACTTGCCCACATATATGCAATTCATTAGCAGCACAGCCAAGGATATTAGCATCTAGTTAAGCCTTGGCACTCCTCTCTGGGTTTTCCAGTGGCTTTGACCCTCTTGAGAGCAGGAGGAAATTAAAAGTGCATTTGGCAGTGCTGGAGCTCCGCCTGCTCTCACACCAGCATCCGCCCTCCAGCAAGCAGGAAATATACTGGATCACCCTCAGTGGCACAGCAGCCCGGGAATGCCCCTTCTGGGGTCTACCCCTGCCTGCCTGCCTGCTACAAATAGCTGTCACAGCCACACAGGGGTCAGGCAGCTTTCCAGGATGAACTGCACCTCGTTCTCAGCCCTCCAGAGAGGTGCTGCCATTTTTAGCTGTGTTTCCTAAAGAAACTGGGTGTAAACAAATGCACTGCCTTTCAGTCTCTCCCAACGAGTTTCTGAGCCCTTCTGCCAGTCGCAGCTCAGGCAGTTGTGGAGATCAGTTGTGCCAAGTTTTGTGGAGATCAGCAGCTGTGTAAAAGCAAGTAATCTGTCAGGGCTGCTTTGGAGCCAAAGCTTGTGGGGTGAACACAACACAACCTTTAGCAGACACCAGAGGATCCACCATGGTGCAGAGCTCTCTTCCCCTGGGTCTCTGAGCATGGGCCAGCACAAGAATTGCATTTCACAGCAAAGAGAACACAGCCAGAAACCGGTGGCGGGATAATTAATGCAGGATAATTAGCCAAAATGCTGAGACTGTTGGGTGATACAGGGCATTGACTGCAAGGGAAGGGGAATTAACCACTGTACTATGTCCGAGGGGGAAAGACAGGGAACTTGGTGGATATAATAACCCAGGAATGCTCTGGGCTTAGGAATTAAATGAATCACATTGTTAGTTTGCTACTCAGGTTTCCCCTAATTCACAGAAATTAAAGGATTTTCTGCTGGAACATGGGTTTCATGATCCTGAGACTATAACTCCAGCCAGGAGCAATTACACCCACCCAGTGGCATTTCCGACTCAACCCCAGCACAGGGCTGGTGGGGAAAAGCCATCCCGAGCGGTCAGCTGGGGATGAAGAAGTCCCTTTCACATATGGCACACTGCTGGAAGACAGAGATTGCCCCCCTGTGTGCACTTGTTGCTCAGCAGGGATAAAGGAGAGTGACCCCAGCACAGCCAATCCCAAAAGACTGGAGATCACACCCCAAGGGAACAGACAGCCAGCAGAGAGTGGGGCTCAGTGGGGGTGTGGGTTTTACACAAGTCTGACAGCACTCACACACTCCCAAAGAGCTGCCACCTGCCCTGTGTAGCATGTCCTACTGTCCCCAGCATAGATTTAACTGTACAATCCCTCACATCCCCCAGAAAGGCTGGCTTGGCTAGGGATGATTGCCAGCCACCTCACCTCCTCCACAACATCAACAGCTGAGCTGCAAAACAGGTTCCAACAGCCTGACCTCAACCAGCCATGGGTACCTCCTGGCTTCCTCCTGGCCATCTCTCCCTCCCAGTCAGCACTGCCTGGGCCATGGGCTCAGTTCATGGTCAGGAGCCTGTGGCAACTCTCTCCAAGCATTTCTCTCCCATCCTGTCTCCTTTCAGGACAGCCTTCCCCCCACCAGTAGCACACAACGTACCCAGACCCCGCCTGGCTCCAGAAAGGCTTGCGGGGCAACTGCTGCAGCACTTGGCTCTTCCTTTTCAAACTCCCCACCCTGAGTCAATTTGTAAATCCTTTAGGGAAGGATGGGGGCTCCAGGCAGCTCAGTGGCCCCACACACCCACCAGCAACTCCTGTGAGAGAGGGAATTTGGTAGCTTCTTCAGGAGACAGCAAGAGCCTTACTGAGGGCTCCTGCAGGCAGTGCAGAGGTCTGATTTTCAGCCCTACTCGAAGGTGACTGGAACAGAGAAGCACTGTGGTTGCTTAAGGCAACACAAAAAATCACCAGGTGAAAAAACAGTACCAAAAAAAGACCGTGAGAAAGAAGAACAGGATTTGAGAAGTCATTTCACTCGGATGACCCCAAGGAGGGAAAGTCCTGATACGACACAAACATCTCAAGATTCACCATCTTGTTTAAAACACAAATGAGATTCAAAACAAACCTCAAACCCATGTGTCTCATGCAATTAGCAGAATGTGCTTCCAACACTCTGCTAGATCTCTTATCTCTGTACTTACTTGGACAGGTAAGTCAGCCCTGGCAAGTTCCCCTGCAGTTTCTCAGGGGTTCAACAGCTGGATTATTCCCAGTGAAGTGAGTGTAAGGCTCTGCCACTTCCAGCCATTTACAAACAGAGGGAGCAGTCAGCCAGCCCTTGCTGGGTCACACTTGGTGCCAGCACTGCCACAGACAGGCCACACACACCCACACACCTCTGGCAGCAAGGGCTTGAGTACAGGAAGTTAATATCCTGAAAGTGGAATAACCAACTGTGGCTTGCCCCAGCAGCCCATGCCATGGAGAGGAGCCAGGCTGTTGGACCACAAGCCTCTGCTTTTCACTGAGCTGGCAGCAACCAAAAGACCTGAAGAGAAGTGAAGCTCTTCCTCCCTCACCAGTAAGGTGTAAACACAGCCCTCCTTTGGCTCTAGGTGATGGGAGCTGAAATCCTGGGCTGAGATGCACACTGGTCCCAGCCCTGTCAGAGAAGAGCCGCAGTGAAAATGGATCCAGTGGCACCTCTGTTCTTCATCACCACTTAGCCTGAAAAATAGCCTGGACACCTGATTTTGACAGAGTTCATGAGGTCTCAGTCACATGCAATGAGTCCTGTGGGCCCTCAAAGCAATGTTCCACTCTACTGCATAATTTGAATTAAATAAGTGTGTTTACAATGCCCTTTTTCTTTCACTGAGTCCCCCTCAAAGCTGCTTTTTAACCTAACCCAAAATACCACTGCTCACTATTAATTTTCTCAAACCTTCACAATCTCAACCTGAATGAATTCCCCTGTGGTTCAGGGAGACTGGTAGACAGGGACTATATTTCAAATGGGAAGAAAAGAGGTAGAAAGCAGAGGGGAAGTCTTTTCATCCACTGTACTGGATATACAGGCGCAAATCTCTCTCTCCTAGGGAGAAGACCCTTGTAAAGTCCTCTGGGACAGAGAGGCTCCTGGATAAGGCAGACCTGAGCACAGCAGATCTCTTGGACACACATATGGCATTTAAAGGTGAATTAGGATCTGTACCTGACTCCATTAGATGCTGCCAGCGCTGCATTGAGGCTCCCAGTTTGAGCCAAAACCAAGGTGCTCTGTGCATTGAGTCTTGGTGTTGACCTTGCTCCAGTCAAAGTGGGTTTGTTATAGGGCACGAAGCCGACGTTGGAAGAACTTACTGACGCTGTCCTCCCAGGAGCCTGGTGAGTAGTGGAAGAGTTGGGAAAGTTTGTCATGGAGTGACGGTAGCGTGTGGTGATGGGACCAGTCCCGCTGTTGGGCCAGCACTGCTGGCAAGAACATCCCACCCCTGTGTGAAGGGGTGTGGTGGAGGTCGTCACCGGGTACGGGGCGTCCAAACGCCTCTGAATGCTGCGGCGGAACCTCGTGGTCTTGTTGGTCTGGACTTGAGCCACAAAGTCAACTTCGTAGTTGTAGCCCAAGGGCCCCAGATCCACCCGCTGGTGGTTCGTGGCACGGGCTTGCTCCAGAAACACGCAGACGTTCATCTCGTACGGGGACCACCCGCCCTCGTCGTTCTGCCACTCCCATACCACGCCCTGCCCGGCAGCAGAGTCCCCCGGGAAGACGTGTCTGCGGACGGCCCGCATCGTCCCTGTGTGCGAGAGGAGGGGAGAATAAATACAATTTAGTGAGCAGACAACTCACTGAACAGGGGTGTCGTCCCAGAGATTTGTTTCTGCACAGATCCGTGCTGCCTACATGGAGGTGGCCTTTCTCATTCTCCCTCAAGAGGGGCACTAAAAAACCTTCTCTTCCCAACAGGGCTGGGTTTGCTCATGAAGCTTAGAAAAACGCAACATCCCTGAGATCCCTGTCTCTCTGCCAAATCTGATTGTGGGCTGGCAGCAGGTTCAAAAGCTGCTAGGAGGAAGGGTGGGAAAGGAGGGAAGGAGAGAGGATGCAGACGCAGACACACCCGAGGCACAAAGGCACACTGATCACATATGCCTCCCTGACGTTAAAAGGAAAAAACCGTAAAAAGAAAAGAAAATCAGGCTGAGGCACAGATCTGGTTAAAAAAAACCCCAACTCCCACAGCCTTGACAACAGAGTAACTATAGAGACAAGACACTATTGGGAAGTGCTTTGTAGGAGCACTTAAGGGGCTAAACACCCACTTTGCTACACAAGGGTGGGGCAATTTTGGTCTTGGGAGAGGGGGCGGAGTCCCACTAGCGGCAAGGACAAGGACTTTGGAGAAGGGCAAACTTCTGCAGGCTCTTGACTGCTGGGAGAGAGCAAGACTAGAGAGGGGAAGACAATGAAGTAACTTGAAAACTGAAGAGAGCAGCTGTTCAGACAAAGGGAGAGAAATGGAACGAGACACACTGCTCTTGCAAGGTCGCTCGACAGCGACAGCTGGAGCTCGAAGCCCCTGGAAGCTTGGCTTTCCAGGATGACTTCACTCCTGGGTACTTTATCCCCTACTTCAAAAAAGCAGCAGCCTAATGAGAGGGAAGGAAGCCACCCGATAGGACAGAAGCTCTGAAACCTTTAGTTCTTGCAGCAGGGCCAAAACTGCTGCTGCAGTAAAAAACCCTCAGCAGCATTCCACACAGAGAAAGAGGAGCAGGAAAAGCTGTGGGGAAAGCAAGCCTGGGGATCTAGAAAGGTGAGGGTGAACAGGGGTGCAGTGAGTTGTTACAACACAGAAGGAGTTCAAACAAGAGCACCAAGAGAAAAAAAAAAAAATAAAGCCTCTAAAGAGGTCAGGAGAGTAATGACACTATGCTCCAGGACCCCAGGTGAAAACTGGCACGTTTACAAGTACCCACACCTAAAGCCTGAGGAGATCTGCCCCAGGGTATCACTGGAGACTCTGTGGGACACAAACAATCCAGGCAAGCTTCACACCCAACAAGCACATTCCAAGGAAGAGGGAGGACAGCCCACCTGGGACTCCACACTGCCAAAATCCAACTGCTGCTGTGTTCAGGCTCTGCCTGCCTGCATGCTGGCATGAGGATCATGCTGCTGTTAATATACCCAATAGTTGTGTAAACTTATCTTGGCACTGCTGAAGCTCCAGAGATGACACAAGGGCTAAAGCTCTCTCAAAGGCAGAATGTGCCAGACCAAGGAATGCCAGGACTTGTGTTCTGTTCCACAGCAGCACCGAGCATCTTGCTTATTGCAGAGCAGGACTCTCCAGTGACACCAGCCAACAAACAACATCTCATCAGCACACTTAATACACTACTAGCAGCAAGTCAAACACAGCAACTTCCCCAGTAGCTCAATCATGGAGTTCAGGATTCCTGAGGGACGAGATCTTCCTCTGGCAGAAAGTATCAGCAGAACCAAGATGAACTTCCCAGCCTGGAATTGATGTTTTAGTGGAAAAGCAGACTAAACAGCCAAAAGCAAACTCTAGCAATGAATGTTCGTATCCAGCAAGTCCTGCCAAGTTTCAGAAACATAAACCCTCAAAAGGTGGATAACTTCAGGAGTGAACCCCTGAGCAGGAGAAGGACTAGGGATGGGACTGGACTGGGAATGAGATGGTGAGACATGCATTGCACTTAGAAATGAGTGCAGGGGACCTGCTCCCAGAGAAAGGGGACTACCACAGGTAAGGCAAGATGTCTAGTGGGACACATCTCAGGAGATGAGCAAGGCTTCCCCTGCTCCACTGGCAGCTCAGAAGCTACAAGCAGCACAAAGAGGACTGCAGGATTTGCAAGTAACTTGTGTTTTTAACACTCTCAAACAGCAGCAAAGAAAAGGTTTTTTAGAGTCAACAACAACACCAAGGCCATGCACTTGGAAAACATCCCCCTTCCCCCAGGCTGGCAGGGAAACTGGCATTCCTCTCCAGGGTGGGCAAACAGCTGTGGTGAGAAGACAACTCCTGCTGCTCCCCTGCACTCACCCCCAGCTAATCTGCCTTGAGCAGCAGCTGAAGCCCATAGCTAATCCTGCCCACAGGATCCCCCCGCACAGCTGTCATCCCCTGCTGCTGGGGACGCTGCTCCCGTTAACACTGGCTTCCTGTTATTCTCCTTGGCTTCCTTTGAAGAGCCTATTTATCTGTCTAATAGCTAATGAGCAGAATACAACAGCCTATTTTTTGCACTGTTTAAAGATTTTTCATGGGGATGTTTCCTGCAGAGATTCTTTTCTCCAGCACATGACAAAGTTCAGCTGGCGGCTCACTCAGAAAGGTTCACGTTTAAGGCAGAACCTTGCAGAGAGAAAAAGCTTTGCTTAGAACTGGGCCATGGAAAAGGGATATGAGAGCTTTTCCAACAGTCACGTTGCAGAGCACACAGGTATTTGTGGAGGGAGGTTCAAAGCATTGGCCACTCTGATCAGCCTCCCTTTGGATCAATGGGAAACACTGCAGGAGAGCTGTGGAGCAGAATCAGCCTTTTTGTTATTAACAACTCAAGGAAAGATGAGATCATACCAGCCAACATCATTTCCAGAATTAAACCGGGCTGTCCACCAGAGAAGAACAGCTCCAAACCACCCTGCAAGGGACAATATTCACTAGATGTTTTGAGATCTTTCACAAGGGTCTAAAGAGATACAAACCCTCTAAGGGCAGACAGCTTGTGGAAAAGAATGTCCCATTCATACTGGGACACGTTTCACCCTCCCAGCGGCTCTCTGCTCACCTTCACCAGACAGCTCAGGACTGCTGTCCACAGGTTGGAGCACTGGCTGAAAGGGCCAGATGCTGGAAGGCTCCTTCACAAATTTGGCATGAAAAAAACAGGAAAGAAACAGCTGCTGGTGCCAGCTCTGGTGGTCCGTGGCGTACCACTCAAAGCCACAGCTTCAGCTGGCCTTGCAGATGTCTGAACAGGCCAAGCTGAGCACAGCTGCCAAGGCATGCATCTTAGAAAGCTCTGCACTTCACCCAAGACACTAGATAAACTCAGCCTAAGGTCACCAAGTCAGAATAAAAACACGGATGCAGCTGTGGTGACCACTCACATTTGCTCCAACCACTTCCCTTTCCTGCCGGAATTGGCTGATCATACAGTTGATTCAAAATATTGCTCATTTACTGTTTCAACTGGCAAGAAACCAGCATATGCCCCTCTAACGCTTGGGATGATGCCCAGCTGCGTCCTGGAGTGATGGGAAAGACATTGGCAAAGGGGAAACTGATGGATGGAAAGTTTTCCAAAGCAGCCATTCATTTGGGGTGTGTAATTTGGGATCTCCCTGGATTTTCCAGGGATGAAGTGCATGCATTCCATCCTTGCCCCTTTTGTGAACTCCAGCTGCTCAACACATCTGGAGCAAAAGAGGGCAGGAGACATCTCCACAAATTCTCAGCTGCTACTCCCAGTGACCCCAGAAGGGAGGAGAATGAAAATCAGATCTCAATCCTGCCCTTTCTCCCTGGCTCACACAGCACAAGTGGAGGGAATATTCTGCTGCAGCGTTTTGGTGTCGTGTGGGGGCCGCAGGCAGTCGCAAGCAGCTTGAGCAGGGCTGCATGCCAAGGTAAAGCAGCTGGCACTCCAGCTCCAGAGAGAGCAAGGGATTCAAGGAGGAGGGTTGGAATCGTAAAAAGGCCCTTTTTACGCAAGTGATCTTGAATAGATTGGGGCGGGAAGTTTCCAGCTCTGAGAGCTCTGGCTCACAGGCTGGGAGCTCCAGGGGTCCCACGATGATGCTCCTGAAGAGATCACGGCTGTCTGCCTGCACCCAGCTCCACAGATTTTCCCACACTGGGCAGCAGACAGCATCAGGAGAGCAGCAGATGTGCTCACAGCACGGTAGCAAACAGCAGAGCTTTGCAGGGCTCCTACACACAGGACAAGGCTCTGCTTATCCCCAAGCACACCAGCACACCGGGTGGGGAAGCTCCCTTACCTGTATCCTGCCGGAACTGCGTCAGGCTTGGAATGTCGATGACGTAGGGAGCCAAGGCGGGATCCGCATGTCCCAAAGGGATGCTGCTGGCCAGCCCCGACCCTGAGCGCCGGCCCTTCTGCTGAGAGGCCTGGATAACCTGCTCGATGTAGCTGCACACATTGCCTCGGTACGGCCTCCACCTGCCAAATTCATCCTGCCATTCCCACACCGCCACTGCCGTGGAGCTGCTGCTGTGGCCCGGGGCAGGACCGGGCGGTCCGGATGGCCCGGCTGAGCCGCTTCCCGCTCCCTGAGCTGCTGCCATGTTCCTCCCTGAGGTCTGGCACGCCGCAACTGGAAGTAGCAGCTGTGATGGCCTTACACCATTTTCTCCTGGGGACCTGCAGCAAAAAACAGAGAGCACAGGGAGCTGAGAATGATGTCCCAAATCCCCACACCCCACAAGCCATCTGAGAGGGAAACAAGCTCCACCTTTCACAGAGGTTGTTCACTATGTATTTAACAGACTCCAGAGAAGCAGACTGGCCTCAAAACCCTCTGGCTGAGGATGAGTGAGGTACCACCACTCACTTCCCGCCAGTGCTGGCAACTTCTCCTGCTAATTGAGGGCAAACACTCTTCAGGGAGACTCTGCTTCCTATGGTTTGTGGCACCAAACACCACCTGAGTCACCACAGATCTGTACCAAACTATCCCTGAGCCACCGCTGATCTGTGTCAGGCAGACCTGTAAGCCTTGGCATGAGTTCAGACAGACACTCACTAGCCAGCAGTGTGCCAAGGCAAGCTGCCATTCTGCCCCTTCCCCACGCTCAGCACTGCTCCTGGCAGCCTTACACTGATCACCCCAGTATGAGCTGCCAAATACTCATTCACAGAAAGACTGAGTTGCACAAGTGGCTCCCAAACTCTTCACTGATCGGAGCTCCAGGGCTACACCATCAGCTCCATTCAGGCTTCTGACCGCTTAGTTTTGACCCAGTATCAGTCCTGTGACTCCTGTGAAGCATTACACATGCAAACAAAGCCAGAAGACAACTCTCAATACACAGTTTGCAAATCACAGTACACACACTTCTTTAGTTGAGTGTGATCCCAGCAAAAAACAGATGGGGAGGAGTACAAGAGAACCAGGAGGAGCACAAGGCATAATCAACTGCCTGTGCTGAGGGCACTGATTTAGTAGGTCCTCAAGATCAAAGCACACCTATTTGCAGCTTCTCAGGCTGGAAAACGAGGAACATCGTGAAACAACGAGGAACATCGTGAAACAACGGACAATCAGCATCAGAAACTCAAGCCCTTAAGAGATGATTTAGAGAAGAACAGAGAAAGTGTAAGAGCCCAAAGGCACCAGAAAAAGACAAAGGACAGTGCATAAATTCCAACAAGGAGAGATCACCACTCTCAGCCCCCAGGGGATGTAAAAAGAGCAGATCCAAAGGCATCACATGATCACCGACAGACACCAGAGGTCTGATATTTGACATTCCTTGTCTGTCGTGTCATTCCGAGGAATCTTGCCCAAACCATCTGCACACACATCTGTCCAAATTCTGGACAACCACTTGGAGATCCTCACGCTGGTGCTCGTGTGTAGGTGGGTTTGGCTGTGAATGAGTGAAACTCATTTTGTTTTAAAATAAATTCGCCTTCTCCTTTCTGAGGTCTCACGTCATTGATTGCTCGCTTAACTCCCAGCAGTCAGCAGGGAGCCGTGAGCTTCCTTCCCATCCAATGGAAAAGTTCAGGTCTCCCAAGAGGCAGAGCAGCAGTGGGTGGCTTCCACTGGAGGATGCCATCTGCACAGAGAATGACATCCCTGCCGGATGGGGGAAGATCCCACGCTCCATGGAGCGTCCCATCCATCATGCCCGTGTGGCTTGATAGCTTAAAAAAGACAGAGAAGGAGAGCGAGCACAGAACAGACACACCCACACGTCTGCATTTGTAAGAGGAAGGCAACAGTTTCCCCAGGAATTCAGTGTAAATTAGTTGATGAGCTGCTCTGAGATTTTTACACAACACCCCCAGCTCAACTGGTCTTGGTAACAAACTGCCCCAGATCACCACAATCCCATCCTGGTCTCTGCTATTAATCTGTTCCTTGTAATCCATTTTTGCCTAACACACCAAGGACAGTTATTTTACTGCTCAAAACAGAAAATTAAGATTTAAGGTATCAAATCCAACACCTGCCTCTGCTACTTCTTTTTATGGCAGGTTTCACATCAATACTTTTCCACCTCAAGGACGACCAGCATTGTCTGTGCTCGACTCAGTGCAAAAGTCAGGCTGTGGCATTTTCTGTCCCACCCACCTGCACTACGTGCTCTGAACCCCAAATTCAGAACCAACACCTTTTCCCCCGCAAAGATGTTACCAAATATTCATCTGCAGCCACACGCAGAGCAGAGGAGAGCGAGGCTGTGAGGAGGAAGTCAGCGATTCGTTTTCCTTCCTTTCTGAAACAGCAGCAGGAAATGCAAACAAGCAGACACCGCAGCAGAAAAGCCACCTCCTTCCCGTGTCACCCCACACTCGCTGGGGTAACAGCTGGGTGACAACAGCCTGTCCCTCAGCCCGGGGTGGCAGCGATGCCTGAATCCTGCAGACCACACGTGAAGGTACCCGAGCCTGCTGCACGTGAGTGTCGCGTGCTCCAATATCCACTTCCCCATCAGAGTGGAAAAATATTTCCTGTGCTGGGACTGCTGCTCCAAAGGAGGAGCGAGGGGCGTATTTCAGCCTCCTGCCAGCTCTTGCTGAAAGCTGCTGGAGCCAGCAGCTGTTTGCACGGATTGGGAAGCCAGGAATGCAGGAGAGCATCAGTAAGCCAGAACTACACAAGTCCTGGAGTTATGGCAAACGAGAAAGAAAAGGCCTGAAGTTACAGTTCCTGACTTCTCTTTCAGAATTCAGCAGCACACAAATATTAAAAGCTGAGCAATTCAATACTGGAGCTGCTTGTACAGTGTTCAGCATTACACCACAGCAGAAAAGGTTTGGGAAAGAGTGGGATGTGGTTTGGGATGTGCTACACATCCCAGCTCACATCTTTACTCAAATCCCATGGACTAGAACTGTTCACCTCAAGCCTTAAAAATACCTTGAAAAGCTGAAATTCACACCAACCCTAAAAGCTCTTATTCACTTAACAGCCCTGGCTCCAGTCAGAAATCCTCTGGGCCACCCTTCCTCCAGTGAACCCTGGCTAATTCAAGTGCAGACTTAAATATTCCAGCCAGATGCCCTTCACTTTGAAGGTATTTGTTAACATGGGCTCAGAGCTTGAGTCTGGGTTTGTTTGGTTGGAACTTTATGCCCAGCACAACCTCTGAAACATCTGTCCACATGGCTTTAATTGGAGACTTGGACAGGAAAAAAACTGAGTGGATTTCAGATGTTTTCCAACAACTTCACTCCCTGCTCCTCAAACTTCAGCAAATGGTGGTGAGAAGGCTGGAGAACAGGAATTAAAGCCTTTGAAAGCTGTGTTTAATTCTCTGTTCTACTTTCAGAAAGCACAATTTTCTTTCACTTTAAATGCAGGATCTTAAAATTCATGGGTCTGAGATGATTTCTAAAAATGCCAACTCCTTTTTTAAGCTTCTGAACTTGAATTGCCAGCATTGATAAAAGTTTTCATGAAATGCGAGCTTGTACCTGGAAAAGAAAAAGAGCCTTGGGAGCTCTTGAGCTGGGCTGAATTAAAAATAAAAGTCACCAGATTGGTAAAATAGAGACTTTTCAGCAGGTTATTCAGAAAACAGAGTGCCCAGGAGGGATTGTTAAGCATCATGACACCACTTTGAGAGACAGAACCGCGAGGGCAACAAAGACCCCATGGGAAGAGATTACACAGGGATTAGGTGAGCACATAAAGCACACGGAGGCCACAGGGCTGCAGTAAAACGTGACCCTGTGCAGGGGACACGACTGGAGACCCTCCCCCGACCCCAAATCACACAGCCAGGACCCCCACAGGCCCCCACACCAGCTGAGCTGCACTTCTGGGCACAGCAAAACCCGATGCAACAGGGTTGGACGCTGTTGCCAGGTAATTCATACCCAAACACACATTTCCTTACACAAGCACCCGATTAGCACCAACCAAAGCGAAAGAACAGAGCTGTGCAGTAGAGAAGGGTCACAGTAATAACTCCAAGCACGCAGATCCACCCCAGTCTTGCCCTCTCCCATCCTCTGCTGATCCTCACGGCACAAGGTGGCTGGGTTGACAGCCAAAACAACAGAAGAAATAAACGCGGCTGCTCCAAACCTGGACTTATTCCATGCAAAACAAGCTTTAAAGCGAGTTCCCCTCGGAGGGGGAAAATAGAGACGGCAACTGAGGCGGAACAAAGCGTTTCCCTGTCAGTTAAGCCGAGGGCTGGTTTCAGGCAGGAGTGAATAGGAAAACTGAGGCAGAGAGAGGAGGGCAGGTACACCCAGACACAAGATCCCACCTGGACACGGGATCTCACCACACTGACTCCAACGCGACCACTCCTGGGTCCTTCTGAGCACCCAGGCGGGTTATTTATTTGCGGGGAGACCACTGACTTGTGAGGTGAGAACCTGGTACGATTTGCAGGGCCCCTCCAGACCCCCAAAGGCTTCGGCTCGTGGCAGGAGCTCCTGGAGCTCCGGAACGGCCAAGCCGGGTCCCGTCTGAGGAGCCGGTGGCTCGAAGCCAGCTCGGCAGGGGCCACCCGCCCCTCATGGAGCTCCCCCAACCCTGAGGCCTGGGCAGCACCCACGGCAGCCGCCTGCTGCCTCCCACCAGCACCCCCGGTACCACGGACACCTCCGTGCCCCACGGGTGCCGGGGGCTGTCCGGGCGGCACCGACCGCCCCGGGAGCTGTGGAGGGGCCGGGGCCTGGTGCGAGGGGAACAGCGCCCGTGTCCCCAGGCTGACGGGACGCCAGGCAGGCCGGACCTAAAGCGGCCGCAACGGCCCGGGCAGTCCCTCATGAACGGCCCGGACTGCGCGGCACAGGGAACCGGGGGCGCCCGCCCGGGGGTGCCGGCCCCGCGAAGCACAGTCCAGTCCAGTCCAGCCCAGCCCAGCCCAGCCACCCGTCCCGGTACCGCTGTTCCCCGCTCCCATCACCCCTCGCCCGGCCCGGGACCCCCGGCCCCTCACCCCTCTCAGGGCCCGGCGCCGCCGCTCCCGGCCCGCGGTCACGGAACCTCCGCGCATGCGCGAGCTGGGGGCGGGGCCAAGGGGCGGGGCCAAAGGGGGAAGGAGGGACGTGATTGGTGGAGGCGTGAGGGAGAGTAACGGTGAGCGTGAGGGGGTGTGGGACTGAGTGTGATAATGAGTGTAATAGTGATAATGAGTGTGGTAATGAGTGTGATAATGAGTGTAATAGTGATAATGAGTGTGGTAACGAGTGTGATAATAATGAGTGTGAGTGTGGGGACTCGGACAGAGTGTGGTAATGAGTGTGTGACAGTGATAATGCGTGTGGTAATGAATGTGAGTGTGTGGGACCGAGTGTGGTAATGGGTATATGATAATGGTAATGAGTGTGTGGAGTGTGCGGGACTGAGTGTGATAATGACTGTGTGATAGTGATAATGAGTGTGTGTGATGCAGTGACTATGTGATAGAGTGTGTGTGATATTGTCCATACGAGTGTGATACCATCCATGTGAGTGTGAGCATATGTAGTAGTACTGGGGGTGAGATCCTCTCTGAGTGTGAGCGTGCCCGTGTGTGTGTGTGATGGGATGTGTGCACGTGTGTGTGTATGTGTGATGGGCTGGGTGTGTAATGGTGTGTGTGATGGGAACTGGGTGTGTGTGATGGTTTGTGTGTGTGATGGTATGTGTGTGTGATGGTTTGTGTGATGGGATCTGGGTGTGTGTGATGGTTTGTGTGTGTGTGTAATGGTGTGTGTGATGAGATCTGGGTGTGTGTGATGGGATCTGGGTGTGTGTGATGGTGTGTGTGATGGGATCTGGGTGTGTGTGATGGTGTGTGTGATGGTTTGTGTGTGTGATGGTATGTGTGTGTAATGGTGTGTGTGATGGGATCTGGGTGTGTGTGATGGTTTGTGTGTGTAATGGTGTGTGTGATGGGATCTGGGTGTGTGTGATGGGATGTGTGATGTTGTGTGTGTGTAATGGGGTATGTGGCACATCACCAGTGCAGCCTCTCCTGCAGTTTAACACCTCTGGGTGCCGGGTGTGGGAGCTCCTGTGGGAATGTGGCTGTGACCCCTGGACCCATATCCAGCCCGGATTAATCAGCTGCTCACCGCCTTGAGGGGTTAGTTGACACCCATGTAAATCCAAAGTAAAGCCCTGGAGATGCCTGTTCCTTGTTTGGGATTAGGATGGTGGAACACAACCCCGTGTTCCACAGATCTCTCCAAAGACATAGCACTGCTCCCTCCCGGCTGCTGCACTTCCATCACCCTCCTTGAAAGATGTGTGTGTTTATTTAGGGATTCCTTTGACCCTGGAGCATCTTGGAGCATCACTTCTTCATGCTCTCTTAGAGGAAGATCGGACCCCACCTGGGTTTTCCCCTTTCCTGGGACCCCCACCAAGAACTTGGTAGCAGCGATTAAAGAATCACAGAACCAGAGAATCATTTATGTTGAAAAGGACCCTTAAGATCACCGTAATTCCTTCTGGACCAGGAAGTGTTCACCAGTCCTTATCAAATTACTTGAAACCTCCCTGGACTTTACACCCAGCATATTGATTCACCCATGCCATGATACAACTGCCCCAAAAGGCTCATAAAATAAAGAACATTATGTTTGTAGTCGTTACAGCAAAAAATAACGTATAGAACCACTTTAGACTGTAGGAATGGAGGGATATTATAAAACTCTTCTTCCAGGGTTAAATACATGAGACTCAGCTTTACAGAGCCTGAATAAAGTTGTTTTTTATCCCAAAATGTATAATGCCAAGCACATAACTACGACAGCTCCAGTGAAAACCCTGTGGAGCTGCATCCCCCCACAGCTCAGCCTCATATGCAAATGCAAATGGATTTCTCTGCTCCAGGATGGATGAGACTGTCACATACTTGAGTTCAAATTACTCACAAAGTACTAATAATTGCCAGAAGTGATTGATAGCCTACTTGTAATGTGTCTGCTTAAGCAATAAGTTTCACATTTACAACTCAGGTGCTTGGGATTCCTGTCTCCTGCGGCTGTAATTAGAAACCGGAGAGCAATGCAAAGGGGTTTTTTTTTCCTGAAAAATAGATAGGAATGCTTCATATAGCCTTGCTGGGAGCAGACTACGTTCCATGTGGTTGCACAGGTATTAAATATCCTGTGATGCTGAAAAGGTTTCAGGGAGATTTGAGGACGGTGAAGAAGGGTTTCTAGCAAATCTTGCAGACCTTTATGGCATGGCTGGGAGATAAAGGGATGCTTCCAGTGAGGAGTCCTGACTAGTGAGAGGGGATGGGCGAGGCCTCAGGGTGATGCTCTGAGGTTGAAGGGTGCTACCGATAAGGGCTGCAGGGTGGGGGAGAGCAGAGTGCAGAGAGAGAGAGTGGGTGCAGCTCCTGGGTGGAGGGAAGGGCCGTACAGAGGAGATAAACCAGTCAGGTGGCGGCTGAGCTGTGGGAAGAGCCTTACACTGTATTGGATTTATTAATTTTTTTTAATTTTTGAGCAGGGATTCATGATCTAATCTTGCATCAGGGTCCCTGGAAGGTTTTGCCAGGCACAGTGAGTGGCTGAGGTACCTCATCTCAGCAGTACAAGTGCATGGCTGGTCCTCAGTCTCCCTTTTCTCACACCTCTCCATCACATGTCTTGTATTCCACGATGGTCCAACAACCTGAAAGGGGTTAACAGAGCCATGGGCAACGTGAATTCGGGGTCTGGTGACCAGCTGAGCCTGTCAGATCCCACTGCACAACTTCCTCCAACTGTTCTGTGTGAGGGTGGCTGTAAAGATCCTCGATGATCCCCGAGTCTAAAAGCTGAATCTCAGTATCCTGCTGTCCCTAAGGACCCTGTTTTCACAGGGATGCAGACCTCACAATCCTTGCTGCCTGCAAATATATTTTATATTTTACATGATTTTTACCTTAATGATCCCCAGATTTTAACATAGTCCCTTATGCTTTTTTTTTTTTTTTTCGGCTGGATCCTTTTTCCCCCATGCTGCTCTTTCCCACACCCTTCTCTGCATGCTCCCCAAATCAGTATGCAAAGCACTGAGTCCTCCAACGTGGCATCATCTCCTGTCTGATCCATCCACACACTGGGGTAACCAGCCAAATATTTGCCTTCCCCCTGCTCCTTTTCTTGCAGCGGTGCTGGAAGGCTGTTGAATTAATTTCTCCGTGGCTGCTCTCTCTCACACGGTTTTGGCTCAAGGTCCTGCACTAATGTCTACAAAACCTGATGCTTGAGGCTCTTTTAAATTGCCAGGCTTAGCCTAGTGCTCCAGGGAATAGCCTGGCCACTTAGGAAACTGCCTGTCCAAGCTCTGCTGGGATTGCTGCAGCACTTTGAATTCACAGCCCACTCGATTTCAGATTAATTTCCCTAAGCAGACAAACCCAAAGTGACAGGAATTAGGAAGAAATTCCTCTGCAGGCAAAGGATAATATGTGAAATTTCATTTCATTTTCCTCTGCAGCAGCTGCTGCTGGCTCCTGCCAGGGGCCAGTTAGACAAAGCAGGGATGGATCTGGTGTGGGTGTCTCCTGCTGTCCAACCCCTGGGATTTACTACTGAGAGGGACATGTTCCACATCCCTGCTGGTAGTGGGAGATGCTCCATGAGCTCAGCTCAGCTCTCTGTGTTCCACTGCCCACCTTCTCAGGGGAAATCAGGGAATCTCGGACAGTTTACGTTGGAAGGGACCAGCCCAGGTTGTTCCAACCCCCTGCTATGGGCAGGGACATCTTCCACCATTCCAGATTGCTCCAAACCCCGCACACCCTGACCTTAAACACTTCCAGCATCCATATCTTCTCTGGGCAACCTGTGCCAGGGCCTCACCACGCTCATGACAGAACATTCATTCCTTATGTCAATCCTAAATTTACCATTCTCAATTCAAACCCCTGACCTTTCTCCTGTCATTCTGACCCCTACCTAAAGGCTCTCTCCATCCCTGCCTTTGCTAAATCCAGCCGGGAAACTCTGGAGCTGAGTCCTTTGGGTTGTGTTCCTGTCTCCCCTACTCTGGACACACTTACCTGGCCATTAGCGCTAATTAGGCGCAGAACTCATCCCGCTCTGCCTTCTGCCTGCTTTTCCCAGTGGAGCTTTCCTCTCTCTTCCCAAATTCCAGCCTCTCCCCGCTGTCGCAGGCGTTTCTCCCTGCAGCTGCGTGCCACCTAGTGCACACTCAGCCGCGCGGCAGCCGGCAAGGCAGGCGATCCATCCCTCCGGAGCTTTCCTGGAGCTAAACGAACCTTTCAAGGTCCCTTCCAACCCAAGCTGTTCCATGCAGCGTCAGGCTCGGCCACGGCTTCTCCATCCCACGCAGGTTCCTGCGCTGGCAGGCAGCGATGTGGACATCTGTCTTGTCAGCCTGGCTGTCCCCACACAGGTCATCGCTTCCCAATCACTCACTTTGGCGCAGTTTAGACTCTGTGGAGTGAATCTAAAAGCACTGAGGCTGCAGCAGTCCCATCTCACAGCAGCGATGCTGCAGCAGGAGTGGGATGCATGAATTCCCCAGGGCTGGCAGAGAAGCCAGCAAGTGCTGGTCCCAATGGAGAAGCCATAAAAATCAATATACGTGGATAAATACCTGCATATATACATATATATATATAAAGCATATATATTGCTGTTGTCCCATAGGATCCTGCTGCCAGGTGAGATTTCACCCCTAGAGGTAATGGCAGGCAGAAAAAGGAGTTTTCTGGTCCACATCGAGTGTCTTTGATGACGGAGGGGACCCAGCTCCCTGTTTCCCATCCCCTCACCCCGCTGGGATCGGTTCCTGCTCCTCCCCAGCGCGGGATGGCGGCTGGAGCCCATGGCATGGGTGTGCTGCCCTCCGGAGAGCCTCCTGTCAGCACCGCGTCCTTGGGCTGCTCCTTCCCACCTGCCCGAGGTGCTTTCTGCAGCACGACGGGCAGGAAGCAGATTAGGGAGGAACAAAGGTGATTTTGTCTGGGGACGAGATGGGTACCTGTCCCCGAGCTCCAGCTTGCTGCAGCCCAGGGCAGTGCTGAATCTCCCTGGGGGCTTCCACGACTCTTTCCTCACCCCTGCCGTTCCTTCAGTACTTATAAACTGCCAGAAAAGCTCTTAAAATTGGTTAGTGGTTCCCAAATAGCACAGGGGTGTGCTGGGAGCACAGCTCCAGCTGCACCGAAGCAGAGCTTGATGTCAGGACAGGGAACCAAAATGGTCTTGTACTGGATTTACATCTTTCCCTTCTTCAAAGGCCTTCTTCAAAATACCTAATGATTTAGCTCAGCAATCAGCAGGGGAATCCTGTCATTCTTTATACAGCAGCTAATGGCTCAAAACAGCAACTGGTGTTCTCTGTCCTGTGTTTCCCTCCTGGCAGCAAGAAGATGCCTTTTGTTTCTTATGACTTTTTCATGCAGCGCCAGGCTCTTCTTTATATCCCCAATGCATTTCCTGGCCATGGTGTAGCCTAGATAAACGAGTTTATCTCTCCTCTCTGTATTTTCCCAACTAATCAAAAAGGGAAATCAGTTTTGGATTTTTGGTTTTGTTTTTTGTTTAGGAGGTTTTTTTTGTTTGTTTTGTTTTTTGTTTTGTTTTGGTTGGTTGGTTGGTTGGGTTTTTTGTTTGTTTTGTCTTGTTTTTCTGGAGGCCTTGTATTTTCTGCAGTTTCGTGAGCCACTGGTTTTTCCCAGTTTCTACCCATGGCCAAACTGCTGCCAGAAGAGAGATCTGCTGGACATGCCACCCACTGCCATAGGAAGCTGCAGCAGATGCTGCCCGTGGCACATGGCAGCTGCTGAGTGGATGTGGGGATAGCCCTGACCCCTCCAGAAGCTTCTCTCCTGTGAGCATCTCTGGAGTGTCCCAAAGTGTCCCAGAGTGTCCCTGCCTGACTGGGCAGCAGGACCATCAAGAAGCACAAAAAGAGCTTCTTTCTTTCCTGGCACACAAGAGAACAGCCTTGCTGTCCTGTGGAATTTTATAATTAGCCTTTTTTATGTTGTGGCTGCTCCTTGAATAAGGCTGGCTGTGTTTTCTTTTCTTCAGAGCAGCGTAATCCCCTAGCCTGATACTGCCAAGCCACTCAAAGCACATGCAGGAACGATGTAGGCATGGAGAAAGGCTGAGATGCTGCCCCAGTGCCCAGAGAAACCCTGGAGAGGGTGGAGAGCATCTTATCCCTGCATGTCCATGTTATGCTCCTGGTCTGCAAAACCTGGATGTGGATTGATGCTGGAGCTGATGATTCCCAGTCCATGGGCCTTGGCAGACAGCCAGGACAGCAGGGAGTTTATCAAAGTTTAGGCAAAACAGACTTAAAAGGCACCTTTGAAATTTGTGCTCATGATCTGGTTAATTAGAACTTTGCTGCTACTGGGAAATAAAAGTGCCTAATTGCTAATTACTAAATCCCTGCAAGAAAGGAACAGCAGAAGCAGTTGGCGACAGTTGTAGCCAGAGCTGGCTTTGTGCAGAGTTAAAATACAAAACCCAGGCTTTTCAGGGCATTTAGAGATCTGAGCTTTGCATAGGAGCAAGTGAAAAATCCAGCAGCAAGAGCCAGAAGGCAAATTCTGCCTCCTATGAGAACGAGGGCAGGAATCCTGTGTCTCATAAAATCAACTTATTCAAAGCCAAAAGCACACCAGGCTCCTAAAATTGCCAGAGAACTTAAGAATTCATGACTGGGAAACCCAGTATGTTTGGAGGTTTCTTTTTGGTGGTCTTCAAGGCTGCTGAGACCCAAGAGTCTCATATTATCTAGCTTTTACTTGCAATGATGGTTAAAAATAATAATAGTTTAAAAATATTGCATATACACAATTATTTTTAAAATAAAGAGATGCCCTGGTCAGGAGCAGGAGCAGACAACATGAATGTGTAGAGCAGGAGGTGGTGGAGGTGGATGGGGAAGGTTTCCAGCCACAGAACATCCCTCACCACAGGCTGAGAGCACAAGGATAGGTCAGATCCCTCTAACATCCTCAGCAGAGATGCCTTGGATGGCCAGACAGGAAAAGTCCTGTAAAAAGGGACCTCTAAAGGTAATTTCTTGCCTGGGAACAGGCAGGGAAGACCATGGTTTGCCCAAGGAACAGATCTCCACGGCATCCAGGCAGGGAAGGAGGTCAGAGTCATCCCCTCCTGCTGCATCCCAGTGCTGGCTCAGGCACCGACAGAAGTATTTCCAGCCAGATGGTTATTGCTGACTTCCTCTCCAGGTGGGCACTCAGACAGCCGAGGAGGGAGGTGGGAAGGAGCTGAAAAGCCCAAATCCTCTGAAAAAAGCTTCTTCCTTCCCCTCGAGGCGTAACCCAGTCTCTGCCAGCACCCAATTTAAGGATGTGTCCCTGTCTGCCTCCCTGAAACCCGAGCCATTCCCTCCCCGCCATGTCTCCTTAGCAGTCTTCCCTCTCTTCTCCTCTTTCTGCTTCTTCTTCCTCTTCTTCTCTTTTCTTCTGCTCCCTCTCTTTCTCCTTTGCTTTGGGGATGATCTGTCCCAGGATGGGTTGCAGGGCTGCCATCCTGCTGTAACCCAGCAGCAGCAGCCCCAAAAGTGCAAAGAGATGACAGGCTGGAGCTGTTCCGTTGGTGGATGAGATCCGTTTTCTTACCCCTTTTTGATTTTTTAAAAATTTACTAAGCAAGATCTCGCCTAAAGGAAAAGTCCTGCCTTATCCCCATCACATCTGACTAGGAATATTAATTTCAAATATTATTTTAAAATATTTTATAACTAACTAGCCAGCTCCTTTGTTTATTTCAAAAGAGGACAGATATTTCTGGGATTCGATACACCCATCTTTATACTGGAGAGAAAATACCAAACAGGTATGTGGATTTATGATGCTTTTTCTAAGCTCAGGGTGGTAATTACAAATAATGATCTGGCGGGGTGGTGGCAGCTGAAAAACTGTGATTTCTCCTGAAGTTATTTGATAGGTTAAAAGTGAAAGAAGTGATAAATAGAGAACTGGGATTCACTCCAGCTGTGGCCAAGGGGTACAGAGGAGACCAAAAGGGATGAAAGGACCTGTGGGGTCCTGTGCCCAGGTTGGAGGAGGGAGTTTTCACTGGGGGCAAAAAGCTGGCTGGGCACTGTGTGTCTGCTCTGGTGTGTTATTTGGGGTGAAATCAGGGATTTTTCTCTGCCCCGATCCTTCCCTGTGAGTTTTGTACCATCCCTGGTGGTCAGTGCTTGTGCAGGATGGGGGTGATGGAGGATTTGCTGCTTCTTCCGTCGGGTCCATGGTGAGGCTTCACAGGACACCTGACAGCTTGGGAACATTGGTGTGAAGGGACTTCCATGAACCCACCTTCAGCAGTGCTTTAAATCATAGAATCATCACAAAATCACAGAATGGTTTGGGCTTGAAGGGACCTTAAAGTCCATCCCAATCCACCCTCCTGCCATGGGCAGGACACCTTCCACTAGCCCAGGTTTCTCCATGCCCTGTCCAACCTGGCCTTGCACACTCCCAGGGATGGGGCATCCACAACTTCTCTGAGTGATGTTAAAAGAGATGCTGGGTTTTCCTGCAGTGCCGTAACGACTAATTACAGCTTAAAAGCAGATTTTAATCTGTGGGGATTCTGAAAGAGCCCCAACACCCCTGGGTTTAAGGAAAGGGGTTCAGTTTTCGGCTGAATCCTGCGCTTTGGGGTGAGGATTGAGAAGCAGCTGGAAGAGCACAGACGGAAAAGGAAAGTTGTGTTTTCCCTCTTTGGGGTCAGCCGTGGCACAGCACCGCAGTGGTTAATGCCCGCTGCCACCCTGCCAGGGTGCAGGAACGCGCTGGCTCCGGCACAAAAGTGGCCGGCGATGACAACGTCCCTGCGAGCAGGACGCGATGCCGGGGTTTGGCCGGGACAGGGCGGCGGAGGGGCCGTCTGTCAGCCCTGCCCCGCTGGAGAGAGGGGAGGGCCCGTGGGACAAAAGGCGACATTATTCGATGCTTCAGGAGGGATGAATGGAGTATTGAAAGCCACCACCTCAGCGAGTAGATTGGTTTTCAGCCCCCATCACTGAGCTGTCTGTCCGCTGGTGAGTCTCCTCCAGAGGCTTGGTCAGCAGGAGTCGAGCAGAGATCAAGGAGATGTAACGGGGCTGTGTCCCATCCAGGGCTCCTTTCTGCATCTCCATCACCTCTTGCTGGTGCACAGAAAACCCTTTGGTCCGCCATCATCTCTCCCTAGTGTGGGCAATGAAGTCCAAGCCTTGGTCTGGAGGCTCTGGAGCCCCCCCAGCCCATGGTGTGGAGGGGCCTCAGCTGGGTGGACGCCAGCACACGGTTCCACCTGGGAGCTCTTCCCATCCCATGCCTCCCCATGGGAAAACCAAGAGCAGCAAAAGGCTGGATGAGGGGTCTCCATGGGAAGGAGGGGTTAGTCACTGATACAGCAGATTTCAATGACCTCCCCTAAGTTTCTGACCACCAGTAGAAGAGGCAGCAGTCGTTGTGCATCTCTTCAGGAATTGATGTGCCCCGTGTGAGCTGGAGGGACTAATTTTAGGGCTGAGCCTGACAGCCAGGCTTTGGAGCCGTGCGGGAGCATCCTCACGATGGCACTGCTCCCCCAGCGCACGCTGTCGCCAGACCGGCTGCTGGGACCGCGGGATGTGGGTCTGGGCTCCCAGAGGTGTCCCGGCCAGCAGGACCAGCACCCATCCCCCTCCCAGACAGCCTGCGAGTGACACAGAGCTGGAAATCCACCCCTTCGGCAGTGAGTGGTAAATGAGGGGGAAATGGAATTTTAAGATATTTAATCTCTTCCTCTTCTACTGACATTCCCTGTTGCTGAGTTTTATCTCACGGGTGGGGTATGGCCCTTCAGCTTCATCTTGCCACTCAAGAAAAAAATCACTTGTTCTCAATGAATCCAGCTGGAGTTACTTATCATGTGTCTCCTGGTCACTGCTCCTGGAAATACTGAGAAGAGACAGGTTCACAGGTCCTGCATGGCCCTTGGTGACCACAGGTTCTCCTGGCCACTACCACTGCTGTCTGCATGTTTCAGGGAGATATCCTCTGGAAATTCGCCTTCAGGAGAGGAGGACTGACAAGCAGCAATGATACTCGGTCCCTGTCCGGACACCCTGCACGGCACAAGGAGGCCGGACTTCGAGCTGCTGCCTCTCTCCTTGATGCCAGCCACGTTCCTCGTCCTCCTCCTCCTCAGCCCCACTGGTGAGCTTCTGCCTGGGGCTGTGGGAGGGGTTTTAGGCACCCGTTATCCCTCTCCAGCTCTCAGATTTGTGGGCAGATTTTCTCCAGGCACAGGGTTACAGTGGTGTCCCCTAGAGCACTGAGTGTGCACAGGGACAGAGGAACAAGTTCAGCTCTTGTGTCCCACCGTGACCCGGTTGTGATGGCAAGCCCAGCACTGAGGACAGGCAGGGAAATGGGGCAGGCAGCTGCCAGCACTGGCGACAGAGAAGTTCTGGGCTCTGAGCGAGCAGCACTCATGGGAAGATGCTGATGGCCAAGGGATGCTCCTGCAGTTTCTCCTCAGGATCTGTGGGACCAGTCCTTCCAAAGAAACGGGTGGGATGAGCACCCATCCCCCGAGGACAACAGTCCCTACTCACTCCTGGCAGGCACTGTCCAGCCAGGATGGGAAGCATTTAAATAGACCTGGGAAAAGCTCTGGAATGCGGGTCCGCACGAGTGCAGAGGCAGCGCGGTTATCCCAGTGTGACTCTATCCATTAATTACAGCCAGGCGGTGGGGAACGCATTCCTGCCTCAACAAACCCGCGCCAAGGCACAGCCAGCCAGAAAACTGGGAATTCAGGTGTAGTCAGACATCCTAATTGAGTTAAATCGGCTTTTACCTTCCCACCCCCTCAGCTGGTGCTTCACTTCCCCCTCGGGATGCTGCGCCCACACTCCCTGTGGGGACCCTGGTGGCTCTGTCGCTGTCCCCTGCATCGCCTGGCTCCCCTGGTTTTATTCATTAATGGGCACAGATTAGTCGCTAACGATTTGTCCTCCCTTTTGGTGGTTTTGTTCGGCAGCGGTGTTTACTAGAGCAGTTTCTCTTTTTCTTTTGGTTCTGTGAAGCTGGATCAGAGAAACATGGAGGGCTCTATCTCTTCTCAAAAAAGACAGTTTCCCCCTCATTCCTCATTATTGTAGACACACCAGGCATATTCTTTTCAGATCTCTCCTGACTTTGCTGGAGGATGCTCTTAAATGAATATTTCAGAGCTTTGATTTTGACTTAAAGGGAGATGAATATTTATCAATGTCCTTTTTATCCACTGCTTTTTCGGCACTGGAGTGGACTAGGTGTCAAAAATCAATACAAGCCAGGATCAAACACTCTTCCTAGAAACCCTCGTGTCTCCCCATTTTTGGTGCAGGGGTGAGCTGAATTACCTCTACCCTGTTGTCCAGCCCACGGGGCTGCTGCATCCTTCCCTGACCTCTCCTGCAGAGCCTCTCTGCTCCCGTGGTCTCACCTGTTTAAAATCCCCAATTCTTGCTGGAATCACAGCATCCCTTTCCATGCCTGTTCCAGCTGGGGAGGTCAGGAGCACTGACCACGCTGGAGCTCCCCAGCTGCTGCTGCTCATCCCAGCATCCCTGCTAAGTCATGGATACAGCCAGACAGTTGCCTTATTCTCCTTTCTCTTGGGGCTTCTAGGTCTTTCTTTGACAGCCCTGATTTCTGGCTGACTTAATGGTCTCCCAGGCAACGTCCTAGCAAGGAAAAGGGAGGTGGGTTCATCTGCTCCGCTGTCCCCCCGGGCTCACACTGCTGCTCACGGCGTGACATCCGCCTCCCGAGCGGCTGGGATTGACCTTCACGTCACTGCTTGTGGGATGAGTGTGAAGCAGGACAGGGCTGGTCCGAGGCAGTGGGAGGAGAAGAGGCCACAGAGGCACCCATGGGTGTTGATCAGCCCTTGGGTGCTGTAACTGGCATGGAGGCATCACAGAATCACTGAACGGCTGGGGTTGAAAGTGACCTTAAATCTTATCTAGGTCCAAACCGCCTGCCATGACACCTTCCACCTGGAAGGATTTTGGGAGGTGTCACCCATGGGAGAGGGTTGTGCAGCCAGAGCCTCAAGCCCAGGACACCTCAGATGCCCAAGGAGATCTGTGCAGATCTCCAGCATCAGACAACTGCTTGTGGACTGGGATGTCTATGAGGTCCAGCCACCCATCCCCAACCACCGACCCCATGGGCATCATGTTCATGTTGCTGTGACCTCCTGGACAAGCTGGAGCCCTCAGTGACCCATGCTGGCAGCATTCCAAGGAGGATTCAACATCACTTAGCAGTGGGGCTGAGAGGGATTTTGTGCCCAAACAGCGCCCAGCTGTGGGAGGGGGGTCCAGAGATGAGGACACATCCTGCATCCTTCAAGTGCTCACCTCCCTCTGGATGAGGTTTGTTCACCCCTAAGGTGGCTGCACCCCATCAGCAGGTGTGTTGGTACTTGCACGTAATTATGGAGCTTCTAAAAAGTGGGTTTTGTTGGGGAAATAAAAGAAAAAAATCAGTTAAAATGCACACAGGGTGCAGCATCTTCCATCAGATCTCCAGTGGGTTTCTTAAGCTGGATTGATTTTCTTTGTTCCCATCTCACCACCCAAGTTTTCCATGGGGGTGATGGGGCAGGAGGATGCAGGAGCTGCCCAGGGCCCACAGCAAGGCAGCAATGGAGACAGTGATGGACAAAAAGGTGCCCAAGACTTGGGCTAAGAGAGGACCCACCTGGAGTGGCTTCTGCTGGCCACTGGGCTCATCAGGGTCACATATGTGTCACCTTGTGCTTCAAGCACAATCTCACCAGAGTCACAGTCACTCATATGCTGCCTCAGTTTCCCCACCTATGAAGTAGATGAACGCCCTGGGGAAGGGTGTTCATTTTTCCCCACAAACACCAGGACTTTGCAGGAAAGGGAAGGGTCCAAGGGTGCTGGGTCCTGCCAGTCCCCACCACACCCATCCCATCCCTTTTGCCATCACTTTCCAAGCTGCACCTCCTCCTCTCTGGGGAGAGCTGATCCTTTCTCTTCTCCATTGCAGGCACCACCTCTGAGCCCGAGATGCTGCCATTCCCAGGTGAGATTCTTCTCTTAAAGTCACTTTTCTCCAGGAAGTTTCATAGTTGAAAAATGCGTTTTTAGGTAAAAGAAGGGATTTGGGGAATTTAAAAAAGGAAAGATACTGGTTTGTAACAAAAAGTGGCAAGAAGAAGCTAAACTTCTTTTATAGAAAGGAAATAAAGATTCTTCATTATCCCTATTCTGCTAATTATCCTGAAACGAGATTTCTGCCACCTCCTGCTGAGTCCCTGTCCCTGTGCCATGCATCACACACAAGTAAATAATTCCCTTGATGTGGTAGACCCTGGGCACTTCCACGCCTACTCCCTGTCACCAGCAGCTTGAGAGATCATCTCCATCCCACCAGCTCCCATGTGGGACCAGCTCTGGATGCATTTGAGGCTAATAAGAATTTGTTAATTGCATCTTGTCACTTGTCACCTATTGTAAGTCAACAAGTGGTGCCACATGTCTGCTCTTCCCTTCACCCATTGGGCTTTTGCCCTTTAGCAGGCAAGATGATGGGAACATCACAGAGCCACAGAATGGTTTGGGTTGGAAGGGATCTTAAAAACCATCTCATTCTACCCCTGCCATGGGCAGGGACACCTTCACTAGACCAGGCTGCCCAAAGCCCTGCCCAGCCTGACCTTGGTGATGGTGCATCTCATTCCTGGATTCAGATGTGCTGTGTCTCCACAGCCACTGCTGCCAGCAGATGAAGGGGAGCCCATGACCCACCAGCAGGTGGGCAGCACCAACCCAACAACTTTGTTGTGCTACAGAGAAGAAGCAGGATTTTATTTAAGGAGCAGGAGTTTGATGTAGATTTGCTCCCCATGGCCAGTGGGGCTGAGGTCAGTGAGGAGAGAGCCCAGGCCTGGAGCTGGGGGTTTTGGAGATCTTGGCACTGCTGAGGGATCAGCTGCAGTGCTCTGGCTCTGTGTCCCTGAGTGGATATGGCCTTGTATTCCTGTGTTCCTGTGTCCCTGTGTCCCTGTGTTTCCCTGCCCTTGTGTCCCTGAGTCCCCTGGCCTTGTGTTCCTGTATCCCTGTGTCCCTGAGTGGCTCTGGCCTTGTATTCCTGTGCCCCTGTGTCCCCCTGGTCTTGTGTCCCTGTGTCCCAATATCTCTGTGTCCCTGTATCCCCCTGTTTCTGTGCTGGTCCCTGCTGAGGGAGCTCTCTGTTCCCTTCCTCCCAGAGATCCGTCTCACCAACGGGCCCAGCCGGTGCCAGGGGCGAGTGGAGATCCTCTACAATGGCTCCTGGGGGACAGTCTGTGACGATGACTGGGACATCGTGGATGCCAACGTGGTGTGTCGCCAGCTGGGCTGTGGCCATGCCATCACCCTCCCAGCTGCCATGACCTTTGGCCAGGGGAGTGGGCCCATCTTCCTGGACAACGTGGACTGCAAGGGCTGGGAGGCAGCCCTGAGCGAGTGCTGGAGCCATGGCTGGGGCATCCACAACTGCTACCACTATGAGGACGTGGCTGTTGTGTGCAATGGTAACGAGGTTGGGCTCCTTGGGGGCAAGGAGAGCAGGGGATTCCTGTGGAGTGCAAGACTTGGGGCTGCAGAGGCCTTGGTGGAGCCCAAGAGTCATATCTCAGAGCTTGGTTCTCTGACCTAGGCCAGCCAAACATCCTCTGCATCCTTCTTTCATCCCTCTCCTCAATCCAGGTCACCTCCCAGCTCCACAGGCTGCTGCTCCATAAGGTGACCAGCCTGTTCTGTGTTCCTTGTCACTCCCAGCTCAGGGACTTTGCGCCCTCTCCAGCATGATCCCTGGGGAAAGAGCACATGCCCACCCACACTCCTGCCTCTGAGTCAGTTGCTGCCCAACTGCTCTTTCCCCTTTTGACTTGTGTTTCTTTAAATTGCTGAGATTTTCGGTAGGAAATGTTCCAAAAGGTGAGAAAAGCAGTGGAAAGTGTTTGAACTTGGCAAGTGAAAGTGGAACGGCTCCTTGACGACCCTTATGTACCCCACACACGTTCCTCTGTCACTGTGCAAGGTTTGCTCATCAGCCAGGCATCAGTGAGCTGTGAAAGTGAGGCTGTGCAGACCTGGAGCAGCTGCTCCATAAATCCCCACGTCCTGGAGAGGCAGGGCTTGGAAAAGGAGGGATGGAAAGGCAGGGATGTTGAGTTGCTGGTAGGTTGTACCAACAGCAACCAGAGAACAGAGGTTGTGGATTGAGCAGGAAAATGAATCATGGCATTCTTGGAGAGGAGAGGTGGAAGGAGGTGGGGAGCTGGGTCTGAGGGCAGAAGAGAGGCTGGAGGTGTTGGCAGAGAGCTCTGGCAGAGCAGTGCATCTGCAAACCCCTCTATTTTCAGCTGGGGCTGGTTTGGTGCAGACCCTCCTGGAGCAGTGGGGCAGGAGGGAATCCCTCCAGCTTCGAGGTGGAGCAGCAGCAGGTGCCACCTCTCTGCTTCCCTTTGCAGAGTTCTCACCCACGCAAGTGAGCGAAGGACCGACCACCAGGACCCTCACAGCCCCGGTACAGGATGGGGAAAGTAAGCTGCTCCTCTGTCATTGCAGGGGGGGCATCCTGCCTGAGGGCAGTGTGCCCCACTGTCACCTGCTGCCTCTCTTGAAGCCTCCCAACCCTCCAGCCCTGAGGTGCAGACCCCTAGACCCCATCACTGTGCTGGCCATGGCCTCACCCTATCCCAGAGGTTCCCAAAGTTCCCAAGCCCTGTTGTTCGCCCCTTCCTTGCTCTTTCTCACTCATTTCCTTTGCTGTCACGGGCACAGCAGGGTCTGGGCACGGTGACATGGCTGTGCCACGTGCAGGGACACCACATCCTTCTCACCTCATGCTGCCACCCTCCAGGTGACGGCAGCATCCGCCTGGTGAGCGGCCCCGACACCTGCCAGGGCCGGGTGGAGATCTTCTACCGCGGGAACTGGGGCACTGTCTGCGATGATGACTGGGGCCTGAGTGATGCCAGCGTGGTCTGCAAGCAGCTGGGCTGTGGGCAAGCCCTGGATTACAAGAGCAATGCCTATTTTGGCTATGGAACAGGACGTATCCTCCTGGACAACGTCAACTGCGATGGCAGTGAGCCCTTCCTGTCTGCCTGCTACAGCCTGGGCTGGGGCATCCATAACTGCGGCCACCACGAGGATGCTGGGGTCATCTGCACAGGTACCTGGCAGGGCACTGCCCTCAGGGTGGGGAAAAACCCTGGGACATCCTATTCTCCAAGCAGAAATCCTCAGAGAGATGCTGAGATGCCCAAGGCTGGACAGGGACTGGCTCTGTGCTGTGGTAGCATCCTTGCTCCTTATCCACCCTCATCTTGGTGCTCCAGAGTAGCAACCCCATGCCAAGAGCCCACAGCCAGGGTGGTGATTTGCAGGGGAAATGCATCTGCCATGCTGCCATTTCCCTCTGCCATTTCCCTGCTCTGCTGGCTGGAAAACAAGCTGCCCATGTCCGGAAGGAGGGAGCGGCTGCCAGGGGCCGGGCACCGTGCCAGGCCCAGCCTGCCTCCCCTTCCCCTCCTGAAATGATGTATTCCTGCCATTCGCCACTGATTACTGTTTATGATGTTAATAATCCCCCTGAATTCCCTCATTATCATGGCCAATGATGGGAGCAGGAGGTGCCAGTGCTTTCCCTTTCCCACTGTTAATGGACAAAGGGAATGATGTAGGGACAAAAAAAAGGACAATTTTTCAGGCTGGTCCTTTCCTTACTAAGCATCCCCATCCCCTCTGGCATCTCCTCTGGGCACAGAGTCGATGGCACCACCACATCCAGACCTTGCTCAGAGGGCCAGGGGATAATGAAGCATAAAAGGTAATGAATCCTGATGATAAATCTCCCAGGTGTCACCTCTATCCCTCTGTGTCACCACAGGACTGGACACATCCACCATCACATCATTCACCACCTCGGTGGCCCTGGGCTCTGAGGAGACCCTCACAGCCACGGCCACAGGTAGGAGGTTGGCAGTCACTCGTCTGCGGGGGGAGCTGTGCCCTCTGTGTCCTCTTGTGACCCAGCCTGGCCACCCTGGGGTCCTGCCATGTGTGGGTGATGCTCGGGGGGTGACATTGTCCATGGCAGGGTCTTGCCAGGGGGCAGCCATGGTGCTGGTGGGGACTGGGGCAGGGGCAGCGGGTGCTGGATCTGGATCCCCCAATGCTCACATGTCCCCACGCTTGTCCCAGCAGTGACGGACAGCAGGGATCAGCCCTCCCAGGCCACTGAGGTGGTCACCACCAGGCTCCTGACCATCGAGCAGGAAAGTAAGTGTGCAGCTGCTGCTAGTCCTGCATGGGGCTCCATGGCCCTGGGGGAGTCACTCCACATCCCCAGGGCTCATCACCCCATGCCCCCAGCGTTCCTTCCACGTCCCCAAAGGTCATCCCATGTTCCAAGTGCTCAATCCATGCCCCAGGAATTATCTCACATCCCCAGGGCTCACATCACATCTCCAGGGTTTACTCCATGCTCATAGGGTGTTCACCCCATGATGCTCAAGGGTTCATCCCACATCTCCAGGGATTACTTCATGCTCACAGTGCTAACCCCATGCTGCTTGGGAATCACCCCATGTGCCCAGTGTCACCCACATCACCAGGACTCACCGTGTCCCCAGGGGCTCAGTTGACATCCCCATGGTCACCCCATGCTCTCCAGGGGTTACCCCGTAACCCAGAGACTCATCCCGTGCCCACAGGGCTTTGCCCCACATCCCCAGGGGTTACCCCATAACCCAGAGACTCACCCCATGCACACATGGGTTTGCCCCACATGCCCAGGGGGTTGCACCCAGATCCCCAGGGATTACCCCAGAAACCGAGGGCTCACCCCACGCCCTTGGAGGGTCAGCAGGGGACACCGAACCCCCTGTGGAGCCCTGGTCCCCCCGGCGTCGTGGCACGCAGGTGGCGGCTTGCGGCTGGCGAACGGGAACGGGAGCTGCCGCGGGCGGGTGGAGGTGCGGCACCGCGGCACCTGGGGCACCGTCTGCGACGACGACTGGGACTTCCCCGACGCCCAGGTGGTTTGCCGGCAGCTGGGCTGCGGCAGCGCCCTCGCCGCCACCGTGCTCGGCTCCTTCGGCTACGGCAGCGGGCCCGTGCTGCTGGATAACGTGGGCTGCGGCGGCGGCGAGGCCAGCCTGGCCGACTGCTTCCACCTGGGCTGGGGACAGCACAACTGCGGCCACCACGAGGATGCCGGGGTCATTTGCCGAGGTGAGAGTGGGGTCTGCAGGTCTCCGGTGAATCCCAGTTCAGTGGGGAAGTCAGTGGATGTAGGGAGGATTTCGGCCACGCTCGGACTGGCTGGGGGAAATGGGGTCTCCTAAATAGGGTTGTGGGTGAAGAATGAGCCCCTACACCCCCGGGGTTTGTCCTGCACATGGCAGTCGGTGCCATGGTGTGGGTGATGGTTGGAGTGTGGCACCTCTCTGGTCTCCATTTGTGCACAGTGGCTGCACATCCCACCCCACATCCCTGCAGCCATCCCACACCACTGCTGGGGGGGGGCTCTGACCCAACCCTGCCCCTTGAGTCACTTTTCCCACCTCTTCTCCACTGCACCAGGTGCTGATGACACTGAAGACCATTTCCAAGAAGCCACTGCCACAACCACCACCTTGGCCCCGACTCATCCCAAGGAGGGTAGGTAGTGGGGTGTCACCTGGGGTCACAGCCCTGGGGATGCTCCATGCTGGCACAGAGTGGAAAAAGTGGCTCAGGCAGAGGCACAAGATCTGGCAGTGCCTGGAGCAGCCCATGGGAGGGGGGAAAACTGATGACACTGTTAAGTCATGGCCTCTCTGGTGCCCCTAAGGCTGGTTCAGGCAGAGGTGATGGACCACTGAGTGATGGACCTCAGGGTGGGGAGAGAAGGTGATGGACCAAAGGGGCAGAGCTGGGAACAAAGGTGATGGTTCCTCCAACTTAACATCCACCACGATGCTCTGAGGGTCACCCCCAGCTCTGGCAGGTGGTCACCCCCCTGCTCCTGGCTGTGCACAGTCAGTGGGGGAGCCCAGGGCAGGCAGAGAGAGAGGGACACAGTGCTGGGGTGGGCAGGGGCTGCCTCACCCCATCCCCTCCGCAGGGTCCCTGCGCCTGGTGAACGGCAGCCACCGGTGCGAGGGGCGTGTGGAGATGTTCTACCTGTCCCAGTGGGGCACGGTGTGTGACGATGCCTGGGACCTGCGGGACGCCAAGGTGGTGTGCAGGCAGCTGGGCTGTGGCCACGCCCTGGCAGCTTGGGGCGAGGCTCACTATGGCCAAGGCACCGGCTACATCTTCCTCGACAACCTCAAGTGCAAGGGCCACGAGCCCTCGCTGCTGCGCTGCTCCCACATCCGCTGGGACGTCCACAACTGCGACCACTCCGAGGATGCTGGTGCTGTCTGTGACATCCTATGACCCTCCTGCAGGTAAGGGGGGGACAGGGGTGCTGGAGGGAGCTGGTGGCATTGCCACAGAGAGGAGCTGAATCCTTGGTGCTGGTCTGGACACACTCTCTGCTCTGGCCCTATGGATGTTCGGGCTCTGAGGATGGGAGGATTTGGGTTCTCCTCAGCTCCTGAAATAGTGGCTGCAGCTTCCCCCTCACACCCCCAGACTGCCCCTTGGAAAAACAAAACTGCTTCTGGTGTGAAATCTGGTTGGTTTCAGCCATTTCTTTTAAGAGATGAGGAGAGGAAAATGGATTTTCTGCTGTGAAAATGACATTAAATTATACTAAAAAAATGTAAAAAGGGGGCTGAAATCACACCAGGATGCTCCAGTGGCTCTGCAGTGAGTTACTGTTGTTCTGCAATTTGCTTTGCAAGCCCTCCAGCAATCCCAATACCAGCTTTTTCTTCCCATTTTGGCATCAGAAATACCAATTCCTCCCCCATTTCCATGCAGCAGAAATGCAGGCGTTGGATCTCACACCATCTGCAATCCTTGTGCCTGTTTCACCTGTTCCTTCTGCAAACACTGTGGGGTTTAGGAGAGCTCAGATGAGATTTCCCTTCCTGGGGGGCTTCAGCACAGCTAGTTCATGCCCAAAAATCTCCTGGGGAGTGGGAAAGGATGGGGCTCCCTGCAGTCCCCCCATCCTTCTCCATCCTGTGCCATACAGACACAGGATGGCTTTGGCTGCTCTGTCCCAAAATCTCCATGCTCTGAGGTGCCCAGGGCAGGCAGGGAGCTGGCAGGCAGGACACAGGCAGATGGAAAACCATAGGGAAGACCCCAAATCCCATCCCAGAGCAAGGAAAGGGACCCAGGAGCCTGCTCCTTCCACAGTGCTGTGTCTTTGGGGTTTAAAGGCTGTTTTCCTCCCAGCTCAGGTGGAAAGACCCAGCCTGCAGCACCAGTCACCTTCACCACCAAGTGTTTGGTACCGACTGGGACATTGGGAAAATGATCTCCGTGTTGTCATGGATGGGGTTCAAGGGTGGGGAAAGGCTCATGCAGTGGCACAGAGCTCACTCCTCTGTTTTGTGCAATTCTTTTGTTGATAAAAGACTGTGCATATTCCTGGGTTGTTTTATTTCGGTTTTCCCACTTTTCTTTTCTTACATGTGTTTGGGTTTGTTTTTGTGAATATATAAAAGCCCTTTGAAAGTGCTGAGAGCTGACTTGTTTTCCTGTCATGCCCTCAAAGCCCTGCATAAAAACAAATGCCTGGAGAAGAGGGGATGCCCCAAACCCGGAGGAGAGAGCTAAATTCTTGCTGCCAAAAATTGACCCAAATCCCTGGCTGACCCTCAAACAGCCTTTGATTCCCACCCAGCTGAGAGCTCAGCATGGACCTTTCCCCACCCCAGCTCTGAGGGTACAACCCTGATACCCGTAAGGCTCAGGGGTTGAGGTTGGATCCATCTTTGGGTTTGTTCCCAGTGGGATTTGGCAGTCATGTGAGCTGTGGGGTGACCCTGGCCCCATGCTCAGGCTTCTGTTGGTTGCTTCTCTTCCACTTCTCATGGACAGAGCTTTCCCAGCACTTTGATCCCAGTCCAGATTTCCATCAGTGGGGAAACTGAGGCATGGAAGCACCTTCCAGGCAGGCTGTGGCAGCACAGCTGGACAAGGGCTTGCTGAGGCCCTGGGAGAGGGCAGGGAGGTGGTGTGTGAACAAAATCCTCCTGCTCCCAGGTCCTGCACGCTCCACTGCCCCCTCACTTCCCGTCTCGCCTCCTGCCTCCAGGACAGCTGGGGAATGTCCAGGCTGACAGCTCCCAGCCTGGGTCCTGCTGGGAGCAGGAGGGGGACAGAACTGTCCCCAGCAGCTCCCAGGCCATTCCTACAGCCCACACCAGCTGGGGTGGGTCAGAGGATGCTGTGGGCTCCTCCAGCTTTGCCATCCCCTCTCTGTGGCTATGGGACATGGTAGTGAGGCTGGTGGCCAGGAGCTGCTCTGGAAGCTGCAGCTTCTTGGGGTGTCACCGAGAGGAAGATAAGAAAGGCTGGATGAATTTTCCCTGTTTTTCTTGGGGATTATGCCTTGACCTGGCAAAGCTGTTTTTTGGTGTTACCCCACATCCTGCTCCTCTTGGCTTTGAGCTGGGAAGAGCAGGTGCTGGTATCTTGGAGTTTCTCCCTTTCACAGCCTGCAATCCGGCAAGCAAAGGGTTTCCAGCCAGGAAAGGCAGCAGCTGCCTCCCTGCCTTCCAGCCTTTTCTCCTGCAGCCAGCTTGGGAGGGGCTGGAATCCACAGGGATCCCCCTAGACACTTCACAGCCAAGCTGGGCATCATCTCCTGCTCCTCTAGGAGCAGGGAGTGGCAGGCAGGGCGAGAGCAGGGTACCAGCGAGGGGATGCCCTGGGGCAAGGAACAGGGGGATGGAGGATGCCCTGGCTCTGCAGCAGGGTAGCAGCACAGAGAATGCTCTGGGTCTCGGTAGCAGCACAAAGGATGCTCTGCAGCAGGGTAGCAGCACAGAGGATGTTTTGGGGCTGAGTAGCAGCACAGAGATTGCTCTGGGGCTCATTAGCAGCACAAAGGATGCTCTGGAGCACACCTGCAGCACAGGGAATTCTCTGGAGCTCGGTAGAAGCACAGGGGATGTTCTGGAGCAGAGTACCAGCGCGGGGGGGTGCCAAGGGTGTGAGAGCATCCCACCAGGGCACCACAGCCAGGCTGCAGCGGCTGCGTGGGAGCCGGGATAAGCCGAGCTCCTGCCCAGCTCCCATCCTCTTGCCGACGTCAGCTGTTTCCCGGCGCCCAGAGCAGCTGCAGCTCCACACCGGTCGATGCCATCGATTAGTTCCTCTCCCCGTCCCTGGAGAGGGGATGGTGTGGAGGGTAGCAGAGGGGAGAGAATAAATATTTCAGCAGGTCCAGGCAAAAGCTGGGGTTATTTTGAGGCTGGGATTTATGGGCTATTAGGAATAAGGAATGAGTCTGTGCTAGGGAGAAGAGACCCATTAATCCAGGCTGAAGGAGCACAAATGAGCAAGGGGAAATGGAGGAGGCTTTAATTATTTTGTCACGTTCTGGAATAATAAGCTGGCCTCTGGCTGGGCGCTGGTGTGAGGCTCAGGAGCTCTGCTTGCCCGGGAACTGGGGCAGGTGAGGGACATTCATGATTAAATTCCCCCCCAGCTGTGCTGCGAGGGATGTGCAATCCATTCTGGGACCAGTATGAGCCCGGTACAAGCAGTTCTCCTGGCTGGAGCGCAGCGGAGGATGCCGTGCTTGTGGGGGGAGGCTGCAGGGACGGCAGGAGGGGCCCATGGGTCGGTGCCCGGTCCCAGGGGTGCCCTTCCCGGGCTGGGCCAGCCGTGCCACCGCCGTGCCCCGTTAAGGCAATGCCGTCTGTGCCTGTAACCGGAGGAGCTGGGCGCTATCCGGCACAGGGTGAGTCAGTGCCGGAGGCAGCCCTGGACCGAGAGCATCCCTGCACCACCTGGGTGACCTTGGGCTCTGCTCTGTTCCCCAGCTCACTGTGTCCCCCCCCCGGCCCTCCTTGCTGCCTCTGCATCCCCCACGTGCCTCAGTTTCCCTGGGGGGACACGGGGAGGGTGGTCCTGGCTCACCCCTTGACACCCTCGGGGAGCTGCAGGGACCCGGCTGCCCTGACTGGAGGGGCATTCCTTACCCCGTGGGGGCACCGAGATTTGCCCCCCATCCCGGGGCAGCCTGCCCCATCCCTTACAGAGGTCCTGGGAATGTGGACACCCACGTGGGAGGGATGCAGGGCAGGGACAGCCTCGCACCACCTCCTCCTCCTCTGGCATGAACGAGGACCTGAACTCCCTGCGCCATCCCTGCGGCACCGCAAGCCTCGTTCCCTTGCGAGCGTGGCCCCGGGTGCCAAGGTCACCCAGCGGGAGCACGGAGGGTGCAGGAGCCGCTCACCACACCCCGGTGCCAGCAGCGTCCTCCTTCCCCGCTCCTGCCGGGCCTGCCGCCGCGGCTCCCGCTGACGTCACCCGCCGGAGCCGGCAGCTATTTTGGGAACTGCAAAGTCACTGGCGCAATTAGTCGGCTGGCAAAGGCAGCGGGGCGGCGGGGGGACCGCGGGGACGGCTGCTCCCCACGCTGTGCCGTGCCGTGCCGTGCCGTGCCGTGCCGTGCCGTGCCGCGCCGGGGGCTGCGCGGCCATGCCCCCATGGGCATCGCCAGCTCCCCTGCGCCTGCAGAGTCCCTCCGCCAGGACAAACGGCCACGGCTGCAAATCCTCCCATCCATCATTTCCTTCTCTCTGCCTGTTTTTTTTTTTTTTTTTAATTTAAATATTTAATTTGATGTCGCTCCCCTGGCAGGAGCCTCCCCACGTGGGCTGCTGAGCGCTGAGAGCCAGCTCGCTGCCGCCTCGCTGCCACCGCTCGCGTTTGGAGAAAGGCAGGAGAGGAATTGTGTGCCAGGGCGATGCCAGAGCCCAGGGACTGCCCTGCGGGTGGGAGCGGGGGTCCGGCTATTCCCGGGTGCTCTGCTGCCAGCTGGGCGCTTGGTTTGATCCTGTCTGCATCCTCCTGGACGCAGCCGCCGCGGTGCCCCAGCTGCACAAATGCCCTGTTGGCCCCATGGCAGCCATGGGGCTGTGGGTGGGCTGCTGTGACAGCGGGGGGACACCTGCCCCTGGGGCACGGCGCAAAGAGACCGTTCTGCCATGCAGTGTCCTTGAGCCCGGGGATGTGGGGACAGTCAGAGGGGACAGCTGGGGTTCCCAGTCCCCCTGCCCAGCTCTGTTTGGTTTCTCTGCCCACCCTCCTCACTTCCCTGTAACCTCCAGGTTATGGCCAGAGGGGATGTGCACAGAAATGCTGGGACAAGCTGATCCTGTCAGGCTCCAAACACCCCAAAAGTAAGGCTCAAAAAATCCTTTTAAAAATCTCCGGACTTTTCTGTGTGACCTGACATCTCTTTCAGTCCCATCCCCCAGGAAAAACACCCCAAATCCTTTCTCCCAATGCCTGGAGAGGTGCCATAGCAGGAGCTGGTGCGCAGCTCCCCTGATCCTATACGGGGCTTTGGGTGGGAAGGGCCAGATCCAGATAGATCCATGGGCACAGCAGAGGTGATGGGTGCTTGCAGACTGACCCCCACCCTGCTCTCCATCCCTCGGAGCCCCGAATTGCCCCTGGAGGAGGAGTCCCTGCCTGTACTGGGGCTGGAGGGGCTGCTGGTGGTCCTGGGGTGGGGACAGACAGCGATGAGTGGGAGCATGGGGTGGCTCTGGGGCTGTGGGAGGGCAGGGGGAAGGTGGGGAGCGTGTGTTCCCCCCGGGCTGGGGGAAGAGCCGCCGTGGTGGGGCTGGGAGCGGTGAGGCTGTGCTGAGTCACGCTGCAGAGCCTGCGAGCAGGACTGCAGCAAGCGGCTCGGTGTGACAGCCCTGTCCCTCCGCCTCCGGCTCCTCGCCTGCTCCTGGGGGCCAGGATGCTCATGGGGGTTGATGTCCAGCTTGGAGGGTCCCGCTGCTCCCCTGGTCATGGCTATGTCCCAACTCTGCTTGTCCCTCCCCAGCCCCCTGCCCTTCAGTAGGGATGGAGCTGCTCTAGGATGGGGGTGCTGGAGTTCCTGGGCAAGGAGAGAGGAGGACTGAGCCGCCCTTGAGTGTCCCCGGCCCCAGAGCAGGAGGGGTGTCCCAGGGAAGCTGTGACATGGGGGACAGCAGGGCCGGGGGGTCACTCGGTGTCAGGATAAATAAAAGGGCACTTAGCCACTGGAACACGGGGCAACTTTCCCCTGGCATGGATGGAGCGGGGTGGTGGGTGGGCAGAGACCCTCCCCCAACTCCTACCCGATGCCACCAACCCAGGACACAGAGCTGAGCATCCACCCCTGCTACTGCACAGGAGAAAGGTTGAGGCAGGTCCCTGCCGCAGAGGGAAACTGAGGCACGAGCTGTGCTCCGAATATTGGCCACAGATGCTGCCACCTCCCAGGCTCAGAGTCCAGGGCAGCCCTGTCCCAACAGGACGCTGGTGACCACCTTGCCTGGTGCTGCCTACCAGCCCCACAGAGCTCAGAGCTGCTTCTGGAGGGACTGAGACAGGCAGGGCTTTTTTTAGGTGCTCCGTAAGTGCTGTCTGGGCGGTATTTATATCGGCTCCTTAAATAAGAGCTGCCATCTGAGCCTGACGAGCCTGCTTAATTATTAATGCCCCGCAGGGAAGCAGCACGCCTGCCTGGTCCCGGCACACCTTCCCGCTGGGATCCTGCATCCCAGGCCCCCCCGGCTTCCCACCAGCACCCAGGGCGAGTTGTGACAACCTGGACATCCCAGAGCACCACAGCTTCCCATGGGAACATGTCTTCTGTGGGAGCATCTTCCCAAGGGCAGGGAAGAAGGCTGAGAGGGGATTTTCCAAGAGGAGGGTGCCATGGCATGGGCATTGCTGCAGTTCTTAGTGGGTGTTGGGAATAAGGAGAGAGTGGGAGGCACGGGGTGATTCTCTCCCATCCCATCTCAGTAGCTTGAGGTGGTTCCAGGGAAAATCATTCCTGGAAGCCCCAAGGGGTAGGGACAGCCCTGCTTCGAGACAGAGCTTATGCTAAACAGCACGGGAGGGCAGCTGCTGCAGCAGAATTAATTTGGGCTTGGAAAGTGCTTTGAAAGGCTGAGATGAAAGGCCAGGGCTGGGTACAAAGCGCTGCAGCTCCACAGACAGGGGGAAGGAAACTCCCAGCAAAGAGCCCTCAGTCTGTCATCAGCCCCTCCAGCCATGGCCCCTCCAGCTCCTCCTGCCCCAGGTGAGGCAGCCTTTGCCTCTGGGACGTTTTGGGGAGGGTTGGTGAACCCCTGAGTTCACCCAGCTGTTGGCTGTGGGGTCCTACCTTGGCTGTGTGTGACCCACCCAGCTCTGGTTTGTGTCAGGGTGAAGGGGCCAAGGCTGCACCGTGGGGGGCTGGGGAGGGGCAGAGGAAGAGGGGACAGCCTTGGCCTGCTCCTGGGATGTGTCCCCTTGCTGTCCTGGCTGTCCCTGATAGCCAGGCACAGGGCAGCATGGTGGGAAAGGGTGCCACAGCCCTGGGGTGCTGGAGACAGGCAGTCTGGCTCAGAAAGGGGTCAGGCAGGACATGAGGGCACCACTGTCCTGCAACCTCAGGGAAGGGGACACTGAAGCCAGAAGTTTCCTCAGCTTGTTTTTCCACCAACATAACTGCAAGAGTCATAGAAGTGCTCCCCTGGGCAGGCAGCCCCTTCCTCAGGGCAATCCAAGCAGCAGCTGCCTGGGCAGTGAGACTTGGGGTGACCCCACAGCCAGGGAGCCCTGGGGCTGTGCAGGAGCCTGGGCAGCATCCCAAGGATGGGACCCATCCCAGCCCACACACCAGCCCTGGGCAGTGCCACTCTATGTCCTCTGGTCTTCACAGCTTTGCCAACCACAAGCTGAAGACACCAAGCAGTCAGGTCACTGTTGGTGTGAGGTGTGACAGGTGTGCTGGTGTACCTGTGGTGACAATTCCTGCTGTGGGGACAGGCTGGAACACCTGCACCATGCATCTCCCATGCTGGGCATCTCCCTGGCTCCAAGCAAGCAGACATGGAGCGGAAAGGCACAGGGGTAGGGGCACATGACTGTTGCTCTCCTGCAGGAAGTGAGGGGTGACGATTTCTGGATCCATTTTCAGAGCAGTCAGCAGCAGTTCACCCAAGCAAACCTCCAAGTCACAGAGAATTTCCTGCCTTCCCTCACGGTGTCACAAGGCATTGACAAGACGTAGCAGGAAAGGCAAGAAAATGCAAAGAGAAAGTCTCTTCTTCCAGGCCACAGGAATTAACAAAGTGGCACATTTGAACGCAGAGAAGTATTTTTAATCCCACAGGCAGAATCGAGGTTATTAGGTTTTTCTGGGACATCTGCAGAACAGACCCACATCCTTTGGGTCATTGTGATTTCCCAACACAGGAGCTGCCCCAGCCTCTCACTGAGGGGTGTCTGCAGGAACCAGAGGTGGGAAAAGGGGATTTAGTGATGCCCAGCAAGGTAACACTTCCAGCTGCCCGTGCTGCCCACCAGAACCTTCTAACTTGGACCATTTACCACCAAACCCTCACTCCACTACTGCCCAGGCTGTAAAACAGAGGAATTAGGTGTTGTGAGGGGTGTTGATTTATGCATTAGAGCTCAAAAAGTGGGATGGATTCACTGCAGATAAATATTACAGCCAGATTGCTCCTCTGAAGAATTTACAGCATCATGAATATCCTGTTCTGACCTGTGATGGGGAAGGAAATCATCTGCGTTGGGGAATGTATTTATGGCTCTGGTGCTCTGACAGAAATAAATCAGTATTTGCTCGTTTTGGGGCAAAAACAGGGTCACTGTAAATCGGCAGAGCTGTGCTGGCTGAGAATGTGCCAGGTTTATGGAAAATACTAGATAAGTGCAAAGGTTTGTATGGAGAGGCAACAGTTTTTATTAGGACTGTTGATATATTTGGAGAATTGAGGGGAACTTCCAGGTTCAAAAGTACTTCTTCAGGTCTGGGCTTGTGTTCAATATTGTCCATGAGAACCCAGGAATTGTACTCAAGGGATAATATTATTTATTTTCCAAGTTAGAGGATGCATACATCCAGCCCAAATGCAGTAGGATCACTCAAAAGGGGATGAGCAGGGAGTCTGCTCTCATTCATTCACAGATCTGAGCGTGCTTGGCTTGGGTGATGCCCCACAGGTACCTCCAGCTTATTGATAAGGAATGGCAGCAATAGCTGAAAAAATAACTTGGGAACAAAACTCCTTTAATATTCTCTTGCATTCTGCATTTTTTTACTCAAACCCTCTCCCAGGGCAAAAACAACCCAGAGCCCTGCTGCAGAGCACTCTAGAGATGACAGCGAGCCCCCTTGGGAGGATGAATGAGCCTTTATCAGGGAAGAGGAATAAACTGCCCTTGTCTGTAGGATCTCTCCTCGGGATGGCCGGGGCAGTAAACAAAGGCTGGGCACAAAGGCTGTTCTCACTCCGAGCCACGTGCACTGCGGGGTGTGAGGCCAGGGCTGCGAGCGAGGAGACAGCGTCTGATTTTTGTAGAGGAAATGGAGAGGATGCAGGCGTGTTTCTGGTTCTGTTTAGCGGGGGGGGGGGGGATTTCTTCTGGTCTCGGAAGCTGTGAACAAAGGAGGATTTTGTGCTACACAAATCCAGGCGATTCCATTCTCTGTTATTTGCAGAGCAGTGCTAAACTCACAATAAAGACGGAGAGTTTGCCCCAAAAGGGTGTTGCTCACCACCAACGGCATTCCCAAACCAGTTTGTCCCCATCCATATGGGTGAGACTGTGGCCGTGGGCTCTGGGCAGCCACAGCATTGCCCTGAGGACACCAGCACATCCCAGTGCCACCCAGAGCTCCTGTGAGGTTTCAGAAGGAAACCACAGAGCACAAGGACTGGCAAGTGGGATGGCTGAATCTTCCGAGATCATCCCCACACATCCCAAAGCACCTGTGCGAGGACAGTGGCTTTGGGAAGGGCCAGGGACATGTGGCACCTGAAGGACAGTGTTCATCTGTGCATCAGCACTGCCTAGCTCTTTCCAGCCAGGATAAAGTGCTTCCATTGGGATGACTCTGTTTATTAGACCCCTTTCCTTTCTCCCAGTGCCACAGCATCCTCTCAGCTCTGCTTTATCCAAAGGCTTTTTAGGAAAACAGGATCCATTAAACCCTTCCCTTTTTCCCAGTGCTGTAGCCTCCTATCAACATCACTTCATCCACAGATTTTTTAGGAAAGTGGGATGTCTTATGGCTGACAGTGGCTCCCCCCATGTAACAGAGCCCCACATGGCTGGAGCAGAAATATTCTCATCCCATGGGTTATCCATGTGTGAGTGCACTGTGTGCCAAAGGTGGCTGTCATTATCCATTATCCAGCCTTGATCTCCAGTGGGAATGCTCTCCTCTGGATCAGGACCCCAGCCATGGTGGAAAAAAGGGGACAGGGGAAAGCAGGGGACAAGGGGGTTTGCCCCGAGATGTGTCACCACAACCTGGCCCAGCACTGCTACACTGTCAGAGACCTCAGGCACAGCAACACTGGCAGGGTCTCCACGGGAGAATGGTGCACGGGCTGTGAGTGGGACCAGGATGGGAGCAGGTTTAGGTTTTGAGGGGATCAGGGTTTCCAGTGGAATCTGGGTGTGAGTGGGCCTCAGCAATGAATGGGTTGGGACTGTGGGTGGGTTCAGGCTGTGAGTGTGACCAGGACATGAGTGGGTCAGGGCCTTGAGCGGGTCTGGTCACAAGTGGGACCAGGCTGTGTGTGGGTCCAGGCTCTCAGACCAGGCTGTGTGTGGGTCCAAGCTGTGAGTGACCCCGGGCTGTGAGTGGGCACAGGCTGTGTGTGGGCTGTGACTGGGCCTGGGTTACGAGTGGGCACAGTGAGCACGGGCCGGTGCGGTGTGTACGGGCTCTGAGCAGGCCTGGGCTATGACTGAGTCCACTCTGTGCCAGTCCAGCCTGCGGGTGTGCCTGGGCTATGGGAGCGTCCACGCCCTGAGCGTGTCCATGGTGCCAATGGCTCCTGGGCCATGAGAGGCACCAGGCTGTGAGTGCGCGTGGCCTGCGGGTGGCTCCCTGCCGCGGGTGGGTCCCTGCCCTGCGTGGGCCCCTGCCTGGCGCTGTCCCGCAGGTCCCTCCCGAGGGCCGCCCGTCCCACGGTGCCTCCCGCGGGCCCCCCTCACTCCCCCGGCGCGGCCGCGCCCTCCGCGGCCCACCCGGGCCGGGCTCCGGTGAATCAGCACAGGCGGGGCCCAGGGGGGCGAGGGGGCGGTGCCTTGGCGCGGGGCACGACGGGAGATGTAGTCCCTGAGGAGGTGCTGTGCTGCATGAACCCAAGGACGCTTCCGCACCTGAGGACTTCATCTCCCGTCGTGCCGCGCGGGCGGAGGGGGTGGGCGGGGCATCGGGGAAGGGCGGGGCGGGGCGGGGCGCGCGCAGGGGGGTTGTGGTGGCCCGCGGCGCGCGCACAGCACCGGGCGCAGCCGCCGCCGCCGCCTCAGCCGCAGCAGCGCCGAGACCGCCGCGCCCTCTTCGTCCTCCTCTTCCTCCTCCTTCCTCCTCCCGGAGCCCGCAGCCTCCTCGCCCCTCTCCCCCCCGGACCCCGCGAAGATGGTGGACCGCGAGCAGCTGGTGCAGAAGGCCCGGCTGGCCGAGCAAGCCGAGCGATACGACGACATGGCGGCCGCCATGAAGAACGTGAGTCCCGTCCCGCGGCCGTCGCGCTCCCCACACACACGCACACGCCCTCCTCCTGCCGCGCCGGGGCCGCGCTCCCCTCGCCCTTCCCGCGTGTTCCCCGCGGTGAGTGCTGGGCTCGGCCGGGGGGGGCCCGCGGGGGTGCGAGGGCCCCGGTCCCTCGCCCTCCGACACCCCCAGCTGAGTCTCGCTCCCGCCGCTTTTCCCGATCCAGGGTTACCTTGCTTTCTCCCGACCCCCATCCCCTGCCTTAGAGCCCCCCACGCATCCCTTCTCCTGTTATGCGCCCCCCACCCAGCCCCACTCATCCTGCTCCTCTGTCCTAGAGACTCCTCCCCACATCTTCCGCCTGTTCTGGGGCTCGCATCCAGCCCCACACATCGCTCTCTCCTGCCCTAAACACCCCCCCGCATCTTCTCCCGTATTCCGGGGCCCCCGTCCAGTCCCACACATCCCCCCTCTCTGCCCTAGAGCCGCCCCCCATCCTCCCCCTGCTCTAAACCCCCGCGCTTTGCCCCCCCCCACCCCTCTGCCCTGCCCTGCTGCCCCCACCCAGCCCCACGCATCCCCCTCCCCTGCCCTACAGCACCCCCACATCCTCTCTGCCTTAAAACACGTTGGCTCCGCAGCCCTGCAGCCCCCCACATCACCTTCCAGCCGCATTTCTTCTCGCCCCCCACCCCAGATCCCCCTCCCATGCCCCCCTCCCCGCCCTGCTCCAGCGTGGCGGGGCACAGGAGCCATCCCGGGGGTGCAGCGCTGCCCAGGGGGGTCACACCGGCTCGGGGCCCCATGGGGCGAGGCAGGGGGGGACCCGGTGTGGGGGGGGGGCTTGCGTGCACACCTCTCCCCGCTGCCGAAATACCTCCCCGTACATCCCTTCCCACGCGTGGTCGCCGGGGCTGGTGTGTGCCCCTGACCCCAAAGATCGGGAGCCCTTTCACTGTCAAAGCTCTTATTTTTACTGCTCTTGGTTGGAGATTTATGAATTGAGTCATGTTGTATTCATTTCACGCTCTTAAAATAAAGACTCTGCATATAGCAGGCTGATCTGATTTGTGACACTGAACGCTCCCCTTCAATACTGACATTTTGACAATATAAGAAGGGAAAAAAAAACATATCTCTGATCTGATCTTGCAAACAAAGCAATCGTGGGAGGCAGGATCAAGTCATTCCAGAAGATTCTGCATTTGTCATATTGCAGAGAGGCTAGACTGGGTGGAGGGAGGGAGGGGGTGCTTTAAAGGGGAAAACTGTTCTTTATGTTTGTCTTCTTAGTCAGGTCTGAACCTTTGCTGGGAGCTGGGGTGTCCTCCCCGGCTGATGAAAAGTGAATGCCGATCTGGGAATGTCGCAGTCTGCCGTGGGTGCAGCTCTGTTTGCCCATATTGCACCATTTTGTCAATAACCTTGCATTTATCAAACAGACTAAACTGTCACAGCTCGAGCCCGGGGAGGGAGGAGATGTCTTATCAAGGAATGAAATACGGATAATCGGAACGAGATATTATCACATTAAACCAGCCGGGCTGTCCCTCTGCTGCACTGTGGCTTTTATACCATTTTCTGATAGTGGCATCTATTCATTTTAAAGCAAAGCCTGCTGTGTGAGCAGATCCTACAGCTCATTTCCTACGGATAATACAACCACCGTGACAAAGCCAGCAGGGATATGCCCGGGACTCACAGCCGTGTTGCACTGTGAATTTCTCTTCGCCTGCTTCCCTGGGCTTCGTGCTTGAACCCCAGGCGTTGTTAAGAGCTCATATATGTGATTTTTTTTTTTTTTTTTTTTTTTTTTTTCCTTCCAGCCCTTACGGGCCCTGGTGAAACAGTAACCCGGGCTAACGCCTCTTATCAGCTGCCGGGTAGTTTGGCCGTAAGGAAACGATCCCCAGCGGGAGCGCTGACGCCTCCCTTCACCAGCAAACAAAAGGCAGAGCTTTGTTCTTCCTTTCTGCTCCGCGCTGCCCCAACTCCGGCACGGCCGGTCCGGCGGCCACGGGCATGTCACAGCCATGTCACAGCCGGTTATCCCCGTCCCCGTGCGCTGCCCAGCCCCCAGCCCCGGTTGTGCGGGAGGCTGATGACCTCGCACTCATTTCCGTAGCAACGCCTAGTGATGTCATATGCCATGGTCCAAGCTGCAATGCACCCAGGCGGTAGCAGAGAGCATGCGGGCTGCGCCTAGCGAAGGTGATGCAGAGCCATCCTGCCCTCCAAACCTAGCCCTCCCCAGCACCCTGCTGAGAAATGCTGGATGCTTCTCCTTTCAAACCTCTCACCGCAATGGTGGGCATAAAAGAGGCTCGTTTTCCTGCAGCTTCCTCTCACCTGTGATGGCTGCCTCACATGGGCTAGCTGGGTGGGTTGTTCAGCTTCAGCTCTGTCTACTTGGGAACCTGTGCTGAATGGCTGCTGTGTTAATGGTTTTAAATGGAAATGGTCTGCTGGGGTTCTTGCTGTCTGCTGATTCATCCAGTGATGTCTAGGATCGCAATAATTTCTCTAAAGTATTATTTATTATATAATAACTTCTAGCTGCTTCCTTCTTTCTTGCAAGTGCTAGCTGCTAGTGCCCCTAATTGCTACCTGCAATTATGTTGCTGCTGCAGGAGCAGGATTGCTCCTTCAGCTCCAAAAGGGGCAAGTTTACTGGAGGGTCTTTGAAAACACAGCAGATGGTCCCCTTGCCTACCAGAGGGAGCAGGAAGTGATGCCACACCCAGGAAGGGTGTAGGGCTGGGCCCATCAATCCAGAGTATGTCTTCATGACCTTGGTCCTGTCCCTTGTCACCTCAGTGCTATCTGGGGGTACCATCAGCCCTATCAAGTATTGGGGGACAGGAAAACTCTGCTGGTCCCCAGGGTGGTCAGACATTGGCCTTGGGCTTTCTTGCTCGAGTTTCACTTCCTACAGTGCTGGTGGTTGGAGCAGGATGCGTTTTTGTCTGGTTCAGCTTCAGGAAGAGCTTTACTGTCTGAGCCCACACCAGGGCTGGGGATCGATACCCATTAGCTGGGGAGAGCAGTGCTGCTGGAGGCTTTCCGGAGCTGGGAGCCCTGCCAAGCCCCTGGCCAGCACTGCCCAGGGAGCAGAGCACATGCCTCCCCTCAGACCTTTCTGTTGAGGGGATGTGCAGGTGAATGAACCAGATGATTGCAATAACTTATGCAGGAAATAAGTAGTCTTTTAAAAGTGTGTGGGGAAAATTATTGCACTGCAGCTATGTATGGTGTAGATGTGGGGCTGTCCCCTGTGAGGGGAACACCTGACTACTTGACTTTGGGGGCCCAACCTCTGCAGCAGGGCCTGTTCACAAGGACCACCAAGTGTGGGTGTGGAGGGGGAATTTTGGAGATACTGGAAAGCAGATGGCTGCTCCAAGCTTTAGATACCACAGCTTGGTGCAGTAAATGGCCATTGTGGGTGGAGGAGGAGCATGAGGATGGGGAATTGCAGGCCTTCCCTGGCACGGGGTATGTGGGCTTCTCCCGTGATGGTCACCAGCTGGGCAGGTTATCATCCCCCACATCCAGTGTATCATTGCTGATAGCAAAGCTTCACACAGACAGCAGGCTCACCCTTGGAAAAAGGGGGTAGTAAAACAAATCCATCCTGTCTGGAGAATCCCCAGGGAGCAGAGCAGCAATGATTAGCTGCTTTCTGCTCGCAGTGTACACAGACAAAAGGGTGGTGTGGAAAGGCTTCTCCAGGAGGAGTGCTGGGCAGGCCATCTGTGATGGTGGGAGGGGACCAAGGAGTGCGAGCTGCTGTAGTAGCACTTCCCAGGGGAGCTGGGGAAGGCTTTGGAGAAACCATTCCCAGTGCCGAGGTGGATGTTGCAGTCATTAGCTGTTGGCATCTAATGGCAGCATTGATGCTCTTGTGCAGGCAGCTTGAATGCTGTGCCTCCAGACCACTGGTGGGCTGCAGTGGTGGCAGGGATTGGAGGCAGCCTGACTCATGACCACTTCCTTCCTGGAGGTCTGTGGGGTCGGGACAGGATGGTGGCTGTCAGGAGCTCCTGTCCTTATGACCTTGTGGCAATTCACAGTGTGGGGCTGTCTCTGTGCAACTTGGCCTTGGGACCCTGTAGCAGTAGCCTGAGTCACATCTGCACCCAAGCCATAGGTAAGTAGCAGTGTGCACTGTATGTGACTGCAGTGGACATTGCTACAGTAACTGACCAGTCTTCAGCAGATCAAGCTCTTAAAAATTCCTCTTTGAGCTCCTGTGAGTTCTTACTTAGTCCATGTAGAAGAGTCACTGGCCTACAAGACCATGCTGGGTTTCTTAGTTGGCCAAGTGTAGCAGCCATGGTGGATTTGACCCAAAACAGCTCTTCTTGAACTAAAAAAAAGTGATATTGAGACTGTGATGATAGCAGTTGAATTATATCTGGGGGCACAGAAACAGGAAAATTTGGGCAAGGGTTCTCCATGAATCTCTAGATTATTTGGGCTTAGTGAGTAGATCTCTTGGATGATGTCTAACCATGAAAATGCAAAAAGGTTGGTGGGAGTTGTCTTGATCTATTAGGTTTCTTTTCAACCACCTTTATTTGCTGCTTCTTGTGTAAAAAGATGTCTGGTTCACAGAAGATTCAATTGTTTTAGCACACCAAATAATCTTCATAATGTCAGTGGATAAGCCCTATCTGCCCCAGATGTGTTCACCAGCTGATCCCAGAGTTACTCTCTGGAATAAACTCTTTGGATACTGATGATGTGTACTTGGGCTTGCTGGAATATTCAGGGACAGCAATTTAGGGACAACCATAGAACTTCAGCTCCAGAAATGTTTCCTGGATTAAAAACTCCTTCATCTAGGGGTATATACACTGTTCTTGGCAACTGGATGAGGTCTTTGGCATCCTCTTAGTGGTTCTCATGGATGTCCTGGACTGTGCTTTCAAGAGGGTTATCCACATAACTGTGGTGTATCCCTCTGCCTCCTGCAGCTGGGATATGGTTTCTGATCAGGGAGATAAAAAACATGGTTCTTCCTCAGCTTCTACAGGTGGTAGAATTAAGATTTTCCTTAATTTGAAGATCCCCACCATACTTTTTACTCTTCTTCATGTATATTACTGAACCATTTTTCTTATGCCTGGGCCAGTAGCATTAGTGCTGCTCAGGAGCATGCTCAGCTTGGCTTTCCAAGTAGGAATAAGCAGCCTCAGCCTTGCTAAGCTTAAGATCAGAGAGGTGGAGTCAAAATGACCTGATTATGGTCCCCATTAGCCTATGGGGGGGCCTGGGTTTTGTTGCCAGGCTGGTTAGTGACCCCAAGGTCACAATCCTAAGGACAAGGATTTTTCAAAGCCTGATATTCCTACTACCTCTGCAGGCTTGTAGCTGGAAATTGGATCTACTAGCTGTTGCTCTTGAGGACAGAAGGAGAAGCATGGCTCAGGGTGCAGCTGATGGAGCAGGGACTAGGGAGGAGAGTGGTAGCCATGACCTGACATCTGGAGAAACCTCCATGGATGGTGACACATCTGGCAGGGCCTAATGCACCAACTCTATGACTGAACTCTTGAGCTTCTGTTTGCAGCAGCTTCATGCCAAGTAAAGCATGCACAGAAGTTGTGTGCAAGGGTACATATTTAGGAAAAATAAAGAAGCCAAGCTTTTGTGTGTCCCAACTGCTAGTGCTCAAGTAATCAGCTGCCTTTTGGGAGGTGGCTTTGTCTGAGCTCAGACATGTCCTTGGATGTGGAGCACTGCTGAACTTGTTGGTGCTGCTTTTCCCTTGGCAGAGGTGAGTGGTGTGTTGGGAGCTCAATTCCAGTCTGGCAGGGAAGAGTCAGACTAGTTCAGACCAGAGCTGTCTGCTCTGTGTCCCAGGCTCTTCAGAGGCAGGAACAGGGAAAGAGGCATTGGAAAATGCCTCCAGTCTGACCTGAGGGAGCTTTTCCTCAGATGGGTCAATGCCTGAGGCATTTAGGACTCTGCCTTGTGCTTTTTTGCTCTGTTCAGCCTCCTGAGCTGCCAGCAAAATGTGAATGCATATTAGAATGAGTGTGGTACAAAGCACAGTGGAACAGGATTTGCCTGGCTTCCCAAGTGTTTCTCCACTGACAGTCTTGATAGGATCCAGGCATCATCTTCCACCTCACTGTGGCAAAGCTGTGATGCAGGTCTGAGGTTGTCTCTGAGTAGCTGCTGCACCCTCCGTGCTTCCAGGCATTCTGCGCTTCAGTGCTCTGCAGCTCATGACAGATTTTTCCAAAGCTGATACTGTGAGGAGTATTTTTGTGGTTTGGAGCCAGCTTAGACCTTCTTTCCTTTGCTGGTAGTCTTTGTCTTTTCCTTCTAGAAAGCTGAAAGCCTTCAACAACTTCTGCTCTTTACTGGAAAGGTAACTAATCTAACTGGTCCTTAGCTGAAGTCTTGCTCCCCAGTGTTAGATTCACATGACTGCAGAGAAATGGCAATGGCCATTTCTGGAAAATGGCAGCTGCCTTGTCTGGGAAGAAAAAATTGAGTGAAAACGTTAAGTCTTGACTCTGTTTGACTAGTGATGGTCACTGCTGGGCAGTGATAGTCTGTAATCTAAAACAAGGGGAAGTAGCTATGGATTGGTCACTGTACTGGATTTTGGGTGGCTTTGTCTTTCAGCCTCTGAAACCTTTGGCTTGCCTTGAAGAAGCTGTCCAGATAAATGGTGGTGGCTGGTTTTATGCCCATGGCATTGAGATAAAACATTCTGCCATGGCTGCTGGCTACCAGGCTCTGCCTATGCTTCTGCCAGTGCAGCTTTTGGTCATTGAAGGTGGGGGAACTCTTCTTTCCCCATGGAAATGAAATGGCTTTGTGGGAATGTTTTTCTCCTGGCTGCTTGATCCTAATGAGCAAAGTCCTTCCTCCTAGCCTAAAATGAAGGAAAATGGGGACAAAATTACTTTAATTCTGCTGTTTAAATTTATTTATTTTTTTAAGTAAGAGACCTGACTTTCTGCTCCAAAATCTAGATGTCAAGATGTGGGATTCACACCTGTGACTCTGGGTGGGGAGCATGCCTGGGGGAGGAGCTCAGCATCAGGATGGCTTTGTCCATCTTTTCTGAGTGCATAAAGACAGTGAGGCTGAGCTGCTGCATCTTTCTGGTCCCTCCTGTGGGCTGGAGCCCTGGGAGCAGCTGTGGCTGCTAAATCATAAGGGTTGATCTTCACCCAGGAGTCTCATGCTGGTTGCACTGCTGGTTATCTTGATATAGTCTGGAAAGCTCAGAAATGGTAAATTCTGGAAAATGAAGCTGAAATGATGAGGCAGCAATTCTTGGGCTGCAAGAAACACTGACAAGACTGTCTCTCAAAAGCAAATCCTTCGTGTAGCTGGTGAAACAAAAGCCTTTGTCTGCCTATTTAAGGGCAAACCTCCCCCAGTTTCAGGTTTTTCTGTGCTAACCCAGATTTAGTCACATTTAGTCTCGGATGTGACCCAGTACATGCTCAATTAAATATTAAACAAACCTGATTTTTGGCCCCAAGGTAGTGATCTAGTGACCAGGGGCAGTGCATTAGTTAATTGCAGTTGGAGAGTAACTGGAGAACATGTCACTGGTGATGGCATGAGATTCCCTTAAAGTGATCCCCAGATTAGGGATTAGAGTACTTAATGTTTTTCTTCTAGAAAGGAGATGTTGGAATTGAGTCCAACTATGGGTGTTTGAGGCAGCTGTGCTTGGACGAGCACAAGTCTGCAGAGATTCCAAGTGCAAACCATTCCTTAATTGTTTGCAAATTCCCTCTGATGTCTCTAGATGGGTTGGCTTGCTTGGGCTGTGTCTTTTTGGTTACGTACCAAGCAAAGCTACTTGGCTTGTGAGTTTGCTTCTGACTCCTCTCTTAAGATGGTTTCAGCAAGGCTCTAGAGAAACACCAGTGAGAAGTCTCAGCTTCAGTGCTAACGAGGCTGCTGATGGACATGTTGTTTGGACAGTTGTGGTGCTCAGCAGCATAAAGTTTATTAATAGTAGGTGGAGAAGCTGTTGCTGTGCCATGTGCTAACAGACATGCTCAGCAATTGCTGTAGGAGATCTCTGCTTGTAAAAGGCCAATGCTTAGTGTTCAGCAGTGAATGAGAACTTGGGGGAGATTAACAGCCTTTGATTTACACCCAGCTGGGGCAGGCATTGGAGCTTTGCCTGTTTATGCTGTTGGGCTTTGTTACATGGGATGAATATTTCATTACCTAGAAGTTGGGAGCTTGGCTTCTCTCGTTTGGTGTTGTCAAGATGATGTTGGCACCTGAGGGGTTCTGTCACCTGTGTGAGCTGAGATCAAATATGTGCTGGAAGTCCCTTGTGCTTCAGAAGAGGCTGGGAGGAGGTGGCTGGAGCCAGGAAAGGGGAGTTAAACAGTTGGATCTAGGATAGTAAAGTGACCCTCCTTGTAATTTAAAATGGGTTGCAGTGCTCCAGAAAGCTGCCAGAGCAAAAACTTGACTTCCTTCTGTTCTGCAACTTCATTTAAGAAATTAAATAAAACTGCCTTTGCTAGAGGTGTGTAAGATCATGCCTGAAATCCCCAAAGCAGTGGGAGGGTAAAGTACATGTGGAGGGATAATCACCTTACTCACTGATGCAGAAATTAAAGCTATCGTGGAGCATGCAGGAATCCACCTGGGTGTTCTGGGAAGTCTCTTGCTTAATCTGTTAAAACATGTTTGAGACACCAAGGAGCTGCTGGATCTGCAGACCAGGAGACCTAGAGCAAAAATCTCGTGAGGTGTTTTTTTTCCAGTATTTCCGGAATATTTTCAGAATCTTACCTTGATGTGCAACAACCAGGTGTTCCCAAAGTGTTTGGGGGAGTGACATGGAGCAGCTAAAAATGTACATGCTCACTGCAGGGAGTTTTACATGGCTGCACCATCTCCCATTTCACCCTTTGGAGCAGCACTTGCAGCTGCCATGGCAGCAGTGGCTCTGCTGTGCCAGAGGAAGCCATGCCAACAGACGGGAATTGCCCAGTTCATCCTGCTTCAGACCTGGGAACAGACTCTCTCAGCAGCCAAAACCTGCTCTCAGCCTTGGGGTGGCTTGCCCATGGCACATTATGTCTTCTTTCTCCACTTGGCTCAACCAAGTAGAGGTCATGGGCACAGGCATTTTTTGAGCCCCTGATTAAGGACAAGCCCTGGCACTTGATGCTCTGGGGAGGATTTGATGATCTGGTGGCAGGATTCTTACTGCCTGGCAGTGGGGCTGGAGGTGAGCAGGAAAGCACTAAGATCTGAGCCAGATTAGTACCCTTGGAAGCTGTGAGGTAAATCTTTAAGCAGCTAATGCTCCCAGCACAACTAAACACCCTCCCCACATGAAACTTGGTGCATTTATCTAGAGAGTCTCTGAAATCTGTCTAGCTTGGGTTTGTTTTACCATGAATTGGAAAGAAAAAAACATCTTCTGCATGGACCAAGTCTCAAGACTCTAGAAATGTCCAGTGGCCATCCTGTGGATGGCTGCTTCAGCTTAAAATCCTGTGAGTAGATGGAATCTTCTGAGGAATAATGCTTAGACAGAAGTTAAAAAACCCCAAGTCTTTAAACTTGTACAGAAATGCTTCTGAGAAAAGAGTTGTAGTTACTCATGAAGAGCTCTTCAGCTCTCACCTGGAAAAGCTTAATGCAGCCCAGAAGAGTCTGTAGCAACCATGAATTGTCATTCTCCATCCAAAAGGATCAAGGGATCAGCTCTGAGCTCCTGAAACTTGCTGTGAGCTCCAGGGGTGCCTCTGAGCTCTCACAGCTGTGGCACACTGTGGCACTGGTCTTCCATGTGCTTAGCAGAGAGCTTGGAGAACAGGCCTGGGAGCAGGGAGCAGAGTGGATAATCCAGGGCAAGAGAGCTCCCCAAGCTGTTGGGTGATGGAGAAGGGTGGTGGTGATGCTGGGCTGCTGCTGAGACACTCACACAACACAGCAGTGGGCAGATGATGCTGCCAGCCTGCCATATCCTGGGGAAGGAATAGCTTGGCATCCCTTCTGTTGCTTTGTAGTTAGCAGGCAAAGGTGCTGGTATCCCATCTGCCAGAAACACTGTGATGAGCTCTGAGTGACAATCCTCTGAAATGCTGGGACTGATGTGGTTGGACTTGCTGCTCTCTCCATCTGGTGGCTGGAAGGCACTAGGCCAACAGAGGTGGATCATTTTCCCCAGGAGTTGTTAATAAATATGAGGCAGGTAGTGGCAGCAAGATGCTGAAGCAAGTTTTCCTATGGCCGGTTTTCATCTTGTTTAATAGCCTGTCAGTAAGGCTAATGGGAATCAGGGTGTTAATAAGGAAAACAAGAAAACTTGAGTGTAAATCCTTCCTGGCTCACAAGCACATGCTGGCTAGAAGAGCAGCTCCCTGCGACACGACTGTGCAATGCTAACTCAGAAATGGTTTGTCACTCCTTGAGCATTTGTTTGTAGAACACTTGTACACAAAACTGGAAGGCTGGGGTTTTTCCTTCCAGTTGGTTACTGGGATGTGCCTGGGCTGTTCTCTGCCCACAATAGTCATGGCAAGCAGATGCTCTCTCATGTTTGCCTTATCTCAAACTGCAGAAGAAGTCAGAGACACAAATCGATGGCAGCCAGGTATTCTCTAGTGGAAAAAAACCCAGAGTCGTTAGACCAAGTGCTGGGACTGCAGTGCTGCAGATAAGGGCTGGTACACAAAATGCTGCTGCCAGACACTGAATGGAGCAGCTCAGGGCTCTGCTGCTCTTACTGATTTTCTCACCTTGGCTCCCTTCAGCCTTTCATGTGTAAGTATGACCCAAGTAGATGAAATTTGCATTTTCTCTAACTGAAATCCATGATGGCTACACTGAAGCTGGAGTAGGAGGTCTGCAGGCTCCAAGGACTGATCAAACCTGAGTGCAGTGTGAGCACATGTAGTTATTAAGCTAAAAAGGCCAATGAAATAAATGAGCTCCTGGTTTCCACATCTCCCAGTTTGAAGACTTTGTCTGGGGTGGTTCAAAGTTGCCTTAAGTAATAAAGGCTGCAGAGTGGGATGAAAGCTGCTGTTAAGTGTAGGAACATGCAGAAATCCTAATTGGTGTCTGGAGTGCCTGAGTAGCCTCTGAGATGCAACTGGGCTACAAGCAATAAACAATTCTCTGCAGACACTGGTCCTTGAGGCACTGGGAGCAATTTGAAATGTAATGGCAGAACCATCCCATGTGCTCTCAGCTGCTGTCCTGTGATGTGAACTGGCCCTGCTGGCTTAGAAAATGGGAAGTAGCAGGTGATTATTCATACTGAAACAGGCAGAGGAGAAGGCAGTGGGGAACTTGTGTCTGCCCACAGCCTGCTCATGCTTTTTTTTTGTCTTGTCTGGGATGAGAGGAAGGGTTCAACCTACAGCCCAAAACCCCCCTGGCCACACTGAGTTAAAACATGAGCAGAGGACAGCGGAAGGGGTCAGCCAGGAGAGAAGCAGTTATGGTGTGACTTCCACTTTGGAAGTGTGACATGGGGGCGAAGGCAAGGCAACAGGGAAAAGAACCCAAACCAATCTGGTAACATTTTAGATTTAGGTCTGGTTTAACACACGCCTACTTCACCAAAGTAGGACAGTGCTTAAGAAAAGCATCTTGGTGACTGCTGCGATGGAGTTGTAGGACAGCTCGCTCTGGTGCTTTGGGAGAAACTGTTCTTGGTGAGGCTGTGTGACATCGAGTCGTGACTCCCACCAGGCTGCTGGGTCATGGTGACAATTTCATGTGCTTGAGGGCAGCCATTTCTTCAAGTTAGGACGAGCTGGAGACAGAAAAAAACAGGCAGTCTGTCAGTCATGACCTTCTAAAATGACAGTACTTGGGCTGCTGAAGGTGATCTTGTCACAGAATCATTAAGGTTGGAAAAGACCTCTAAGGTTACAGAGTCACGACCTTTAACCAGTCACCACCTTGTCAACCAGACCAGAGCACTTAGTGCCATGTCCAGTAATTTCTTGAATACTTCCAGGGATGGGGACTTCACCAACTCCCTGGGCAGCCCCTTCTGATGCCTGACATCCCTTTGTGTGAAGAAATTCTTCCTGATGTCTGGCCTGAACCTCCCGTAGCACAGCCTGAGGCCATGTCCTCTTGTCCCTGCACATGGGTGTTGGGGTCCCAGCATGAGACAGAAGCTGGGGCTGGGGGGGAAGGTGACGTGTCTGCAGGTATTGTGACCTTTTTCAGCTGCTTGAGCCTGGAGGGGTTGTGTGCTGGTTGCTCCCCTTGCCAAGAAGGAATTTCAGTGGTTGGACTTGCTCAGAACATCGTTTACCTTTCAAAAAATGAAGCAGAGAAAGGGACCTTCAGGCCAGAGTTCAGACTAACCAGCTGCATGTGAAGGAAAACAAGGCTCTTGCTGGGGTTTGTGTGGAGAGATAACAAACTTAATTACATGGTGCAGGAGCTGCAGATAGAACAGGAAGCACGAGTGCTGGAGAGGAGATGGATGTTGTGTATCCTGGTGGGAGAGGAGCTCTGGTGATCTTTAGAAGCTGTTCTCAGTGAACAGTTTGAAGTTCTCATGGCTGTCTCTGTCTCTCCAGGAAAGCTCCACTGTTTTGTAGTTGTCTGATGTCTTGAAGGATTTGGATTCTCTTTTAGGCAATAAGAGCAAGCGTTGAGATTTATAACATGGGTTAAACTGCCAGATGTTGATGGTATTCCCCAGGGAAGGATCTCTGGGTCCTGTCAGCTTGCCAGTGCTGTCTGCTTGAAGATAAGACATCAAAGCCAGGCAGAAGCTGTAAATGAGTGGACACTTAATTATCAAACTAAGTGAAAAGTGTACAAGGATAAACAGGTAGAACTAAGTCCTGTGATGGACCTTCACTGCAGTCACTGAAGGGACCTCAGAAACGATCATATCCTGATGGATACTCAGACCTACTCACACAAAGTGAGAAGTGGAGGATGGGAGTCCTGGAATAAGCCCCTAACAACCTAACTTGCTGTTCTCTGGGAGCAAACCTTCCCCATGGGTCTCACCAAAACCTATTAATAGGGATACTTCCAGAAAAGGATACTTCCAGAAAGAAGGTGCTGCAGAACCAACCCTTGGGCTTTTGGAGTTTACATGTCTTGACATTAGGGCAGGTAAAGTTTTGCTTGCTCCCTGCCTTCTTCTCATGAGGCTGAACCTTGCCTGGCTGCAATGTGATCCTTGGGCATGCCAGGAGCCTGCCAGGTTTTGGGCAGGGTGCTGAGTCAGAGCTCCAGCTGTAGTGGAAAAATCAGGAAAAACTTCTCAGAGATGGTGCTGCCTCTGCAGTGCTTTGTTGCAAATCAGAGGGCTTGGAGATTTGTACAAGCCCCTGGTCTCCCAAGCAGCATAAACCCTAAACTTCCAGTGATTTTTGTCCAGTGTGAGCTCATAGAGTTTTCCCGTGGCTTAAGGGCACTTGAGTCTTGGTGGTGCAGACACTGTGCCATCAGAGAACTGGTGAGACTGGAACTGGCAGCGTCCTCCAGCTTGGTGATGGAACGTGCCTCCCAGCCAGAGCCTGGCAGCCTGGACTGCTCATGCCAAACTCCCTGCACTCCCTGCCTAGATATCCTTGTGCAGTCTGCTCCTGGCAGGTGTGTTCTCCTTTTTTTTTTTTTTTTCCAGAATAGCTGAAAGACTTTCCTCTATCAAGTTTCCACCATGTGGATCAACTCCTTGTCCTTGGCTGTTTATGCCACATCCAGGACTTGACACCATTTCAGGCTCATGCATCTCCTCAGTCTCCATGGGCACAAGAGTGAGATGAGGCTGGACAGTTACTGAGATTTGCAGAGCAAATTCTGCTGTTCTCTGCTGGCAGCCAGGGAAGTAAAATTCGAAACTGCCTAAGCTTCCCAAAGATCAGGTAGACTCCAGCTGATGGCTCTGTGCTCCTGCCAAGCCCTTCTAATGCCAAATTAAGATTTTCCTTTGGCTATTTGAAGTCTCTGACTCCATGTAACAGTGCTGGAAGTGGCATCAGGGGATCTGATCCGGGTACTGCCCTTCTTCAGGGAGGTGAGACCCCTTCAGGGTCTGAGTTAAGAAGGGGGAAGGTTCTGCCCTTCCATAATGTGACTGCTGCAATGTGATCCTGATGAAGGATATTGCCTTGTTTGATGTTATATCAGAGGCATTCAGTACAATGCTACAAACTCAGTATATCAGAACCTGCTGTTTAGCCTATGGCTTGATTGAACTCACTTTGTTTCAGTATCCTGCAGTGTAAGAAAAAAAATTCAGCATTTATTTGACCAGCACAGGCTGCAGAGAAGGCACAGGCCCGTGTGCATGTGACAGGCTGGTGCAGAGGTGTGGGAAGAGCAGAGTGACAGTGACTGCACAGTCTGCAGTGTGGAGGGGGCTGTGGCAGGAAATGCCAGCAGGCTCCTGGCAGCTCTGGGCAGACGGAGGGCAGAGATGTCCTCAAAGTCTGCTGAACCTGGGACACATCTTTCCTGCCTTTTTCTCAGATAGGGCAGCTCAGTGTACCCTGCTGTCTGATACCTTGTGTCTTGGGCACCTTGCATTTTCTTCCTGCTGGGAATGCAAGAGCCAGATGGTTTTCTGTTCTTCCTCCCTCAGCTCAATTGCAAACTGAAATGTATGGGACTACAGCCTCTTCCCTCTCCTGGTGCTGAGGGCTGTGGTCCTTGTCCCCACCCATATCACATCTTGGCCATGTCTGCAGTGCTCCTTCCTGGGAGTCTGAGTCCTGCTAGAAACCAGTGATATGGTTAACAAGACTCCCTTCCTGCTTTGACAAGTTCCCTGTGAGCTCCCTGGGGGTAATCTGTCTCCACAGGTGTACCTTCCATCTGTCAGCCAGTTTGTTGAAAGGATTTTGACAGGCAACTTTCCTCCATAATCCTTAATAGCTTCGAATTTAAAATGTTTATGGCAAAGCTAATCCCACGAAACTCCCTGTAGTTTTAATAAATCTGTCCTCCAGCAAGGCTCTTCTGGTGAGAGGAGGTAAATCTGCTTCTTCCTGCAGTGATGAGTATCTGCAGATGTGGCTGTGGGGCACCTGCTTGTTCCTCACTTCAAAACTAGTGTCTCTTCTCAGGAAGCACCTTGCTAAAAGCAAAATTTCATGTGGTGATCAATCTCCACAGCCCCTGTCAGGACAGAAAACTCTTGGAATCAGTGAGTCTATTGTATGGCTGTTGGTATTGGAGACTCCATAGAGAATAATTCAGGCTGGGATTTCTGGATGTTTCTAGTTCCAAATCCCTCTCTCAAAACTGGGCAGCTTAGGTGGGACAAGACCCCAGGTAACCTGATGGAGTCTTTGGTATCTCTGAGGACAGACAACACATAAGCTCTGGGGCAGGGGGACACCTTGGTTGTACTCCCAAAGACATCTCTAACTCACAGAATCATTACTGTGTGTTTGTGCAGGTGTCACTGAGAGGGGAGAATGAAGGGAGACATTCTGTAAAACTGCAGAGTAGAGACCTCAGCACACCAGGCAGGCTGGAGCCAGCGTGCCAGTGTCTCACCACGGCTGTTTGGGCACATTGTGGTTGGGCCCTGCTGCAGGAAACAGGATATCACAGGGATCCCAGGGCCCTGTGGTTAAACAGTCACTGTTCTCCTGGCTAGGAGAGGGCTGTGAGGGTTGGCTTGGCACTGGGAGCTGCCGGATGGCCCGGGCGTCACTGCCGTGCTTACCTTGGGCGGGAGCGCTGGGAGCTGCCCTGGTATCCTGCTCTGTGCTCTTTGTCCTGCACCGCTGGTGGCTGCTGATAGTCCCCGGAGATCCTGCCCTCAGTAACGTGACACCCATTTCCCTGCTCCCTTGCTGTCTCAGCCTGGAGCAGAAGCAGTTGTGCTGGTTTGCAAGGGAAGACCCTGTTCGATATGGAAAAGGGATGTCTGCTGTTCCTCTGCCGGGCTCTAGAGCATCCTGTGGAGCAGCACAGATCCACACAGCAGCGGGGTGGGAGTGTAGGGTGTGCTTGCTGCCTCTGCCTTGGGGGAAAGGGCTAGAGGGGGTCTGATCAGAGACTCTGCTTGCTGTGGAGGAAACAGGCTTAGCTGTAGCCTGGTTTTGGGAGGAGACATTAGCCAGAGCATGGCTGAAGAGCTGCAGGAGGAGTGGATGTTCTGGAATGTGCAGGTCAATATGGTGTGAGCAACTGTGAGTCATTCTAGGTCATTTAAATGAGGTCCTGGGCTGGGCCTTTGGCCTCCTGACCCCCACCATAAATGTGGTTATCTGAGCCCAGAGCAAACCTTGTCCTTACAGATCCTTGTGAAAGTGACTCAGTGTTTGCAGAAGCCTTTCACATCCAAACCATTACCTAATCCTTTACTGCCGTGAGGTGGCTCACAGGTTCCTGCTCTGGTCGCCTGATTCCCAGGTGACTGTGCCCAGGATGTGGGGTGGGGACATGTCCTGGGGGAACGGGGACAGTGGCCATGCCCAGGTTCAGAGTGCCATTTGGCAGCTGTGACTGCCCCAGGGGAGCAGCTGTGTGCAGCTGCTGCGTGGTGTCCTGTCTGCTCCAAGGCTTCTCCTGCCCCTCGGGGTGGGGAGCTGGTGCAGTCTTGGCCAAAGGTGCTGCCCAGGTGGCTCCAGTTGTGGTGAGCTGGAATGGGATTATTGTGATACCAAGGGACGCTTCCCAAGTTCCTGAGGGAGCTCTGTGCTCGTCATCTCCGTAATCCCTTTGTGTTTTTTGCAGTGCATGAGGCAGGTGACACTGTTAACCTCAATGAGGAAAGTCCAGTGTGGGGATTTCCCCTTCACCATGTGAGCTTTTAAGTCCTCATCTGTGTAGGTGCCTGAGGCAGTTGTGATTGTATCTCAGAGATTGTTTGGGTGTCTCTGAAGCATGCCCCATGCTCGTGGGAAGTGGAAAAGATGAGCACCCTGTAGCTCTGGTGGTGTTAATCCATGCAGGTAACCCTGGACCATCTCCTGCCTCTTGCTTTGACTGTTCCTCTCCCCTGCATTACCAAGCCCAGCTCTCATTTTACAGGTGAAAGGCATCTCTTTCCTAGATTTTTCTCGTTCTGGAAGATGCTGATCTCTCAAATAAAACCCAACTCCTGCTCCTTTTGTTGTGGGTCTGGACCACAGCATGATTTCCCAGCTGGCTCGTGCTGGGATAGGAGCAGAGACAGAGCTGGATGACAGAGCAGGACTTTGCCGACTGCCTCCTCCTGCCTCTCTCTCTAGAGATGCACAGGACCACCCGAAGGTGTGATGGCAATGTCTGACAGCTGGGGCTTAACCCAAACGTCTCTTTTCTCTCCCGCTCTCTCCACGCAGGTGACGGAGCTGAACGAGCCCCTGTCCAACGAAGAGAGGAACCTGTTGTCCGTCGCCTACAAGAACGTGGTGGGGGCGCGGCGCTCGTCCTGGCGAGTCATCAGCAGCATCGAGCAGAAGACCTCTGCGGATGGGAACGAGAAGAAGATCGAGATGGTGCGTGCCTACCGCGAGAAGATCGAGAAGGAGTTGGAAGCGGTGTGCCAGGATGTGCTGAGCCTGCTGGACAACTACCTGATCAAGAACTGCAGCGAGACGCAGTACGAGAGCAAAGTCTTCTACCTGAAGATGAAAGGGGACTATTACCGCTACCTGGCCGAGGTGGCCACCGGGGAGAAGAGGGCGACCGTGGTGGAGTCCTCGGAGAAGGCCTATAGCGAAGCCCATGAGATCAGCAAGGAGCACATGCAGCCCACCCACCCCATCCGGCTCGGGCTGGCGCTTAACTACTCGGTTTTCTACTACGAGATCCAGAACGCGCCGGAGCAGGCCTGCCACCTGGCCAAGACGGCCTTCGACGACGCCATTGCCGAGCTGGACACCCTCAACGAGGACTCCTACAAGGACTCAACGCTCATCATGCAGCTCCTCCGCGACAACCTAACGCTCTGGACGAGCGATCAGCAAGACGACGACGGCGGAGAAGGCAACAACTAGACCCCCCCGATGGACTGGCAGCCGCACGCTGATGCTAACTACTGCAGTCTTTATTTTTTTCCCACGAGTGGGGGGGGTCCGGGGTGGGGGAGGGAAAGGGAGGGGACACCTTCCCAGGGAGGCCCCCCACAACCTGTCTTTGATTGCCTCGTTGACATTTTTGCCAAAACACCACTAGTGGAAGTCAGGCTGGCTGTGCTGGTATGGAATAGCAGCCTCACTGGCATATGGACTGTTCTGTAGATTATTAATACAAGTGGAGCTGTCTTTAATTTAACTTTATTGCTAGAAATAAAAAAAGGGTTTTAAGACGAATTTGCGTGGATGGAATGGCCCTCGTTTTTAAGGAAAGCAACGCAAAAACATTTAAAAAAAAAAAAAAAAAAAAAAAGGAAGTTCTGTGGTTCCAGTAAGGCTTTGAGCGTTTGTTTCCGCAGCCCAGGTGCCGTGTGCCCGCTCCACGTCGCGGGGCCTCTCTCTGCAGCGCTCTGCCTGCCAGGGTGCAGCTGCAAATCCCCAAATTGAGAAGGAATTAAAAATAAAACCAACCAAACTAAAGAATTTGGGGCTCGCAAAGCCCTGGGATTTAGGCCATCCAATTTTTTTTCTTTTTTCTTTTTTTTTTTTTTTTTTTTTTTTTTTTTTGGTTGCGATATTTATTAGGGTAGCTTACAGTATTAACACTAAATTGCAGTTTACAGTATTTCTACATTACAGCCATATGACATCAAGCCTTTGATTGTCTGTTTTTCTTTCTTTTGCTAGTTCTTTTGGCTTGCCTTCCTGAGCAGTCCTCGCCTGTGGACTGGCTTTAGCTATTCTGTGTCGCCCAAGGCAAGAAGACCGCCCGCCCGAGGAACATCAAAGCTGCTCTAGTTTTTTGGTCAACAGCTTAACAGGTGCTTGGCTAGCGGCTGTTTCAACTATTTTAAGTCCACAGCAAAAGGTTTAAGAACTTAATTAGACAAAGGGGGAAGTGTTTAAACTTAAAAATGCCACTTAAATAAAAAACAATAAAAAAAAATTTAAAAAAAAGAGCATTCAGGTCTGTATGTCATGTACTGTGTTTGGTATTTCAAAAGACCATCCTGATTTAAGGTGCCACAGCTGCTTCCTCAGGGATTGCACTGCCATTTCACTCTGCCTGACTTTCTCCCACTGTACCATGAGGTTTGTCAGCAGATCTCCGGCACCCAGGGCTCCCTTGTTTGTCACCAGGGAAGCCGGGTGCATTTTCCTTTCTCCTGGGGAAGCTTGTGGTGTAATGAGTGAACTTCAGGAGCTTAGACGCTAATTTGGTAGAGAAATTCCTCAAGGGAAGAGCTACAATCATAGACATTTCTATCCACCATCGGGAGCCCAGGAACTTAGTTCTCTTCTTAGCAAAATCTTTTGGGTCTGTCTGATCCGGCCGGGGGCGGGAGTCGGGGCATCTGAGTTGCTTAGCAGGTAATACTTACCCCATTTTGAGTAAATTTAGCTTTAATTTTGATTTTTTTTTTCCATGGTTGTTGGAGGTTCACTGCTGGGAGCGCTGCGCCCTGCAGCGCTTCCCCCAGCGCTGCGCAGTGAGGAGAAACCGCGCTCGTGCTTTAATTCCTTATTGTGATTGTGATGCTGATTTTGGAACCAGGCTTTCCCCGTCCCTTGCAGAGCCAGCCGCACACGGCGCGTTGTGGCACACACGGCACCGCCGGGGCCCGGGGGGGACGGACACGGCTCCAACCCCTGGCCCGGCCCTGGCCCGGCTTTTCTTTAGGCCGGGGTTCCCCTGCTCCGAGTCTCCCGGGGGGAATTGGGGTGCAGCGTCCCGCGGCGAGGGCTGTGCGGTGCCGCTGCGTGCCGGGACCGGGAGATGCTTTAGGCTTCTGATGTCCCCCTCATCCACCCCCGTGTCCCGTGAGCAGTGTTGTCCCAGCTGTATAATTTGGAAGTGATTTACTGGAATTACAAAACCTATCTTCTTTTTTTTTTTTTTCCTTCTTTTTTTTTTTCCAAATAATTACTACTCTTTTTGGCTTTTTGCTCTGGCTGCTTTAGGAAACTTATGCAGGAGAGATGGCACAAGAGGGCTAAAAACGGAGTGGGGGTCAGGGACTTGATTTTTAAGCAGCTTGAATGGTTTCTTTCATTTTTTAAGAGATGCACTTGCCTATGATACTGTCTCTCCAGTGAAATGATTACTGCTCCATTACTCTATTGATACAATATTGTGCATGCTAGTGTCGTATTTCTATACAGTAGCTTGAAATTTATTAACTTATACTGTAGATGTTATGTATTCCTATGACAAAATAGTCTTCAAAAATTTTTTAAAGTTTTTTAATTTATTTTTCTTTCCTTTATTTTTTTTTCGGGGGTAAAGTTTGCTCTACCAAATAGTGATCGTAACAAACTGATCTGTTATGGATGTTGCTATAGTGACATGCAATTATATATGATTTTGTTTTTAAAAAGGAAAAAAAAAAAGCAAAAGAAAACACCAGTGTTAGCTTAATCTTAATGTCTGGTGTTCGTCATGGTGAAATTATAACTATTACAGTGTAGGAGAACAATGACTGTGTTCTTTGAATGAGCCTTTGTTTGTGCTTTTTGTCATGTTATGCAGTGAACTATTTTTAAGGTCTAATCAGTGATTATTTTTCCAACTCCGTGTTTCTGTAAGGAATTATTTCACACACGGACCATTCTTAGCAGTTTTTCCTCAGTGATGGAATATCATGAATGTGAGTCATTATGTAGCCGTCGTACATTGAGCAAATAAACTTACAGATCTGACGTCAGCGCTGCTTAATTGTTATCGCCTGTCTCGACTTTCTGGGGGGCTCCGTGGGATCGGGGGGGCTCGGGAATGGCCTGGGCTCTGCTCTTGGGGCCGCCTCCCTTCTGCTGCTGCTGCTGAGGATCCGCATCCCTGCGGCTCCTCCGCGGGGCAGAGCGGGCCGGTGGGAGCCGTGGGGAGGGTCCCGTGGCTTCAGGAGTGGCTGGGTGGGCGCTTCCCCACCTCCGTCCTTCCCCACCTCCCTCCCTGCCCGATGGTTTTCCGCTCGCAGCCACACGCGCGGTGACTCACGCTGTAAAAATACTCCCCTCCCCGGGAAACTATAAACAGAAAATGCGCCTTGACTCACGCGCCCTGCGAGGGATCCGGGGCTGCAGCACCCACACCCCCGGCAAGGGGCTGGGAACAAGAGGGGCTGGGGGCTCACCGAGCACCCCCGCACAGGGAGGGACACCCCCACCCCCATCCCAGCTGCCACGGAGCTGCCACAGCCGCCACCCCCGGCTCGGCGCTTTTCGGGAAGCGAAAGTCACCACAGGAGAGGGGAGGGGGCCGGGGATGCTCCGCGGGGGCTTCTTCCCCTGGAGTCAGGCTTGGGCTGGAAAAGCCTCACACCCCGACTCACACACAGACGGGAACCCCCCCCAGCACCCCCCAGGCGTGACCCCTGGCAGCAGGAATTGATCACCGGGATCAGGAATTGATCCCCAATCTCCATGAGACCTGCCAAACTCATCACACCCAGACTGCAGAGGGGTGGGGACAGGGGCTCGGGGGCACGTGGAGCCCCCCGAGCTCGGAGAGGAGCCTCGCAGCTGCAGGATTCCTCCCAGGTCACCGTCTGCCAGCGGGATGACTCAGGGGGGATTAGTGGGATTTGATGGATCAGGGAACATCGGGGGACATCGAAGCCGTGGGCCTGACCTCAGCCATGTAGGGCCAGTCCTGCTCAGGGACCCGGGGGCATGGAGGGCACAGGGGACACGGGGCCAGCCGGGGCCAAATGGCACCGGGACCACAACCCACCCCTCTTCGGCCCCCCTCAGGCTTTAACCCCTTGAGCTGAACCCCCTGAGCTGAACCCCCAAGCCAGCCCCTCAGACAATGGGGTGGAAGGAAGGGGAAGCACTGGGGGGCAGGGCTGGGGCTCAAGGGGCTGCACTGCTGGGGTGGATTCTTGCCCATGAAACCCCTATTTGCCCTCTGACCCGAAGGGGGTGTTTGTGTACTTGTTTTTTCAGGGATGCAGCATCCTAGAATGGTGACACTGGGGTGAGGAGACCCCAGATATTCTGATGGAGCATGTGGAGACCCTGAGTGTGGGAGAGCAGGGATGAGGAGACTCCCTGTGCTGAGATCTGGGATTGGAGACACCTGGGATGTAGGAGATCCAGATTGTGGAAAACTGGGATGCTGAAACAGGGATGTTGGAGACCTGGCACGTGAGCACCAGAGATGCCGGAGATCTGGGATGTAAAGCCCCCAGAATGCTGGAGGTGCATATGGAGAGCTGAGAGGTAGGAGACCCAGGTGTGGGATATCCAGGATAGGGAGACTCAGGGTGTGAAGCTCTAGGACATTGACCCCAGCACGCTGAGCCCAGGTTGTGAAGACTCGGAATGAGAACACCTGGGATGTGGAGCCCTGGGTTACAGACCCCAAGTGCTGGGCAGGGCTCGAGACAGTTTCCTGCTGGCCCCTCTGGCCCCAGGCAGTCCCGTCCCGGTGCTCTGGTGCCAGTGCAGCTCCCAGCAGGAATGGCACAGCCGTGGTTCCAGGGGGCAGACAAGGCACAAGGACAGGTTTCTTTCACCAGCTTTTATTCCGGCTGATTCTGTCGGTTCCTTCACATTTATTCAAGGCACTCAGTGGCAGGGCGAGTACAAAATCAACAGTAAAAAGGGGGTGGGTGTGAGGGGGCAGCAGGGGGCGGGGGGGCAGTGGCGGCTTCTCCTCTTCCTCCTCCTCTGTCTCCTCCTCCTCGGTGCCGCCTACTTCTTGGCCGGCTCCTTGGCTTGGCTCTCCACGGTGACGGGGATGGTGATTTCGGCAGACTGGATGGCGGGTTTGGGCAGGGGGGCCTCCACCGTCAGCATTCCATCGGGAGACAGCGAGGACCGCACGGCCGTGGCTTCCACACCAGGGGGAAGGCTGGGAGGGAAGGGGAGGGGGAGGTAAGGGGGCAGCACCAACCCAGGGGATGACACGCTCAGCCCCAAATCGCTGTTTCTCCTACTCCCAGTTTGGCTGAGCAGCATTCCCGGTTTGGTCAGTGGGCTTTGGAGGGCGTGAGTGAGTGGGAAAACGTCCCCAAAGACATCAGGAGGCTGCATCAGGTGTCTCCCTTCCTCCCTGGTACTTACGTGTATTTTCGGGTGAAGCACCTGGAGATGAAGCCGTGCTCATCCTGCTTCTCCTCGTGTTTGCCTGGAAGGAAACAAAACCACTCGATGGTTGGAAGGGACTGGCTGGGTGGGAACCTTCTTGCCCCATCCCAACACTTGTGAGGGGCTGATTCTGCCCATCCTGGGGCTTCTGCCATAATATCAGCCTGAGCAACATGGGGGGAGCAGAATCTGCAGGGCCACTCCGGGTGCATCCCCCAAATTTAAGCAAAGTGCAGTGTCAGGAGCTGGGGGTGGCCAAAGGGGCCCAACACTGGCGAGATTGCCCCACATCTTGGCAGGGCTGGAGACTGAGCACCCCCCTCTCCCTGGGGCTGCACCCCGAATTCATCTGGCTGTGGAATTGCCCCCTTTCCTTGCAGGCCCTCCTCACCCAGCAGGAAGCATATCCTGGCCTTGTGCCACAGATTTGGGCTTTGTCACGGCATCCAGGGCACTGTGGGGCACTGTGGGGGCTGCAGGGCTCGTGACACCCCACATCACCCCCAGGACCCTCTGTGGCTCCAGCCAGGGGTCCCTGTTCCTCCCTATGTCCTTCGAGAACAGCAGCAAGGGGTCAATGTATGGGGCTGGAGGGGATCTCTGCACCTGAATGCACCCTGAGACTGAGCTGCAGTGCTGGGCCTTCCTCTGTGCCTTGATTTTCTTTTTTGCTTTTTCCTTTTCCCTCTCTCCTTTTCCCATTCTCTCCTCTCCTCTCCTCTCCTCTCCTCTCCTCTCCTCTCCTCTCCTCTCCTCTCCTCTCCTCTCCTCTCCTCTCCTCTCCTCTCCTCTCCTCTCCTCTCCTCTCCTCTCCTCTCTTTTCCTTCCTTCACTTCCCATCCCTTATCCCACCCTTTTCCCCCCCAGCAAGCTCTGGGGCAGCAGCTGCCCCATCCCAGGAGACCCCGCAGAGCCCCACCCCAGCACCCACCGGTTATCTCCACGATATTATCCTTGGTCTTGACCACCAGCTCCTCAGGTGCGAAGTGGTTGACATCCAGGGTGACCTTCCAGCTGTCGGCGGTCTGGCGGATCTCGGAGATGCCGCTGCTGAGCTGGCGGGTCAGCGCCTGCCCGAAGGGCGAGCCGGGCGCTGGCATCAGGGCGCTCTCCCGGGGCAGCAGGCGGAAATATCCCGGCCAGGCGCTGCCGCTGGGCCACTTGTACCAATCCTCGGGGATGTGGGGCATCCCAAAGGACTGGTCGAAGAGGCGGCTGCCATGGTACCAGTCGCGGAACGGGTCCCAGCTGGGGCTGCGCAGGAAGGTGAAGGGGACGCGGCGCTCGGCCATGGCGTGCGGGGCTGCCAGGGGGGAGGCCGGCGGGGCCTTATGAAGAGGGCCCGGGGTTATTTTTAGCCAGGCTGCTTAGCTGGCTATTAATGGAAATTGCGGCAGCCCCAGGGAAGGGACGAGAAACTTGTCCGGGGTTGGGGCGGCCACACGCAGCCGCAGTGGGTGGGTGTGCGGGAGGGGGCTGGCAGCCTCCAGGGCCACCCCTGCCAAGGAAATGTCCATCCTCCTCTCATCGGGAGAGGCTTGGCCTGCTTGGGAATGATGGATGGCCCTTGGAGTGGCTCCCGGCCTCTCCCGCCTGCTGCCCGGAAAACAATCCCCAGGATGCGGCAGCGTGAGAAGGGTCTGGGGCTGGGCCAGCACTCGGGAATGGGGGGATGAGTCAGTGCAGGAGGGCGTGAGTGGCCCTGCACTGTGTCACTGCCAGCCAGAAGGTTCCAGAGCCCTCCAGCCCCTGGTCACCCACCAGGCAGAAGGTTCCAGAACCCCCCAGCTCCTGGTCACCCACCAGGCAGAAGGTTCCAGCCCTCTGGCACTCCAGTGGCTCCAGTGCTCAGCACCCTGGTAGGAAACCCCAGCACCAAGTTGGGCTGCTCCAGTCCCCATGAGTGGGGGTCCCTGAGGCCTTTGGGGTCGGTGAGGGTCTTGGGGGCCAATGGGACCTGTAGAGCTTGGTGGGGGCTTACAGGACCTGATGGGGGCCAGTAGGGACTGGGAGATTGTGATAATGAGGTTAGGGGGCTCTAGGGGGGCAGAGGAACTGGGGGGCTGGAAGGGGCAGAATACTCTCATCTAACAAGTCTCTCTACACACCTGGTACCCAGGAAGGGATTCCCATCTGGGGCCAGACCCCAAGCTCCCATCCTGGGAAGGGCTGTTTTCCAGCCCAGCAAGCCTAGCAGCTCTGGGACCCCAGCACCTCTGCCCAGTTCCCCTCTGCCCCCGGATTTGCCTTGGAGAAGATGGGAGGTGAGTGGCAGCTGAGCCCTGACACACTCAGTGCATGAATTAGTGACTTCTAGGAGTGTGGGGGGATGCAGCAGCAGGAAATTTGTGAGTGTCCTTTACTGGGGCAGAGCCACTCACTCTGGAATGGCAGTGAGGGGGAAGGGGCTGTGGGGAGGTGAGTGAACCATGTGGGGATGGGGGCTGCACCTTGTGACACCCCACATCACACCTAGGGGCTGCAGCAGGCTGGAGAGGAAGGAACCAGGAGAAGACTGCAGAGGGGAGGGAGTGAGAGGGATGCGGGGAAATGAGAGGGATGCGGGAGGGAGGGAGGGAGGGGAGAGATGCAGGCAGAAATTCAAGGAGGGATGCAGGGAAATGGAGGGGATCCAGGGAAGGATGCAGAGGAAGATGCAGGGAGGGAGGGGAGGGATCAGAGAAGGGATGCAGAGAGGAATGGAAGGGTTGTAGGTGGGAATGCAGGAAGGGATGCAGGGAAATGGGAGGGACGGGAGGGATACAGGCAGGAACGCAGGGAGGAGCAGGGAAGGATGGGAGGGATCAGGAGAGGGATGCAGGAGGTATGGAATTGATGGGAGAGATGTAGGCAAATGGGAGGGATGCAGGGAGAGATGCCAGGATGTGGGAGAGAGGGGAGGGAAGCAGGCAGAGATGCAGAGAGGGATGCAGAGAGGGATGCAGGCAGGATGGATGGGAGCTGGCAGGCAAGTGGGAGTGACGCAGGGAAGGATGCCGGGAGCCAGGAGGATTGCAAGGAGACAGGGAGGATGCAGAGGGTTACACACACACACAGAGCAGGATCCTCGGTGGGATCAGACACAAAACTCCCGGTGCTGCTCCACATGGAGCCAGAGGGAAGAGCAGGATGGATCCTCAGGGAGCCGGATGGAGGGAGCAGGATAACCCTGCCGTGCTCCCGGCAGGAAGAAACCTCTCAGTGCCCAGCAGAGTCATTTACAATATATACTGTATATTTATTATAATTGCACCAGCTCACGGCATCTACAGCTGTACTCACAACCCAGAGAGAGAGCGCACGCGCGACAGGAAAATACTGAAGTATTTCTACAGAGTATTTGTTCCAGTTGGCTCCCTCTGCGGCAGGAGACAGAGACTGTAAAAGAGGAAGACTGGAATTTTTCCCTGATGTGCTGGCTGGTCCGCGGCGCCGCTGCAGTCGGGTCTCGGGTTTTTGGGAGCCGCGGCCCCACGGGGGCTGCAGGGCTGGGGCTGCAGCCACTGGGGAAATCCCCCGCTGCTGGCTTGGGTTTGGGTGTTCTCAGGGGATTCCCCCAGATCCCAGCAGGGTTGGGGGTCCAGAGCCAATCTGAGCTTCTCATGGGGTGATGGGGGGGACGGGGGCTGTGGGGCAGCAGCTGGAATTGCTGGGATGGTTTTTGGAGCGCGTGGCTCAGGGTTTGTAGGGATGCTGGGGGAACTCATCCTCCATCTCCCCAGGCTCCAGGAGAGCAGGACCCTTTGTCTCCTCCTCCTGCCACAGTCTCATCCAGAGCTGCCACCCTGCCCGGAGCTGGCACGTGGGGACAAGCTCCACCATGGAGTGCCATGAGTGTGTCCCCTCCTTACCTGTTCACCCCATTTCTAACACCTCTGCTTGTTCAGGTGTCTTTCCCAGGGGCTGGCACCCATCACTGCCCAGCTCCTGGGATTTTTCTCCAAGGGCTGGTGAATCCTCAGCCTCTGGCTGAGCCTGGACATGCCAGGTTTGGGAGGCCGACCCTGAAGTGCCCCTTCACTCCCATCTCTGCCCTCCGGGGTCCTCTGGTTCATCAGGCCACGGCTAACGAGGCTGAGCTGGACTCCAAAGGATCCTCCCGATCCTGGCTGGCTGGAAACCAGTGCCAAGCGGGACTGCCAAAGCCTGGCTTTACATCCGGGGCCAGCGGGTTAATCCGGGCAGCTGCTCTCCCACCCAGGGAGGCTCATCCCCATTGTCCTGCTCCAGCCGTCCGGAAAACGCGGGGCCACCAGGATTAAACACCAACCACCCCGGGGGCCACCACTGTCCTCAGTGCCTGGGGGGCTTTTTTTTTTTTTTTTTTTTTGGGAAATCAGCAAAATCCTGCAAAAGCCGGGCTGTGGGCCAAGCCCGGGACCCTCCTGCCTCTCTCTTCCCATAATTCAGTTTAAAAAGCAGCCGCTTTTCCCCAGAGCAGGAGGGGACTGGGGGCTGCAGGCTCAGAGGTGGGACAGACCATGCCAGGCTGGATGCATTCCCAGGAGTGGAAAACCTCCTGCCCAGCCCCAGGCCCTGCAGCTCCCTCCTCCCGGGGGTGACAGCTCGGTGCCCCCCAAATTGGGTGGGGTAGGTGGGTGCCAGGGCCGGCTCCTGAGCTGAGACGAGCAGCGTTTTTCCCTGGATCTCCTCTCTTGGGAGGAGATTGCAGGTGCTGCCGGCTTTGTTCATCCATGGCTCGGCGTGTGCTCAGGTCTGGGGGGACCCCAAAATGTTTTGCAGTGCCCCGTCCCCCATGACACCCTGGGGACTTCTCTGGCGGAAACAGGGTCTTGCTCACCTCCGGCTGGCATCACACCCTCCAGCTGAGCCTTTCCCCACCCGCACACCTCCCCGGGATGCTCTTGTGCTAAAAAACAGTCAAACCAAACCAAAAAAAGCACGGGGGGGCCCGGGGGTGTCCCCAGCCACCCCCACCCACTGGCCCCAAGGTCTCTGCAGAGCATTTGTTCCCTCGCTCTGTGCTCACCCACCCCACCCCGTCCCACCCCGGCACTCGCAGAAATAAGAAGATATCCTCCCCTTCCCCATCCCGACCCCAAAACACCCCGGAGCAGGGAGAACCATCCCCTCCCAGGGCGTTCCAAGGACCCATTTGAGCTCCCGTCCATGCTTTCCCCCGCTGCCAGGTCCATCCTTAGCATCCCCCGGCTCCTTTCCACCTCCCCGGTGGTCCCGTCCCTTCTGGGGGCGCAGGTGGCATGGAGGGGGCAGAGCTGGGCTGTCGGGGGGCTGCGGCCGGGTGCCGGGGGGGTTCAGAAGCCGGCGCTCTCCGAGCTGCTGCGGCTGTTGTAGCTGGGGCTGCGGCTGGGGCTGCGGGAGCGGCTGGGGGGGCTGCGAGTCCGGCTGCGGCTGCGGCTGGAGCTGTAGCTGTCGTAGCTGCGGCTGCGGCTCCGGCTGTACGAGTAAGTGCTCAGCGAGCTGGAGGATGAGGGGCTGGGCCGGTAATAGGGGATGGGACGCTTGCGGGCGCTGCAAATGGAAAAGGGAAACTGAGTCAGGCCCCCGGAGGCCGCTCGGGGAAGGGGGTCCGGCGGTGGACCCTCGGCATGGCCAAGCACCCACCCAGGGCAGCCAAGCGTCCCAGCGGCGGGGCCCAGACCGGCTGCGGGGTGTCAGGATGCGGCCACCCGGCATCACCTCCCCTTCCATCCATCCATCCATCCATCCCTCTCCTCCTCCCCAGCCCCCTCCCCCGGGGTGTTAGTCCTGGATTAGGCAGCGTCGAGGGCAGAAAGTGAGCAGGTTAATGTGGCTTTTGTGTTTCCCAGACACCAAAGATTGAAAGCTGCTGAAAAAGAGACGTTTGGGATTAGCGGGAGGCGAGCTGCGGCCCGCTGGCGCCTGAGGATGAGGAGGGACACGGGGAGCGCGGAGACAGTGGGGTCGGAGGACACAGGGGGCAGCGACATCAGGAGTCGGCCCCTTGTCCCTTCTCCCAGCCTGGTGTTAGTGGGACCAGAGAGTGGCTGAATGCCGAGGGTGTCCTATGGTGTGAGGAGACACAGAGGGGTCCAGGAGGAAGAGGAGGAGGAAGAGGAGGAGGAGGAAGGGGAAGGTTACCCTGGGAGCCAGGCTGGCGGCGATGCTCTCCGGGAGGGACCTTGGGATGAAATGGAAAAGGAGAAGTTGGCATCACTGAGGTAGGACCACACGGTGGAGGAGCGTGATGGGAACTGGGGACAGGGCAGGAGGGCAAAGAAAAGCCCTGGGGCTTCTGGCTGGGCTATGGGGCAGGCAAGGGGGGCTGGGGGTGTTTCCCTGGCTGCCCCCTCCCCACAGCACCCTCACAGAAATGGCTCTGCTCCTCCTGAACCCTGAGCAGAGCAGGGTCTGCCATCCCCATCCACCCCAAGGATGGTCATGGGAATGGGGTGAACAGTCCCCACAAGGACCATGGACTCCAGCCAAGCCCTGCCAGCTCCCTGGGGACATCCTGGTAAAACCAGGATGGAGCAAGAGGGATGGAAAACCAGACAATGGCACCTGGGCTGGGCTGGGAGCAGCTTTCCCAGCCAATTCTCTTTCCAGGGCATCTGTAAGGGAGAACTGTGGGGAGCTCTAACCCTTGGGCTCTGCAGTGTTCCTCCTGTCCTCCCTCCTGACAACTCCAGTCCTGCCCAGGCAAAACAAAATCCCTCCCACAGAGAGGCAGAGCTGATTTCTGAAAATCCAGCCCCCCCCTGATCTCCCAGCTGATAGTGGAAGAGACAAATAGGTCAGGGAGGAGGTAATCTCGGCTCGGCACGGCCCCGCAGCCAGCACTGCATCTTAACGAGGTGCTACATATGCACACAGTGTTTCGTCTGGCACAAAATATTGCCTGTCTTACAGCTCAGGATCCTGAGGCCACAGGATCCCAAGGAGGAGAAATCAGCTTTTGGAGGGCAGGAAAGACGTGATTGTGGACATGCGTATTGATGGAATATGTACAGGCGGATTAAAATTAATTCCTGTTTTCATGCCCGAAATAGGAAGAGATCAGAAGGTCACAGTATTGGAGGCAGTCTGGTTGCCCATCTGTCTGGGCCAGCTGATTCACACAGTCATCCTCAGGACTGCCTGTGCATCCACAGAGCTGCTGTGTCCATCCATCCATCCATCCATCCATCCATCCATCCATCCATCCATCCATCCATCCATCCACCCTCGCACCCTTTGGGGTCAGCTGGCAGCAGAGTTCAGCCCCGGGATGTGGCAGTGGCCGTGGCAGAGCCTTTGCCACATGCCAGAACCCACCTGGTGATCCTCCTGGGCTCCATGAAACTGGGGGAGTCACGTCTCCGCTTCCTGATGGGGGAGTAGCTCCTGGAGCGGCGCCGAGGGCGGGCGGGATCGGGATCACCATGACGTGTTCGCGGCTCGTTGTCCTTCTCTCTACACCCCGGGGAGAAGGAAGAGGACGGTCAGGGAATGGGTTGGGGTCCCGTGTGGGACGCAGGGACACCCTGTGACAGCAATTCCCTGCACGGATGACACTCCCACCTGGGGCTGGCGTTTCCACTGTGACCAACAATGACTTGTGACCCCTCCCCGAGTCCCAGCGCAGCCGGGACCACCCTGAGCCGCGACACTCTCTGAGCGCACTGCTGGCACCCGCGGTGTCCCCGTGCCCCTGTCCCCCGGGCCTGACCTGCTGGCTGGCTTTTTCGGCGAGGGTGAGCGGGAGCGGCTGCGTCCAGCTCTCTTGTCCCGGGAGCGGGAGCGGGACTTGGAGAGGGAGCCGCTGGAGCTCCAGGAGCTGCTGCGCTGGCCCGGGCTGCGGGACGGGCTCTTCCTCCGCTCCGAGGCGTGCCGGGAGTGCTTGGCTGACGACTCCGAGCTGCTGTTGGGCCGGCCCCGGTGGTGCCGCTCCTTCACCCTGTGAAGGCAGATCCCAGAACCTCGCACCTCGTCCTGGCTGGCGGGGTGTCCCCACAGCAGCCAGGAGCCCAGGTTCCCATAAGGGACACGTACATGACACCAGTTTTTAACTGTAAAGCACAGGGCTTTCATTTGCTTGGGATCCTGCATCCTGTGGGAAGCTCTAATCCCATGCTGCCATCCAGGCACTGCCCTTCGCAGTAGGATAATCCGTTGCAGGGATGACCCTTCCCACAGTGTGCTAGCATTGACCCACTGTGGCTCTTCCCTATCCCCAAGCCCATCCCTTCCCTATCACCATCTCCGGGTCTGTCCCCATCCCCATTCCCATCGCCAACTCGTCCTCATTGCCATCCCCGTTCCTGTTTCTTTCCCATCCCGCATCCCTCGAGCGTCCCAACCCAGCGGCTCTCCTCAGGGCTTTGCCTGGATGGATTTAAAGTGCCCGCAGGGAGCTGCACCCCAAACATCCCAACCCAGCTCCCATATCCTGGCAGGGATGACAGGACCCCATCCCGAGGACTCCCTTACTTCTTTCCGTGCGTGCCGTGGTTCCTGTCGGGGCCGGCGGGCGGGTGGTACGGGTGGGAGCCGGCCGAGCCCTCCGAGTCGCTGCTGTAGCCGGCGGGGCTGAGCGGCGGCGGCGGCGGCTCCCGGGGGGCCGGGGGCCGCCCCTTGCTCTGGCCGCGGTGTCGGGACGGCGGCGAGGCACTGCGGGAGCGATGCCGGTGGCCGTGCTTGGGCCGCTCCGGCGTGGGCGACCGGGGGCTGCGGCCGCCGTGTCGGCTCCCCCGGGTGCGGGGGGACGGCGGCTCTGTCCTGCCGTGAGCCCGCGGAGACGGGGACGCCGAGGCCGGCCTCTGGCAAGGGGGGAGAGAGAGAGAGAGAGAGAGAGAAGGAGGGAGAGGAGGAAGAAGACAAGAAAGAAGGAGAAAGGGGATTTTAACGGGGGGCGCCGGGCCGGGGGCGCAGATCACAACGTCAATGCACATCGCATAAGGCAGGCTACACAGACGCTACTCTGCACCTTCCTCTCGCCCTCAACAACGTGGGTCATGCAAACCTCCGCATGCAAAACGCCAAAAAAATAGAACTCAACTTAAATCGTAATAAAAACCCAAAGGAAGGGGTGGGATGGGAGGAAAAGAAATAAATCCAAGAAAGCCCCAAGTCGTCGGGGAGGGACAGCTCGAAGGGAAAGAAACAACCCCCACCCCCGAAAAACACCTGGAGAGGGGATAAAGCAAACCCTGGTGCCCGCCCGCCCCGACCAAGAAAGGGGAAGGGAAAAGGGGGTAAAACCCAAACGAAGGAAAGAAAATGGGGGTAAAAATAAAAAGAAAAGATGAGAGGAGGGAAGGTGGGGCGGTGGGGAAGAGTAAATCAGACTGAGCCGAGGGGAAAGGGTCGAACCAAAGGGGGCTGGAGGTGATGGGGTCTGCTCACACAGAGGCATGCACATATATAGAGATATATGTTCCAATACGTGTAGTTTTTATCGATAGTACGGCTTTCGGCTTAAAACAAATCCAGAAACGAGGAAAAAACGGCACAGAGCGACAATGGAGGGCAAGGCAGGGGAGGGGGGCCGGGGGGCGAGAAGGCATAAAAGAAACCAACAAAAAAGAAAGAAGAAAAACCATCCAAATCAAATCAAATTTTAAAAAATAAAGATAAATAAATAAAAAACAAAGCAAAACTTCACAAATGTCCTCGTTACTGAGATAAACGAATGTCTCTGAGCTCTTCCTGGGACACGCATTGAGCTGTTAGCTGTGACTCTGCAGGGAACTGCTAAGTCCTCATCAGCACTCAACACAGACTTTGCTTTCTGCTTCCTTTTTTTTTTAAATTTTTTTCCATTATATGCTTTTTTTTTTTTTTAAGTCCCTCTTGGTTAACATCCACTTACCAAAAAAGTGGCATTTCCTCCTTTAGTAGGTAAGGTATGAAGAGAAGGGAAAAGCGGGGCAATATAAGTGCATCATTAGATTCACAAAAATGCAAGAGAGAAAGAAAGAGCGAGAGAAGGAGGAGAGACAGAGACAGAGCCAGAGAGAGGAGAAATAAAACAAACCAACTCACTTCTCCTACGGGAGAGGAAACCTTGGGCCACCACTGTGGCCAAGCCCTGAGCCAGGCTTTCACTGAGACCTCAAGGGATTTTGCCCAGCCCTGAGGATCCCAAATATCTGAGCTCCTCTGAGCCACAAACGCTGCCTGCGTGTTCCCCCCATCTCTGCAAACACCACGAGACCAAAAAGATGGGTGGAAACAGCTCCTGCAACACCAGACCTGACCAAGCTGGCAAACCCCAGCTTGGAGGGCTTTGGGGTCTCCTTTACCCCGGCCACAGCCCAGTGCCAGGTCCCTGAGAATCCCTGGAAGGGTGAATCCTGCACAGGGCATCACTGAGTCCAGCTGAGGGGATCAAAGGGGGTTCAGGGATATTGAGGTGGTGCCAGGATTGTGCCACCACACCCAGGCCTGGTGACCCCAGTTCCTCGCCATCCCCTTGCCTCAAATACACCAATAAATGGTCAGTGAATCCTTGAGGCTGAGGTTCTCTCCACCCATCCCACTGTGCTCTCAATGCCACTTTTCTCTCCTAAAAAAGAAGGGGGCAGGGTGAAGGGCTGGGATTCTGAGGATCACCATGAAGATGCTGTAAAAGGGATGAGAGGCTTCCACATCCCCGAGCATCCCAGACTGTTCCACACCTCATCACTTCCTTGTCCCCATGGAAAAGCCAATCCCTCCAGCCACAGAGCTGCAAGCTGCAGCCAAAACGGGGGGATTGGTTTTTTTTTTTTATTAAAAACCAGTTGTTGTTGCAATGACTGCAGCGAGGGGGAGGCTGGCAGTGATGATCAGTCCTGCCCAGCTGTCCTGCAAGCACTGGGGGACACGGATCTGCTCCAGGGGGATGCAGCAGCCCCGGAGTGGCTGATCAGGTGAGCCCATGCCCAGCCCTGCATCCCAGGAGAGGAACATTAAAGCAGAGAAGATGATGAAGAAGAAGAGGATGATGAAGAGAGAAAGAGAGAGGGGGTTCCTCTTTCCCAGGGGGGCATTTTGGCACTGGCTGGCCACGCCGTGGGCTCGGGCTGTGGGATGCAGGGTTCCCACCCAAACCCTGGAGTCTCCTGCCCTGGCGTACAGGAAGGCAGCAAAGGTGAAAGAATCCCAAATAAACCCAAATTGCCAAAGACTCGGCCTAAGAGGGAAAACACACACTGGGCACTTGTGGGGATGGGACAGCCAGGGCAGGGATGCTGTCCCCTGCCTCTCTCCACGCAGGAAGATTTAAACCTTTCCCTACTGCAGCTTCCCTCAGTATTTTCCCTGAGCTGGGTTTTTTCCCCCTGAAGAGGGGCTTAACCCACACATCTCCCCAGATTTCTCATTTCTCGTCCCATCCATCCACCCCAAAACCCCCTGTGCCCACTTCTACACGTGGCCACTGCCGCTATTTCTCCCTAATTACATTCTGCCTTCATTACCCGGCCACTAATGGGGGACTGAAAGGGAACAGCCGTGCTCGGCCCCTGAATGGAAACGAACACAAATTTGGAGGGCTGAAAGACACAGAAATGCATTCTACCGACAGCACGAGGAGACGGGGAAGAGAAAAGGGGGGAAGAAAGAAAAAAATATTACGTGGACAGGGCAAAAAAAAAAAATTAAAAAATAAAGAACGTAAGAGAAGAGCATGGCTTTGCAGCTAACTGGGGAAAACCATACAAATAAAGAAAAATTATATATAGCCACCAAAAAGAGACAAAATGAGAGACAGAGAAGGGGAGTGAGAAAGAAAGAGAAAGAAAGTCAGAAAGAAAGAGAAAATAACATTAAATCAAGCTACGGTGCTTTTCAACAGGCTCATCTGCAGAAGTGAACGTGCAGAGGTGGACAAAATACCTACCTTCGGAATTGGCAGTGACAGGAATGCAATAATAAAAAAAGAAAACAATAATCTCCACATTTGGAGGGCAGAATGGGAAAAAGACAAGGACTCTTTAGTACGGTGATCCAGACCCCTCGGCTAATCCCGTTTGCTTTGCTTAGACTTTTTAAAATTATTTTTAAAATTGGTCTCTTTAGCTTCTAATTGTTATTATATATTTTTTTTTAAAGAAGTTTTGGTTGTTTGTTTGTTTTGCAATGGAAAGGCTGCGGCCGGCCGCCGAGCGGGGGGGCCGCGGGGGGGTGGCTGGCTGATGTCTGTAACCCGATCAGGCTGCGGTTCAGGCTTAAAAAGTCACTCTATAACATGGCAAAGTCCCGGATAACATGCAGGGAAGGCGATGGATGGAGGTGGGACACGGCGAGGGATGTCGGGTCGTGTTGGCCCAAAGAAAACCGGAGAGAGAGAGAGAGAGGGGCTGGAGGGTGCGTGTGGGCGAGGAGGAGGAGGAGAGACCCAGGAGGAAGGCCGGGAAGGCAGCAAGGATGGATGGAGACAGGACTGGGTATTTAAAAGGGAAGGTAACGCCTCGCAGCGCCCCGGGGCACCCCTGGCTCCCGACGGTTCTGGGGGTGCTGGGGTGGGACGGGCCGAGCCCGGAGCTTTTGGGGCGCCTGCGGGAGGTGGGGAAGGGGCTGGGTACCGAGGGTGCTCAGCACTCATCCTGTCCGGGATGCAGGATGCGGGATGACCGCAGGGTGCTTGGATAAGCCCGCACCCAGCGGCCTCATCCTGCAGGCGGGGAGGAAAACCTCGCCACGGCAGCAGGATCCAGCCGAGGACACCGGGCAGCTGCCAATTTGAGGAGGAAAAGGGCAATTGGCTCCTTTGCAGTGTAGAGCTGCTGGGTTCTCTTCCCTTTTAAATTCCTTGTTCAAAATATAGAAAATGGAAATACAATGTTCAACGGTGGTAAATATTTAGAAAACACATCAGGTTTTTGTTTTTGTTTTGTTGTTTTGTTTTTTTTTCTTCTCCACATTAACACACACAAAAGCAAAAAATTCTAGAACAACACGATGACGACGGGGTGGGGAAAAATAAAAATAAGAGAAATATATATCATTTGCATTTCTGTACATCACAAGGGAAAAGAAAAGAAATCATGAGAAAGGAAACTAAAACAAGGGGGCGGGAAAAAAAGCACGTTTCATTGCCCTTCCCTCCCCCTCGTCCCTGCTTCTGCTGAGCAAGAAATGGAAGTGTATATTACCGTTTGGGTTTTTTTCAAATGGGAGGCTAAAGAAAAACACAGATGGGATTAAAAAGAAAAAAAAATAAAAAATAGAAACCAGAGAGAGAAAGAAGAGAGAGAGAGAGAGAGAGAGAGAGAGAAAGAGAGAAAGTTGTTGGAGAAAAGTCCCGCTGGTGCCGGGGAGCCAAGGGAGCTCGGCGGCCTGGGCGATGCTGGGGTGGGCAGGGGGAGAGCGGGGCGGCGCCTCGGCACCCGAACCCCCCCCACGCCCCAGCCGAAACCACAGGAAAGAAGAAAGCAGAGAGGTGCCCCGAGAGGTGGGCAGGGTGCTGGGTGCTGCTGGGGGGTGCTGGGCTGGAGAGGGCGAAGGGGACGTGGATGTGGGGTCGGGAGCTGCTGGCCCCGTTTTCCGGGGTGCCCCTGGCCCTGGAGGTGTTGGGATGTCAGCGTTGGGTGCTGCCAGCCCAGGAGTGTCCCCCTAGGACCTGTGGGATTAAAGGTCCCTGGGGCAAGTGGGGACCTGCGTGGGCCCCATTAATGCAGTGTCCTGCCTTCACTCAGCCCTGCCTCCAGGCCCCCTTTAGCCAAAGCAGGCTCCTCACCATCCCAGCACTGGTTAAACTGGGGCTGGCCCCCTGGGCCCACTGGGTCAGGGCTTTACCCCACTCAGCAAAGGAGCAGCCCCCGAGGTTTCACCAAGACCCTCGGGATGCTGAGGCAGAGCTGGGGATGCTCAGCTCCAATGTCACCTGCCATGGGGACCTCAAGGTCCTAAAATCTGAGCATCCAGCATCAAATTCCCTCCAAACCCTAACTTGGCCAGACTGTTGGGATCCTGAACACTGGTGGCCCCTTGGCACTAGGAAAGGTTGGGCTTGGTGGGCAAACAAGAATTTTCTTGCTTTGCCCATTTCTTGGCTGCCTGGGATCAATCTTAGGGAGGTGCTGAGCCCGGTGCTGACCCTGGCAGGTGACACCAAGCCATCATCCCGGGGTGGGGAGTGACATCCGCAGTGCGACGTGTGGCTTTGGGGGAGGGATGACCTGTTGGCTGGCCTGATCTCTGCCTCAGGGCGATGGGCTGGCTCCTCCAGGGAGATCGTGCACCCAGCGCGGGGTTGGTGAGTGCTGGGAGAGTGCAACCTGCACCCCACATCTCCCCCGTGTGCTCCGGCTGGGCAGGGCGGGGAGCCGAGCGAGTGGGGAAGGAGGGGAGAGGAGAGCAAGGGGGCAGTCCTGTGGAGGGAGGAGGGGAGGGAAGCGAAGAGTGATCCAAGAAAAGCCTACGTACATCCGAGGGCTCCGGGAGCGGGGCGCCGTGGCTGTGACGGCCGTTCTGGGCGCTGCCCTTGTGCCCGTTCTGGTGTGGCGAGGCCGAGCGCTGGGGCGAGGGGGAGGACGGGCTGCGGCTGGAGCGGGCGCTGCTGCCCTTGGGACCATCCTGCCGGCGCTTGGGGCTCAGCCTGAGGGGAACCGCACCGTCAGCTGCCGGCAACCCCGGCCCCGAGCCCGGCTCCACCCTTGGCATGGCTCTGGCAGAGCCGCCGGCTGCAGCCCAGGCTTTGCCGAAGCCAAAAATGGGGTGAGAAATTGTGCTTTGTGCTTTCTTTAGCTAAAAATTGAAACCTCGTTTTTGGGACCATGTTCCCAAACCTTTCAGAGATGCTGCAGCCTCATCCTACTCCCCTCTACTGTCTAAGACTAAGACTACCTGTCTTAGGGACAGCTCTGTCACCTGCCTCTGCCTTCCATCCCCAAAGGTCTCCATCTCTAGGACACCTCTGTCATCCACCTTCTGTCCTCCATCCCCCAGGATATCCATCCCTGGGACACCTCTGCCACCTGCCTCTGCCCTCCATCCCCAAAGGTCCCCATCTCTGGGACACCTCTGTCACTCATCTTCTGCCCTCCATCCCCCAGGGTACCCATTCCTGGGACATCTCTGCCACCTATGGACACCATATAAGGGTGTCCATCACAAGAACATCTCTGTCCCTGCCCTCTACCCCACGGGGTCCCATGGCGGCGGCTGGGGGCTGTTGGTGTGGTGTTTGGGGCAGGGGTCCCGGAGTGTCCCTACCTGCCGGGGGATTTAGAGCCGCTGTCGTCGGAGGAGAGCGAGGCGCTGTGGGAGCTGCAGGAGCTGCGGCGGTGCGAACGCCAGGCCGGGGACTCGCTGCGGGACCTGCGGAGAGGGCGGCCGGGGGCCGAGGGACAGGCTGAGCCACCGCAGGGGACACGCAGGGACACAGAGAGCCCCGCTGCCCCCGCCAGCCCGGCCACTCACCTCTTGCGCTCTTTGTTTTTCTCTTTCCGTTTGTTCTTGGGGCTTCGGGACCTGCGGGAAGAGCCGAAAGCTGCAGACGTGGGAGCAGGGGCAGCACCTGGGGGTGGCTTTCCCAGCCCCCCAGAGGCACCGAGGTTGCAGGAGGAGCGAGGGGAAGGACCTGCCTGGTCTGGAGTTGGGCTCCATTGAGGTTCAGAGTGTGGTGGGGATCCCAGATGGATTTGGGGGGACTGTGGGGTCAGGTGCAGGTTGGTGAGACCAGGCAGGAGAGAAGAGGAGGACTGACTCTGCTCAGCATCCTCAGGGCTCAGGCCCATTATTACCCCCCACACTTATTTTGCCCTGCGCCCTCTCTGGCACTCTCTGTTTTTCACTCCTTTCACCCTAAAACAGCAGTGTTGGCAGAGGGCATCTGCAGAGCAGGACAACAGTCAAGGTTTGCCCTGGCCATGGCTGCCTGGGATCCCCTCGTCTTCCTAGAGGGACATCTGGGGCCATGTGGGACCCCACAGTCAGCCAGAGTGGCCGGACTCTGTGCCACATCCAACAGCAGAGGACACACAGCAGTGTCCAGCTGTGGGGTGAGGGGGTCCATCACGATGGGCAGAGGGGAGGGGACAGCAGGACACAGGGGGCAGGGGAAGGTGGCAGTTGGTGGTAATGGGGTGGCTCCTGGTAGCTGTCACTCTTACCTGTGTCTTCTCTTTTTTCGTGACCCCGATTCAGACCTAAGGGATGAAGAGGAGGCAGAGATGAAGGAGATACACTGATCTGGCCAGCAGGCAGCAAAGGCTGGGTAATTTCCAGGGATGAAGGGAAGGACAGGGGCATGGCCCCAAGATGGGCTGGTGGATAGGGCAGGTGACAGTGGCTGTGAGGAGGTGATGGCCCCATGAAAAGCCATAAGTGTCCATCCCAGCCCAAGGGCCTGAGCAGCTCCAACCAGCCCCACCCTTCCCAACCACCTTTGCTGTCATGTCCATCCTACCTGTCACGTCTGTGTTTCTTTCCAGTCTTCTTTTTCTTTTCCTTGCGGATGGGTGAAGAGCTGTCACAGCTAGAGGGGAAGTGGGCGCCCTTGAGCAGGGAGCAAGGGACTCCCCAGCCTCTTCCCCCCGGCCCAGGGGAGTCTGGTCCCACCACCCCCAGTCACATTGCTTCCCCTGGACCACTCCATGGGATGCATGAACATCACATGGCAGTTATTTCCTGGGGGATTTGGGCCGGGAGACAGAAAGGGACTTTTGGCAGAAGGGTTCTGGCTGCCTTCAATTCTGGAATGCCCAAATCCTGCTGTGTCTCATTGCCACCTCGTGGGCTCCACAGCCTCCAGACGGGGACAGGGTGGCCAATTCCCAGTGGGATTTCAGAGGGTGACAGTGGGTGGTAGAGGCCAGCACGTGCCCAGTGGTCTTGCAAACCCAGAGGGGACCCCACAGCCCACCCAGCCCAGTGGTCACTCACCTGCGCTCTGAGCCGGGTTTCCTCTTTTTGCTGCCACAGGAAAGGCAGAGAAGAAAGGGACATTAGGGACATGATCCTGCCCAGGCAGCCAGTGCTAAGTGGTGAGGTTTTGGGCAGATGGATCCTTCACAGAGCCATATCCCACCAGGTGCTGTGCCCTGAGGCAGCAAGCTCCTTTCCCACATGGACCAGGCAAGGTCCCACCAGTGCATGCACTCACTGCGGTGTGTGCACACGCGTGTGTGTTGCAGTATCAGTACATGTAAATGTGCTGCACCTCTTAAGGGTGCACATCCAGGGATGCACTGCCCCCCCAACTTGTCCCTGCAGAGCCTGGGAAAAGGATGAGCTGGGAGGTGAGCTGCCTTCCAGAGAGAGGGGACATCCAGGGACAGCCAGGGACTCACCGGCTCCGGCGGTGACCTGATTTCTTCTTCTTTTTCTTCTTGGGTGGAGGAGAGGTGGAGCTGCTCGAGCGTCTTTTCAGCCTGTGGGAGACAGTGGACAGGGTTGGGGAAAGAAGAAGGGACAGGCCCCTGGCCTCTGTGTCCCTGGATGGGTCCCCAAAATCCACACAAACCTGTACTCGCGGTGGCCGCTGTCCTCGCGGTAGCACTCGGCCGAGCAGTCGCACTGCAGCACGCAGCCCTCTCCATAGTCAGGGTACTCCACTGCGTACTCCTCCCCATCCACCCCGTGGTGGTTCTCTATCACACTGCCAAAGGAAGAAGAGCAGGATTCATTTGGGGATCCCCATTCCCTGTCTCCCACCAGAGAGGGAGCAGCCCCAATGCAGCTACAGGGGCTGGGGGACATTCCCTCTGCCACAGCATCCCCTTGGTCCTGTTCCTTGATGTCCACACATAGCAAAGTCCCGGGTAGAGGTCTGCTCAGGATCTTCCTGTGGCTCCAATCCCGGCAGAGATCCCCACCAGGCTGGCACAGGGACACTGTGAGACTCGGGCCACCATCTCCCCACAGGGCCCAGCCTTAGCCTCATTCGAGCACCTTTTGGCTTTGCTCAAGTGCTGGGGCTGAACGAGAGGCTGGGTCAGCCTAGATGGGTTGCAGGGCTGGATAAGGGTGAGAGGAGCTGGCAGAAGACCAGCAGTGGAAATTCAGGTGGGAACTGCCCAGGATGATCTGGGCTTTGAGGCCAGCACCCCACAGTGCCACCAGCTCAGCACTGGAGCTTCAGGCAGGTAATGGTCAATGTCCCTCCTACGGCCAGGTGAAGAAGGGGTGGGGCGACATTGTGCCTAGAGCCATCAGGGTCTCTCTCTCTCCTGAGTGACTTCGTCAGCATTAATTTTCCCCACTGCCATGGAAACCGGCATGAGGTTGCCATTGACTACCAGGGCTGTGGGCAGGGCTTGGCAGAGACCTGGCAGCTGGACTGGGACAGTCTCAGGAGACCCTGCCCAACCCTGCTGCCCCCACCTCCCTGGTCTGGCTCTGCCATCAGCCCCAGGAGCAAACCCCACAGGGAGCTTCTCATTTGCTCTTGGGGGATGTAGGACATCTCACCCATGGAGGGACAAGGACATCCAGATGCTCTGGAGGGAAACTTAAGAGATGGGGACAGGTTTGGAGAGTGCCCAGCACCATACCAACCCAGGTATTTGCTTCCCAGGGGAGATTTGCCCTCAGAAACCTGACGTGGGCTTCTCTGCCCTCCCAAGTCTGGAGGCGAGCAGTCAGAGATGCTGGCAGAGAAGCGCAGCCCCACAGCATCAGTCCCTTGGCAGCCTGGCCATTGCCTGAGAAAAGGGAAGCTCCCAGTCCCAGACTGCAGATCTGACAGTGGCACGTGTTGACATCCTTGGCCACAGGCAGGCCATGGGCTGTTTAACCTAATTAGAAATGTCTTGGACCGAAACTACACACGAGGCACCCTCCCCCTAACCACGGACGATCGCTCAAGCAGGACTTGAGCTCCCTTCTGCACCACAGCTGTGGCTTGCTGGGTCCTTTGCAACTGACTCCTGCTTTGACCATGTCCCAAAGGTAGGAGCAGCCTCTCAACCACTCACCCAACTGTGGGAAGGGGGAGAAAAGAGGCAAAGAGAGAAGGGAGCGGGGTTAATTCTCTGTGTGTGTCTCTGCTCCGTGAGCAGGCAGTGCTCCACGCCGGAGCCTGCTGCCAGCATCTCACCCATTAGCTGTGCTCAGCAGCTCAAGACCAGCCTTGTGCTGTTCCAATTATCCCTCCCTGCCCAGCACACGCTCGCCTTTGTCTGCAATCCCACCAGCCTGTCCATCAAGCTCTTTTCCTTGGGGACCGGGCTGTACCGAGCTATGCACACGGAGACGGGAGCTGGGAGAGCACAAAGAGCAAAGCCAGGGACTCAGGTGGTCACAGCTCTGCTCCATGCCTCAGTTTTCCCTGGGGAGTTATGCAGATGATGCTGAGCTCTCACACTGGCTTTGAAACAGGACCAGCTGGTTCAGACTCACAGTCCCAGCAGCCAAGGACTGAGTGGTAAAAGCCCAGAGCGGTGCTGGAGCAGGACCAGCCCACGAGATGTTCTGCTGAGCACTCTCCCAGCCACCACAAGGGCTGAGGCTCTTTATTTAAAGCTTTTTTAAGCCCTATGTCCAGCCTCTCCATGCAGCACAGACCTTTGGCACGCAGAGTATCCTCCAGCAGCTCAGATCCCTGCTGCTTGAAGAGCCACCTGCTTTGGACCCAGCTCCCACCAGCCTCCTCAAGCACCTCTGGCTTTGCTCTCCTCCGAGCAATCCTTTGCTGTGAGACTGCTCCTTCCAGCTCAGCACTATTATTTATAGCCCTGGGGCTAATCTTTAATGATTACCCTTCGTTTTTCAAAACCAAGCCTGTAAAGGTGACAGCCAGGGTAACCTCAAGGCACCTTTGGCTTCCCCATGTGCTTGTTACAGTGCTGGCCCTAACGAGCCTGCCAGAAAGATGCCCTGGAGATGACTCCTGCCCCCACCAGCAAAGGCCACTTGTTAACACCTCAGGTGTGATGTTCAGTGACCTGGGCAGGTTGGTTTTCCCCATGCCTTGTTTTGTTCCTGCCTGGAGGAGGATCCTGAATGTTTCACGCTGTCCCAAGCCCCTGTGCCCCATCCAGGCAGGGCACAGCCATGTCCCTGTGTCCCACCCTGCCTGGCGTGCCAGCAGAGTGGTGTGAGGGAGGCTCTCCCTGCTGCCACGGCTTCCCTGCCTCCCCCCTCGCCCTGATTTCCTGACCCTAATGAAGCATTAATATTCAGTGAACCTGAAGCATCTATTCCTGTCCCAAGTGACCTGGTTTCCAGGCTGATGGATGGTGCACGCCAGGCCAGCCATGCTGCATGGGCCATTAAGTGTTGCACTGATAAATCATCATCGAGCCAGAGTGGACCCTGGTGAGGCTGGAGACAGTCCTGCCGAAGGCAGGAGTAGCGACTGGCATGTCCCCAGCAGGAGCTGGGCTGCTTTGAGGCAAACTTGAGCCCTAAGCCCTCTTCCAGGGCAGATGCAGCCCCCCAGGATCAGGCACTGTGAGGAGTAATTAGAAACAGAGGAACAATATAGGATCTCCTTGGAGAAGCTTCTTCCATGGGGTTCCTGCCCCTGGCTGGTGGGATGAGCCAAGCACTGAGACCTTCTGTATCTGGGTTTCATCAACTGCAACAGGAACATTGCAGTGCTGGCCTCTGCACAGCACCCAGAGGTCTCCAAACGACCAGTGCTGGATAACCTTCAACCTCTCCAGAGGTAGGATACTGCCTCAGAGGGGCAAATCCTGCCTCCAGCTGACTGAACAGACAACCAAACAACCAACCATCAAAGCCAACAACCATCCATCCATCCATCCATCCATCCATCCATCCATCCATCCATCCCTATATCCCTTCTCCATGTCCATCCATCTATCCAGTCATGCCCAGATATACCCTCACCCACCCACCCACCTGCCCACTGATACCCAGAGGCAATCAAGGCCGTGCCTCTCTGGGATGAGATGCACACATGGACCAGCTGGAAGGTGCCTGACTTACATTTGGCGCCCGTGCTGGTCCTCCCTGGTGAGCACACCCTCCTTCTCCATCAGCATCTGCCGAAAGGTCCCCACTTTCTGTCGGATCTCCTCTTCGGAGTACCTGGGTGGACAAACATGTGATCAGGGCTGCTGTGGTTGGAGCATGGATCTGCTGAGGAACTCTATACCTTTGGAAGTGACACATGGCCCAAGGGGCAATCAAAAGGGGAGGTGGCATGGTGACAGTCATCAGGGCCTGGAGGACATCAGGACCTCTGCTTGATCCCCTGGCACCATTATCTATGTCCTCCTCTCTCTTGGCTGCTTCTCCCAGCAGTGCTTGGCAGAGAAAGGGACATCAGGAAGAGGGAAAAGAAAAGGATGACCATGCAGTTGCCATTCCCTGTGACGCCCCAGGCTTTGGGGCAAGTGCTCACCAAACCCCCTTGGCAATGCCACCATTGCAGCCAGTGATTCTGGGGTTCACTCCCAGCATCTCTGTCCCATCACGAGCACCCCCTGTGATGTTCTGGGGTTTTGAAAGCCATGCCAGCTCTGTGCTACCACCGAGGGTTATTAACTGGAGACACTAATCACTGCATCCTGGCATTTGAGAAGAGCCACTGCAAACCACAGCACCCCCGCCGTCCCCGAGGTGTCCCTGGGAAGGGACAGGTGACAGCCGCAGGTGGGTGGTCCTGTGCCACGTGCTGTGGCTGCACAAGGGCACTCGAGCATCCTCCTCAACTAAAAAGATCCCAACAGAGGGATGTATTGGAGAGACCTATTATGCTCTTGACATCATCCCAGGGAAGAGGGTGAAGGGAGAGGGACCTCATGTCACCACCACAATGCCACCTTGGGAGGGAAGGGGTCGGGTTCTGTGTGTGTCCCTATCTTCAGCCACAGCCTCTACAAGGGCTGCTCATGGCCCACTCCTTCCATCACATCCCATCAGCTCAGAAAACTGGATGCCAGAGCCAATCCTAGCCCTGCAGTCCCCGAGGCTGGCACTTCACACAGCCCATGCTGGGGACAGTGACGCCCCTTGCAGTGCTCTGGGTGCCCTGGGTGAAGAAGGGCACGTGGCATCACCCATCCCTCCTGCAGTGCCCATGAAGGGGAACAGCAAGGAGAAGGGAATTAATATTAACGAACTCATTTGCACTGAAAGGCTCTCATTAATTCCCCAACCAGACTCCACACAGAAGGAAGGCTGATAACGGGGTATGGAGGTAGCCTGGCTGCTTCCCCTCACCTTGCACCTGGGCATGGGGAGCCCCAAAACCAGGGTAGCACCCCTAAATGCTGCTCTGCTCCATTCCCTCGACGGCAGTGCACCCAGCTGGGCAGTGTGGTCACCCCACAAGGAGAGAGCTGCTGGCCCTGGCCATCCCATGGACATCAGCCAGCCCACAGCAGCAGGAAGATGTCTGCCCAAGATGAGCATTTGCTGCAGCATACTAAGAACACGGCCCGTGCTCTTGGAGAGGGTACATGAGGCCAAACAGGAGGTGACAGATGGGCCACTGCGGCTGGGCCATTAGCAAATCTGTGGGGGGAGGCCAAGGCGAGGAACTCCCCACCACCTCCAGGGATGGAGGCAGGAGCACCACCAGCCTTTACCCACCTGCATTCCCCTGGTGCTGCTTATAATCCCGTTGGAGGGGGTTTGCTTTTGCATTTAACATATAGAATGGATTTAGGAAAGAAAGAAAATTTGCTGACACTTCTTTTCTGGACAAGGAATCCAGCCTGCAGGCAGGGAATAACAGTGCAGGCAGCCTGGAGCGAGCTACAGCACAGGCAGGAGGAGCCATCCGCCTTTAAGGAAACAAGGGAGTGCTTAAATCCCTGCAGATCCCCTTCTGCTGACACTCACATCCATCCTGGGGCTCTGCCCTCATCAACAACTCCCCCAGGGACATGGCCAGGAGGCTGCTCCTGGTGCAGGCAGAAACCTCAGGGGTGCAAATCCCTTCTCATGGAACCCCCCTGAAAATCCCCTCTGTGGAGGGGAAGAGCAGGAGGAAGATTAAGCAGGTTGACCAAGATTATTACTGTAATTATATTATCATTTCAGAGTATCACCATCATCAGTGTTATTAATAGCCTTAATAACAGCAAAGCAATTATAGCAATAACAACAATCCTGGTTGCAGTGTTGCTATTACCCATTGCAGTAAAGATACTACCAGTAGTAAGATCCCTACTAGGGCTCAGGAACCCGACAGGAGGCTCTGGGCTCCCCAAAGTGGCAGGTCAGCCTTATTTATTTCCATAATGACAAATTAGACACAATCATTATTCCAGTCTGTGTGAGACAATTTAATTCTAGGTCACGCTTGCACTCTTAATGAAAGCCTTGGCGAAGCCTTCCCTCAATCCATTTTCCTTCTCCCCAGCTGATACCAGTCCCCATCTACCCAAGTGTGCTGAAGAATTTGCTCCATCCATCAGGTTTTAGAGAGCTGTCAGTGGGATCAGGATGTTTGGCTGCTGGCAGAGACAGCACAGCCATGTCTGGCAGGGTTGGGGGGTCTCCTTTCTTTATTTCTTTCTCAGTCCTTTCTGCCCACCCAGGAAGGGATGTTCCTCAGCCCTTTGGGTTTTTCCTTATTGCTTTATTTCCCAAGGGGAGAGCAGAGGCCGGGGAGCAGCTTGCAGTGCCTGGCCATGGCACTGGCAGGATGGGGGCAGGAGGTCCTATCACCCCAAAACTGGGGAGGAGAAGGAAGACAGGGCCAACTGAAGCCTCAAACCAGCCTCTCCTGTGACTAAACCCCAGCTTTCCTCTGGGATCTCACATCCCAGGCATGTGGAGCACAGGATAGGTGGCACTGATGACTTGCACAACCATGAGCAGCTTCACTCCTACTTCCTGCTTTGGCTTTCCCTGCAGGACAAGCTGGGAGTCCAAACTTCCAAGCAGGGAAAGTGGATGAACTCCTAGGCATTTCCCTCCACCAAAGCTGTTTGGTTCACTCAAAATCGGATTTACTTCCAAATAGGGACATTTACCACACCAAGGTATTTTTTAAACGGGGAGAACAAGGTGCAAACCAGTCAAAAGGATCCCATCCCCAATGTCCCCACCACTCACCCCTGCTCCTCCATCATCTCCTGCAGCTCCATGCACTTGAGCTCCACCCGCCGCTTGCGCTCATGGTCCAGGATTTCCCGGTGAGCCTTCTTCACCATGCTGGGCTCCACCAGCCGCACCTCCTCCTCGCCCTTGTGCCACGTTCCTGAGGCACCGGGCTGGGGAAAGCCATTGGAGGCTTCCTGGGGCGAAGGCACGTCAGCCCCATTGTTGTAGAGAGCCATGATTGCCTGGGAGGGAGAGAGAGAGTCAGGGTCAGTCCCTGCCCTGCTTCCCCTCTCACCCCACAGCAGTGAAGGGGACGCTGCTAGGACCTGAGGGTAAAATCAATCTTGAAAGCAGGTTGATGGGGACAGTTCAGTCTCCTCATCCTCAAAGCAAGGCTGGGGCTTGTCACCATGACAAGCTCCTGGGAAAGAGAGGAGCCTTGTACTGGAAAAACCTGGCCAAGGGTGGGTCTGTGGAGCCCAAGACTGTATAGCAGCAGCAGGATATGGCCCCCACGGACCCCCATTGTCAGCCAGTGTGGGTTTGGAGTAGGGACAGACATCCAGCCTCACAGTCCTCTAGGGACCCAAAGACCTCAGATATCCCCTTGCATTTCCCAGCTGCACTGGCTGGTTTGGTTGCAGCTGTGGGATGTCGTGATGCTCAGGCAGCAAACACTTGCTGATGCTCTTGGGCTGTGGCCTGGCACTCTCTGCCATGGCCCAGTGTGGGCTGCAAGAGGAGATGAAGATCCCCACCAGCTTCTGCCCCCCTGCCTTCTCCTTGCTCCTTCACCTTCACGTGTCTCTGCCTCCTCTTTCCACCACACAGTCAACGTGTCCTCACTTGGCTCCAAAAATAACCCCTGGAAGAGGACAACTGTTCCCGAGCAGCACTGCTGTGCTGAGGATCTGGCTGATGCTACCCAAGCCTGAGGGAGGAGATGCTCCCAAATCTCCTGGATCACCCAGACAGACTCAGCCCTGTCTCAGTGCCCTGCAGCCATCAGTGCATGGCTGAGCACCCATTCCTCACTGGCCCTGTTGTCCTGCTGTGCCCCAGCTCCCCTGCCCAGCACTCCAGCCCTCTCCCCAGAATGGAGATCTGTTGCCTTAATCACCAGCCCCACCAGGCTGCAGAGGCACCACCTGGGCTTTACAGGGGCTCTGCACAAAGAGAAATTATCAAGAGCAAAGGCAGAGCATCCTGCCTCACTCTCCAAGCTGGATTTGGGCTTGGAGAAGCAACTTTTGCCAGAAAGACATTTCTCTGAGGTGTTCCTGTCCCAGAGATCCTGCTGGAGAAGCTCTTCCAAGGATGGGTGTTGTCATCTCCTGTGCAGGAAGCAGCCAATCCTTGGGTGGCTGCCACATTCTGCCCATGAAGGAAGGGGCAAACACCGACCCAGAGAAGGAGGCATCCCTAAGCCCAGTAGAAGCAGGAAGGGCAGATGGATCATGGACTGGTTCACACTGTTTCAGGCCCAGGAAAGGCCTGCCATTCCCAATGGACCATTCCACGAGGATACCAGGCAGCTCAGAGCTTTCCATGGCCATGCCATTGGGACAGAGCCAGGGTGGGAATGCAGATCACCCACGAGGGCCTCTGACGAGGTTTCTTTGTGTTAGAGGAAAGAAAATATCTCAGAGCCCTCCCTGGGGTGGTGGGGATCCCACCCCAACCTGGCCAGAAGGTGTCTCCCACCCCACAGCATCCCCACAGGACATCCCTGACTTTCCTGCTGCCACTGGCTCCCCACACAGTCATTTATCTCCTGACAAGCCTGCCCAGGGAGGACAGCAGCTGATTGCTTAATTACAGGGCTTTTTTTTTTCTTTCCCCCCCCCCCATTACTACCATGCAGAGAGGAGCCAGCAGCCTTTATTTCTGCAGAGGCACAGGGGAGATCCTGCTGGTGCAGCAGGAGCCAGCCAGGGCTCTGCACTCCTGGATGCTCATCCCTGCACCTGGAGGGTCCCCCGACCCCCCCCCCCTTGACTGCAGCACCCACATTTCAAACCCCATGACACCCCACAACCCTGCTCAGCCCTCCCTGCCCACCCTGAACTCAGCCCCCTCCACATCCCAGGGTGGCTCCAGGCTAGAGAACAGAGACATGCTGCCCTGGGGGCTCCTCTCTCTCTTTCTCCCATCAGGACATGAAACCAAAAACCTGGAAGGAAGTTAGGGAAATGGGGAAGCTTCCCACTTAGGAACCTTCCCCCACAAAGGGACTCAGGGAAGGAGAGGGGAAAGGAGAGGATGCTTTCTGCAGCAGCCTTTGCTTGCTTGTCCCCAGTGGGAATTCGTTTTATCCTGAGCCTAGCAGTGGATAAATTCATTGCTGAGAAACCTTGAGAGTGTGTGAGATATAGAGCTGGGCAGGTAGATGAAGACAAACTGGCAGCTGGATGGGTACCTGTGGGAGAAGGCTGCATGGTGGGGGAGGCATGCAGATCCTCCAGGAAATGGTCCCTGTTTCCATGAAAAGGATGGAGCTGCCCCGGGGCCAGGAGGGTGGAGCCGGACTGGGGATGGATGTGGTACTGCATCCCAGTGTCCCCTCAGCCTGCAGCAATATCCACCGTGGGAGCTGCCACCAGCCCCCTGGCTCAGCCACAGCACGGGCAGGGAAACAAAGGAATGAGAAAAACCCACCCACACCCCTCCCCCCAGCTCGCCAAAGGTGCCCCAAGCAAATCCCTGGGTGCCAAACAGAGCCAGCCCTACACTGTTGGTGACAATGGGGACAAGGCATCAGGGCAGGGGGAGCCCGTGTCCTCCAGGTGGGTCTGTGTTCTCCCTGCCCTGCAAGGAGAACCCCAGCGATGCCCTGCACTCACAAGGGACGGCAAGCCACACAGAGTGGCTGCCACCACCCCAACCTCAATCCATTGGCCGCCACAGAGGCACCACCCGGCTCTGCCAGCACCAAAATCGGCACCAAACCCATCAGCACAGCCCTGTCCCAACAGCAGTGGTTTCCCGCCTGGCTCGGCGCTGCCCCGATAATAAAGATGATGGTTAAATATTTCATTATCTGCAGTAATTACCCACAAACATCAATCACTGGCAGCCGCTGCCCGGCTGCCTCGCCCAGAGGGAGAGGGGGAGTTCTGGGGTGAGCTCTGCGTCTCCACACACTCCCAAAGGCTGCAGGATGTAGCTGGGGACAGTTGCTGGCATCCAAATTCCCTTGCTGCAGCCCAGAAGGGCCCAAACCCCCTGGCACCATGGGCTGGAGCTGCTAGGGAGACTCCTGAGCAAATCCCTCTTTTCCCATATTAACCAGACATTCGCCCACGTATTTTGGGATCCTGATCCTCCTCCTACGTGCCACCTTGGGCCTTGGGGAGGTCAATCCAGCTTTTCAGCTTGCATGTGCTTTCTGATACCTGGATTAGAGCTTTTGGAAGTGTTCAGAGATGCCCCATCCTCCATCCTCATCCTCCATCCCTATTTTCACTCTCATCCCCAAATTCCGTCCTCATCCTCATCCCCCCATTCTCCTCCTCATCCTCTTCCTCATCTTCATCCCCATTCTCCATCCTCATCCCTATTCTCCATCTCGATCCCTATTCTCCATTCTCCTCCTCATCCCCATCTTCCATTTTCATCCTTCTTTTCCATTCTCCTCCTCCTCACTCTCCACCACCACCCTCCACCCCATTCCCAGGTCTCTCCCTCCCTCTCTTCCCAGCCATGTGAAACACACCCAGGGTGTGCAGGACCTGGGCACCCACAGAACCAGCTCAGAGACTGCCAGGACAGACAGAAGGATGGACACACTGCACTGTGTCCCTGTCACACAGCCAAGACAGGCCTTGCCAGCTTGGGGTGCAAGGCCTGGCCTCGCCATCCTGCCAGGGTTTGGGGCTACTGGTTTCCAACCAAGCTGTGAATGGAGCTCCCTCCCTGTAGGCTGGGGTGGCCCCCAGGACGTGACTGTCCCCATGTCCCAACCCTGGGGCTGTCCCATCTGGGGGCTTTGTCCTGCTCTGACTGGGCTCAGAACTCCAGCTCGAAAGAAAAGAAGCAAAACGATGGGGGAAAAAGAGTGTTATTTCACCAAACCGCTTTGGCCCTTTTATTTCCCAGCTCAGAACAAGCCCCTTCCCAGGGGGCTCTGCCGAAATCCCCCCTTGTGCCCCGCTCAGCCCCCGGCCGTGCCCGCAGCCCCCGGCGCTGAGCAGCCGTGCCGCAGGGCCGTACTGCGGATGGAGCCGCTTCCCGGGGGGAGCGCGATGGCAGCGGGCGGCCGGCAGGGCCTGGATGCTCTCCCGGGTGCCTGGATGCTCTCAAGGGTGCCTGGATGCTCTCCCTGCATCTCTCCCTCGCTGGGGAAAGGCGGCAGCAATCCCCGGGCATCCTGCCCCCTCCCCGTGCCTCGGTGCTAATTAAAGCCGCCTCCGGCCGGTGCTCCATTAATTCTCGCCACATCCAGCTGCACCAGCCGGGGCGGCCGTGAGCACCCGCCGGTGCCGGGATGCGGGCACGGGATGTGGGCAGCGAGCCCAGGACGGCGGCTGCCTGGACCACTCGTGTGCTGAGCGTGCCAGAGCTCTGCCCCAACACGCCAGGGACAGCCCAGATGAGGGGAGGATGCTCCAGTCACTCCAGAGAGGCTCAGAGGGGTGGTCCCCATGGTTCTCCTGCCTGTTAGGATCTCATCAGGACACACCAGCACCGACTGAAACCATAACCCTGTCCCAGAGCATGCACAGCCCCATTCCCAGGCTGCTCCCTTGTCTGTGCTGTGGCGAGAGCTAGGAGAAGATTTTTTTTTCAGGACACAAAATATGCCAGAACACCATGGCCAGGCAGTCAGCCTCCTCTGAACACCCAGCTGGAGTTACAAGGAGGAAAAGTCCGGGGTTGCTGCCATTAATTGGGCTGACCTTCTCCGGAGCTGCCTTCCAGTGCCAAAAACCGTGAGTCAGACCTTCAAGAACGAGGAAAAAAAGGCAAATCTAGCTTTAAAAGTGCAGCCATTCTGGGGCTCGTTAGCACTGCCCTCCAGCCCCAAGCCACAGGGATGATGCCCGTGGCAAGGGGCAGTGGGAATAGACTGGTGACAGCCATGCCAGTGCTTCCATTCCTATTTCCCCAAGCCCAGGGCATCTTCTCCTATAGCTGCCCGACCAAAATTTGACACCTCACAGACTTTAAAGCAATTAGTAAAGAATATATGGATACTGGTTGGGAGGTCAGGAGCTGCAGCTGCATGTGCATACCTACGTCTGTGCAGATATATATATATATGTATATATATAAAAATATATATATTTTAAAATAGATGAGGAGGCTGGTGGAGAAGCTAAACAGTTGCTAAGCAACTGGGCTCCTTCCTGGTTTGGGGATGTAGGCATGGGGGAGCCAGGGTTGGGGACTGGTCCCCCTCCGGACAATCACACAGGGGTGTGGGCACAAGAGATCCCTTGGAGATGATCCAGGAAAAGGGCACAATGGAGGGTGAGGAGCCAGGATTTACTCCTGTCCCCAAAATGTTGTGGCTGAAGCCTCACCAGCCTGAACCCCTTGGGCTGTTGGCTATTGAGAAGCTCCATTCTGAGCTCTGGCTGGAGAAGAGCTGGTGGGAGAGGGGTAACGCCATGAGAGGGAGCTGCCCCAGGACCCACACAGTGATCCCATTGCTGAACCAGGGAGGAGGGAAAGGAGCAGCACATCCACGTGGCAACGGCAATCCTCCCCTGCAGGGGATCCAGTGAAGGATTTTCCTATGGGATCCCCAGCCCTGTACCCCTTTAGCCACACTTTCCTCATCCCCTTGGGAATGCCCTGCAAGACCTTCCCCAAACAGGAGTGCTTAAATAAGGAATGGGGATGAAGAGGGGCAACAGCCACCCCAGGTTTTGCACCTTTGGGGCCATTTGCTCTGCTGGGCAAGGAGTCATGAGGAGGCACAGTCAGCCCGAGGCCCATCACCCCTCTGAGGAAGGGGAGTAACAACACTACTACAAATAAAAGCAATTATTGAGCACATGGAGGAGCAGAGGGATGACTGTCACAATGAGGTCACCTTCCCCAAAGGGGACACAATCCTGGCAAACAACCCCCGGGGCTGAGCACTGCAGGTACAGGGGGGGTCACTGCCAGTGTAGGGGGAGCATCCAGCTGGGAATCCCCCCCACCATCCCCCCCCGTGGCTGGCTGGGTGGTTGTGTAACGGGAGGAGCTATTCCGGGGTTTGAGCACATTATATAAGCCACGGGCCACCTGGCCGGGGAAAACGGGAGCTGGGAGACAGGAAGGAGGAGGAGGAGAAAGGGCTCTGGGGATTGGGGACCCCCACATCTGGCAGAGCCTCAGCATAAGCACTAACCCCATAAGGTGACCTGCACCCCGCAGGTATCCCCTGCCCAGAGATACCGGGTGAGCACCCTCTGCTCCCTCTTCCAGCAGCCTCCAGGACCCGCTGCCACACATCCACCCACAACTGGATCTGGACCCTGGGCCACGAGACCCTTTGTCCAGGGGAAAAGCAGCATTTTCTTGACACCAGGGACAAAGCCAATCAAGATTCCTGCACCCCCTCTGCCTGGCAAAACCTTCGATTGCCATTCCCAACAGTGACCAAGGACCAAAGGTTCCCTTAAAATCTGCCCAATTTCTGGCTCTGAAAGCCCCCAGCATTCCTTGCACGTGTTGTCAGGATGAGTCCTGGGGCAGGGGGAGGCAGTTGGGATGCTGGGGGGATTTAGGGGAAGCAGGTGAGACACAGAGGGTGGCACTATGTGAGGCCACGCTGGCAGAGTGGGACAGAACGATGACGATGTGTGTTTGGACACAAACACTGTCCCCAAAATCCTCCCCCAGCGGGGGTGCCCCTGTGCTTCTGCCAGAGAAGAATCCACATGCCAAGGCAGGGAGACCAGTGATCATCTGCACCCTCGGAGAAGATCTTTGGCATTTGTCATCAACCTGAGACACCCCCAAATGCTGCCAGCCCCCAGGTGACCCCCCACTACAGCAGTGGGAGCACAAGCAAACCAAGACACACATCCAGTCTGAAATCTTTCTCTGGAGGGAATGAATGAACCTGTGTCCTCCGAAAGCCACCTGCTCCCCCTGAGCCATGGCCCGACCCCTTGCCACCAGCCCCCTGCAGGGCACAGCCCGGACATCTCTGGAGACAAACCTCCTGGTCTGGGAAGGAGAAGCACAAAACACTCCCAAAAGACGAGCAGTTGAGTTGCTGCTGTGGCTCCCTGCTGCCAAGTCTTTCCCCCTCTCCTTCCCTCGTTACAACACCCGCAGGATTTGAAATCTCATCAGCCAAACCCTCCCCAGCACAGCCTGGGGGTCCACGCAGCAGAAAGAGGGGCTTTGGGGATCTTGTCTCAGCCTCGACTCCCACCTGCACCACACCCGGCACCAGCATTCGCTGAGGGACCATCACTGTCCCGTCCTTCCCAGCCAAAATCCTACTGCTGGGGGTCACCCATTGTCCCAGTCCCAGCCTGTCTCCCCCCAGCATGGGAAAGAGTGCGTGCCCTCCCAGCCACTTCCCCAGCACCAGCGAGCCCCCGGCACATCCGCGTCTCTGCAGAGACCCCCTGTGCCCCAAAAAGCAGCTCATCTCCAGACTCCTCACCCCATCCCACACCCCCAGGAGCATCAAACCTTATGGGGGGCACCCGTGGCACACCCCTCCCGGTGGGATGCCCAGCTGTCCCAGCACCCATAATACCATGCACGCCTTATCCATCCCTTCCATCCCTGTCCCTTTGGAGACCCCAATTCCCAGCCCCATGAGGAGCACCGCACACCCAAATCCCCATCACTGGGGGTCGTCACCCCCTGCCCGCAGCATCACCGGATGGGGGGGGGGGGCCCGTCTTTCCCCACCCCTTGCACCCCCCAGCGTCCCCTCAGAACCCCCCCAGTGCGGTCCCACCGCTCCCCGCGCCCGCTCCTCTCCCTTCCCGGCCACGGGCCCGGTACCAGCCCGACAGCCCCGGGCCCGGCCGCGCCTCACCTCGCCCCGCCGTCCCGCTGGGCCCGGCCCCGCTGGGTCGCTGTCGGCCGCGGGGGGTGCCGGGGGTGCCGGTGGGCTCCAGTGGCTGCCGGTGGGTGCCGGGGATGCCGGGGGTGCCGGTGTGCGCCGGGGGTCCCGCCGGCCGCGGCCCCTCCCGCGCGGCCCCGGCGCGGCCCCTGCTGAAGTGCTGGACAGCTCCGGCACACGGAGCCGCCCGACACAGAGCGCCGCCGCCGCGGGGGAGCGCGCCACCGCCGCCAGCAGCGCCGCCTGCCGGCCGGAGGGCGCACTGCACCGCGCTGCGCCGAGCGCCCCGTCCTTCCATAGATCCCCTCTTCATCCTTCCATAGATCCCCTCTTCATCCTTCCACGGAGCCCCCCTTCATCCTTACAGAGAGCACCCTGTCCTTCCATAGACCCCCCCCTTCATCCTTACACACAGCCCCCTGTCTTCCATGGACTCCCCCCCTCCATCCTTCCGTGGAGCCCCCCGTCCTTCCATAGACCCCCCCTTCATCCATAAAGCACCCTGACTTTCCACAGCCTCCCTCCATCCTTTACAGAGCTCCCCCTCAATTCCTGTCACAGAGCCCCCCATCCTTCACCTGGACGCCCTTCATCTTTCCCACAACCCACCCCACATCATTCCATGGAGCCCCCCATCCCTCGCCTCACAGCCCCCAACACACCCCATTATTGTACAACCCTCTGTCCCAACCCCCCAGCACCTCCTGGCTCTCCCCAGTGCCCATCCACCTCCCCTTCAAGGCTGCCCTGGGCTGTTCATACCTGGGGGATGCAATTGCCAGAAATGCCCCTACCCTGTACCCTACCCTCTGCTTATCCCATTCTGTGTTCCATCTCATCCCATAACTTAACCTGAATCCCGACCCATCCCATATCCCGTACTCCATCTCATGTATCAACCCATTCTACATCCTATCCTAAATCCCATCCCATATCCTACCCTGTATCCCAACCCATAGCCTAACCTAAGTCCCAGCCCATCCATACCCCATCCTGTATCCCATCCCATATCTCACACTCCATCCTATCCCATACCACACCCTGTATCCCATCCCACTCCAGATCCCACCCTGCATCCCATCCTAAAGTCCATGCTAAACTCCATCCTGCATCTCCTCCCATATTCCAACCTCTATCCCATCTCATATCCTACTCTGAATTACATCCCATGCCATATTCCTCCCTGAATTTCATCTCCCCCGCTCTTTACCTCCTCACCATGATGCCTCCAGAGGTCCCCCAGTTCCCAGCACTGGTGGGAGCACCTGGAACATCTCAACCCCGGCAGGTGTGGGGGCTTTGGGATGGCTGGGGGGGGTTGTGGTAATGCCGAAGGTGTTGGGTCCCCAATGGGGACATTCCTCAGTGCTGCACTTCGGGTAATGAGTCGGTGTTAATGAGCCCATAATTAATTTTTGTTTCCTTCAGTGATGCTGAGCACTCACCCTCCTCGGTGGACAGGAAATGGTGAAACCAGAGAAGGGGAAAAGCTCCCAAACCTCCCCTAAACCACCTCAAAACTGCCCTGTGTGGTCATGGCCAGGGTTTATCTTCCCAAAACACTCTGAATTTTCCCCAGTGCCAGGGACACCAAACACACGTGGCTGGGCACACCTGATCCCAGCCCTGGCTCAGTTTCCCCTGCACTGCCTGGGCTCTGCATCCCCTGTGACCACAGCTCCCTCCTGAATTTGGTTCCCAACAAAAGCACCTGGCTGTCATTCCATGGGGGATTTGGCCTCAGAGATGGATTTAGGGAGGGACTTGCTGCAGAGACAAGGATGGGAAGCCAGAGATGAGGTCCAAGGGGAACTTTCCTGGGGGCAGCCAAGGCTGGAGAGGCCTATCCTGGTGGGGATGTCTCCACAATTGGTGGTAGTTGGGTGATGCTGTTTCCTGAGGGAGGACAGACCTGGGAAACAAAATGCTGCCAGCCATACCAGCCTGAAATCACCTTCCTCCTTGTCCCTGTGCATAGGGCTGAGGTGGCAGCAAGCCATGGGGACACATCCAGCTGGGGGTTCTCAGTGCCCAGATGCAAACAGGGTTGGAGAGCATGAGCACCCTCTTTCCACAAGGATTAAACACCATTTTGGGGTGGTTTGCTACATCTGCTGTGCAAAACCTGCATCCTACATCCATGTAAGGACTACATAAACAAGTGGCCATGTGTAAGGACCCGTGTCTCTATTCAACTCCACTCAAGGAATGGGGCTGGATTTGGGAGGTGCAGCCCCTGGAGCATGCCAGGGCCACTGCTGCCTCCCACCTTTGTCTCTGCCATGTGCCCCCCAGAGCTGACAGCAGATGGAGGAACCTCCTGCATGGTCAGGCCTATTCCTGGTTTAGTGCTGAAGGGAGAAATCAGCCCATGACAGGAAAATCCAGCACTGCCAGTGTGGGCCCATGCCCTTTGCAGCACCATTATCTTCCCAACACCCTGCAGCTCCGCAGCACTGAATAATGCATCAGGTCCTGGGAAACAAAGAAGATGAGGGATGAAAAAGCAGCGCAGGGAGACCCCGGCATGGCAAGGACAGAGCCCCATGGGGTTTTCTGGTTTTGGCCAGGAGCCAAGGCTTTGTAGACCACATCAGGGTTTGACCAGTAGCCCTGGAGAACAGCAGCGGGAGATGGAGCATAGCCCAGCCCAGCGTGCAGGATCCCAGCCACAGAGCTGGCACGGGCAGCAAACACAGCCAGAATCACACCTGGAACGGGATGGAGAAAGGCAATAACCATCCGGGTGGGAAAAATTCAAGAAAAGCAGGAAGACAAAGCTGCAGGCAGGCAGGGTGAAGCCATGAGAGCAGCGAGAAGCGGTGATCTGGTGGAGAACAAAAAGGGAGAGATGGAAGGAGCAGAAGGGTCGGTAATTGCAAGCAAACAGGCAGAGCCATCCACGGCTGGGGGGAGAGGAGGAAAATCATCACTTGAAAGAAACCGAGGATTTAGGGAAGAGGAGAAAGAAAAGGCGATAAATAATTAAAGGAGATCAAACGAGGCAGGCAGCAGAACAGGCCTAATTGCAAGGATTTGTGCTGAGGTTCGACGTCTCCAGCAGCCTCCTCCTGCCGCAGAAGAAAGGGCGGCCGGGAGTGGCGGTGCCGTGCGGGAACGTGCTGCTGGCACGGCACAGGCAGGAGCCCCTGATCAAAGCCTGGCGCTGGCTTTCATGGTGCTCAACAGCCTCCACGAGACGAGGGGGGGAAGAAAATACCAGAAAATGAGGAGGAAAAGCAAAGGCACAAAGGAGAAGGGGCTGGGAGCGCCGCGATCCCGTGAGAGCCCAGGATACGATGGGGACAGGGCATGGGAACAGCCCCACACGTGCCCAGGGTGACCTTGGGCGGTTCGATGGTGGCCCAGCAGCTGGAGGCTCCCATCGATTTGGGCTTGACCGTGTGGCCAGCTCAGTGCTGGGGTGGGTTTGCTGGGTTTCCTGCTTCCTCAGAGTTCCCTAACCCTCCAAGCCCTTGGCAGGGGTTTTTCTTCCCTGTGGATTTATCAGGTCACTCTTTGAAGCCGTGGGAAACGTTCTGTATCCACGCTGTGCTGCAGCAAGGAGATGCCACCTCCTGTGCCCACCACCCTCGGCTCATCCAGGAGTTCCTGCCTGCTGCTTTCCTTGGCACCTTCTTACCCAGCGGTAACAAGTCCAGGAGGAAAGAACAATCCAGTGTTGCCCTTCCAGCCTGGAAGTACCTCTGAGCTGTCATTCATCATCAGTGCCATCCTTTGCTTTTACAAACCCAAAGGACAAACCCTCCCAGAGCATCACCCCGCATGGGAGAAGCAGAGACCTGCCACTGTCCCAGAGTCCCCAGATGCATCCTCCCCCAGATCCAGTGCCCACAGTCTCATCTGTGACTCCATCCAATCTGTCCCAGTGTCCCCACAGAGTCCCTGCAGGCAGCAGGTGCCAGGGATGGGCAGTGTGGTGGCAGAGCTCAGCTTGAGTGTGCTAACCTCTCCTAACAGGCAATCAAATCCCTGCCCCGGCAGGACTCCCTGCATATTAATTGCACTGCGTTATCCAGCCATCTGTTCCTGCAGCCAGGAAAAGAGCAGTCCCTTTGGTCTCCTTTATTAACAGGTTTCCCTGTAAATGCAAACAAACCCTCCTGCCTCGGCGCTGCTCTCCAGCTCTGCTTTGAGGCACCCAGGAGGGAAGTGGGAGCTCTCGGGCATTTCAGTAAATCAAGAGCAGGGAATGCAAAGGTGGTGATTTCACACTGCCTGGGGCCAGGCAGGAGAGCGAGGGGAGGGGCAGAAGCCTGTGCTAAGCCAAATCCGCAGCTCAGATGGTTTGTGATGCTCCTGCTCACGTTAAAACCCCTTACCCGTGCCCTGGGAGGAAAGGGGGAAGCTGAGCTGGCTGTGGGGGAGATCTGCCTGCACTCTCAGCTACATCCTGAGGTTGGCTGGGTGTATTTCCACCTCTCCTTTCCCCATTCCTTGGCAGAGGATGTGCTGCCAGCCCCAGTACTGTGAGGCTGAGTACAGGGTACCCCAAGGTACCCCAGGCTGAGCTGCCCGGGGGAGGGAAAGGGCAGCCACATCTCTTTGTCCTGGCAGCTTTTGTGGGGAGAAAGCACTAGAGATTGTCAGTCTTGGAGGTGGGCTCCTAAGAGAGGGCAATAGTAACCCAGCACCTTTCTGAAGTACATCCAGCCCCTCCAGTTTTGCTCTTTTGCTGGGGCTGGGAAGGCAGCCAGCTTTGGCAAGGCAGAGGCTGCACTAAACTGTTGTTTCTCCTGCTTCTCTGAAATATCATCGAAATGCCATGGATTGTCCTCAGACTGCAGCTGTAACCCGCCTTACCCCATCCAAGTAAAGCTGCCAGCTCTCAGCACCCAGAGCCCCCCAGAATGAGCTCAGGGTGGGAGGTCGGTACCCCCACACCAAAGCACCAACATTTCACGGATCTAGGAAGGGAAATCAGATTTCCCAGGAATAATAAACACAAGTCTGCCGGCCTGCCCCTGTGGTCATCCCACCTGAAGCCCCCCAGGACAGTGATGATCAGGATGAGGCTCGAGTTACACCATTCAGCATTTGCTTCTCTCCTTGCTCTATCCTCTCCTGCATTTAACATGCTGCTGCAGCAGCACAGGAGCAGCAGGTGGGCTCGAGTGACCTGACATATGGCCATCTGGAGAATCTTTATTTATTACTCTCCACACACATCTCCTCTCTATCTTGACATCTGTGCTCTGGTGTGGGGCTGGGCTGCCCGAGGAGATGGCAGCTCCATGTGCAGAAATGATGCTGCAAGGGAAGAGGTGCTTAGAGAGCATCAAGACAAAAGTCTGCTCAGTAAAAAGGATCAAACCCAAGACATCTGCACAGGGCAGGTTTTTCACCTCCTCCAGACCTGCTCACTCCCCTCCACAGGAGGTTAACACAAAGGCTGCCAGCACTGGAGTGAGTGCTGTGACTCAGCAGGGCAGCATCACTGCAGAACTTACAGGAGAGAGGGTGAAGGTCTTGTCTTGGAGCCACAGCACCAGGAAACAACTTCCAGAACAGAGTGCTGGCTTATCTGGGTACACCCAGCTGAGTCCTGCTCCTCCCGAGGAGGGATATGCACCAGATCCCTTCCTCCTCCAGGCAACCTGCTCAGAGAGAAGGGGTGGGATGTCCCGTACCTTTACAAACCGTCTTCAGAGGGATTGTTACCCACCACAGCACTGCTCAGCCACAGGGACAGCATATGTGACCAAGCAGGGAACGCTGACACAAGCCCATTTCTCACTTTTGCCAGTGCCCTTCTGGCTTCTGACTTTATTGCAGAAAGCCACAAGAAGAGTGTCTCATCTCCTTTTCCAAAAGGGAGCAGATTTCCAGCACAGGGAATAGCAACTCCAAAAATGCAGCATGGGGTTGGGGAGAAGAAGAAACAACCCCAAAATCCAAATAGTGTGGTGACTTTGTTAACATTCAGGAGATTTGAAGGAGACTGTGGAGAACCTACAAGTCAGCAGGTGCTGAGACATAATCCTCTTCCACCTCAGCTCCACTTGCCCATGCTGCTCCTGAGTCCCTACTGGTACAAGCAAAGCTTTCTGCTTGCCCATGCAATTCCCCCAGACTTTGCTGGGTTTGGACTGCTGACACAGGAAAAGATTGAATGACCTAAGCCACAGGATGAACCTCAACTTCTAAAAAGTCTCCAATGCTCAGAAATCTGCTCTATCTGCTGTATTTAAAATAGCAGGACTGAAACAAATGTGTTCCTGTCCTCCTGGCTGCAAGGCAAGGTTTTCCCTGCAGCCCCGTGGAGCAGTGCCCCTCGATCACCCGGGCACCCAGACTGGACACACACCTCTGCAGGTGCACACACACCATTTGTAACACTCTGTGCTGCTTATTTCAGGTTTGAAATTGCCGACAGGCCTGCAAGACCCCTACACCCAGTTAGAGCAGTCTGCCACATGCTTTCTTATTTATTGCTTGGAACAGTCTCTGCCACATTTACCAGGTCTGGCCTGTCACTCCTCCTCAGTGTCCTCCAGTTCCAACATCCTCCCCTGCCCCCCTCCAACACGTTCTTTAATTCTATTAATACCACCTAATAATTACTTTGTTCCAAGCCTGCTGAGTAATGACTGCCAACGCTTCTATTTCATTACTATTCCTGTAAAGAAACCAAGCTTTTAACACACTGAATTTCTGCAGAGGAGTGACAAGGACTGTGCTCGCTGTCCTCCTTGCCCACATCTTCCACAGGGCAGGAGAAGAACCAGGCACTTTATTCTTCATGCATCTACAACAGTTACAACTGTGTGATCTGGTTCAGAACGATGAACTAACTAAACTAAAAAGAATAAAATCCAGTTAAGAGAGCTCAGAAAAAAAAAAAATACACGTGGGAGGAAGATAAAAGGCAGTGACCAAAGAGCATCTATAACTTTTAGGTATCTTTCTTGTAAGCAACCACCCCATGTTCTCTGGCTCAAACCAAATTTCACCTCAGTTCCTCCAGAGGTGCTGGGCTTTGGCTTTTCCTTCACTCATCACAATAAAATCTGTTCAACTTAGAATTCAACCTACACAGATGAGAGCAATTCAAAGCAACAGCGTAAGCAGTGCAGAGCACAGAGGAAGAGTGAATTAATAACTTCCTTCATTAAAGCTTACCTTCAAAGAAGTCAGCAACAGAACTCGTCATCACCATCTTCTCATAGACATTTATTTTTATATTCACAAGAGGAGGAATGTAAGAGGAATTTATGGAGATGCTAAATCAAGGCTTTTGTTCCTAACTAGAAGGAAGTTGCTCTCAGCAGTTTAATTATTGTCTTAGTGCAGAACTGACGTTTCAAATGCTGTGCTCTTTCACTAACTCCTTTAAAAATCAAATTACATAAGCGATTAAGGTAACACAAGGTAAAAGGTAATGCCACCTCCTGAAAAAGCACTTTTTGGATAATTTCACTCAGTTATCCCTTGTGCAGCCCCTACACCCATCCGAAACCGGTCACATCTGGGTCCCAGTGGCTGTGCTGAATGAGGAGCCCAAACCCAGGAGCAGCAGAGTTGGGAGTAATCAGCTTATCCCCTTTTCCAAGGCTATTTCATCCCTGCTGAAACCAATCCCCTCTCAGAGACCTACAGCCTCCACCTTCCAAAGGACAAGCACATCAGGACAACTCCACATGGTACACTGAAAAAATGAGGCCGTTTTATTGATGATTAGACTTTGCACTGGCAACAAGCATCAAGCTAATACAGACAGACTTCAATCAAAGCACGAGCTTTGAATCAGAAGTCGTAAAGTGACATGATGCCTTAATAAATTAAGGAAGTTAATTTCTCCCCATTAGCAAGTCTTCACTTGAAGTTCTTTGCAAATTCCTCTCCTTTCTTAATAGAAGCCTTCAGCTCGGACATGGCTGCAGCAACCATCTTCTCTTCAAAGGGGGAGAGCTTACCAAGGCCCAGGTTCTTCTCCATTCCTTTTTTCTAAGGGAAAGAGGATTTAAGGATTAACCATTCATTGAATGACCTAAAGAACAGCTTAACAGCTCCAAGTATTATCCAGCTGAGACAGAGACTCAGCCTGGCACCTGTGTTGTCTCTAGTCTGCCAACCCTGTGCTTCCTGGAAAGCCTCACAAGCCTCTCACTATCTGTGGCAACTTCTACAGTCCTCACAAACTTCTTCACTGCTCACATGTGTGAAACCAGAAGCCAACCCAGCAGCTCCTTCAGGAGGAGACTGACACCAACTGATCCTTCCTAACTCCACACCCACCATCTGGTAAGAGGATCTCCACTGGTGTATGTCCTTTGCCTGTCATCTCAAACCGCCTCAGAGTGGCACTCCCAGGCTTTCAAGATATCTACATTCCCTCTTAATATCCCTCTGCTTCCATCCCCCCACCAGCCTGTCCCTAAGAGAGCAAACACGACCCTTTGCATCCCAGCAGACATGACAGGGCTGCAGCATCATTGTTTTTCACCACTTCCCCAGGGTATGGGTGACAAAAGGAACACTTCTTTCAGAGTTCAGGAGAGGTCCTGAAAGCAAGCTATTAATCCTAATCCATGCTGTAGCTCCCCATGTGCCTGTTTCTGAGAATGTGCTTGTAGCAGATCAAGCTGAGGAGACAGGATTGCTGACTCAGGTTAATCATATGAAAGCCCAGAGTAAACAGGCCTGACTTGAGGCAAGTGTGACCTCTTAAGCCAAGTCTGAATCTCTGGTTACTCAGTGACCTGTAGTCTAAGAGCAAATAAAAGCAGCAGCATCCTAGTCAAGCTGAGCTATGTTCCCAAGTACCATACCCAAATACTGCAGACTCTTAAAGGCACATTCAGCTGTTAACTCCAGTAACAGCAGGCATTCAGCTGAACTGAAACCACTGAGTAAAACCCACATGACACAAGCAATAGTTGCTGTTTATAAGGCTCGTGATGTAAAGTACATACCCCCAGCTGCAGAGGTGTAGAGAAGTATGGGACCTCTGTCACGTCTGATCGAACAAAGGCACATTCAACAACCCCCTGCTTTCCACTCATGGCATCCAGCAGGGAGAACACAAATCGAGCACCAGCATAGGCCATAGACAAGGTGGCAGATCCTGGAAGAGTTAAACCACTTTTAGAATAGATCATGTTGAAATTTGATACTTCCTTTAGCATCAAAGGTTTCCATACTGTGTGTTTATAAAACAAGAATAGTGCAGTGTCATTGACTTTGAGCTCATGGTCAGTTAGATAAAGCAGCAGCTTTTTGCCAGCTACATGTATCAAATTGACCAGATTTATAAAAGAAACAGTTTGATTTGACAGAAAATATTATTTTAAAGCCATAGGTGGTGTGGGGTCAGTTAATATTTAGTCTCACACACTGAGCTGTTTCTAGTAGCACAGTCCAGGCAGCAGCTGACATAGCAGAACAGATTGACAACCATAACCTGTAAATAAGATTAAACTGCAGAGGATTGCAGCCCTACACACAGTCAAAAAGAATTACTTGGAAGCTTTACTCAAGAACCCACCTGCTCCTGCTTTAGCTTGGACAACTTCAGTCCCAGCTTCTTGAATTCTTGCTGTAAGCTTCTCCAGCTGATCCTGAGGAAACTCCACTTTTGGTGTGCACTGGATAGGGGAAAAAAGAGTTACTATTGAATACCAGAATCCCTCCAGATTCAGCATAAAGTACACAATACTTTTTGTATCTCTTTCTGCAGTTGTTGCCAACAGTTCTGAACTGGGCAAAATGGGTTTCCCAATCTCACAGCTGGTGTGACACTGACCAACTGCAAAAGTCATCAGGGCTGGAACAGGAATCCAGCCATGCCCAACTTTCTCAGGGACAAATCACAGCTTCACAGCCAAACCAGGGCTTGCCATGGTTCCTCCCTACTGTATAGTCCTGTGCACTACAGGCACCCTCCAAGCATTAGGAATTCCAGAAAGTCATCTTGTAAATATTTGGGTCACCGTGGCATTATGGAAGTGGAGCCTTATGAAAGATCCAGTTTCCCAGCAGCATTTAGGAATTCACTGAACTTTCATATACAGCTATACCAGTAGTTTAAGCACAGTTGTGTTTGCCCAATGGACTGTTTAACTAAAGCACCTCTCAGCATTCAGCTGCTCCAAAGCTCTTGCTCTTATTCCCAAGAAAATCTGTGAAGGATACTTTATTCCCTATTAGAGCACAGATTTTGCTTCTTTGTTACAGACTGCTCCTTGGCCACATGCCACCGTCTCCCCAAGAGACTGCACCTGCTTTAGAACTGCATTTCAGCCAGGCTGAAGGGCCAGACTACCAGTCATGGCTGGATCAGCTTCCCTACACAGCCTGAGCTGTGCCTTTCAGTGCTGGAGTTTCAAGTGGGGTGTCCAGTCCATCACAGCAAGATCAGTTCAAGTTTTCTCCTGAAGCCAGGTATTGCTGTCATGAGATACCCATCACAAACAGTGCCAAGATACCTAAACATCCATACTACTCCTCAGTTCTTACCCCAAACTCCTTTAGAGGAAAGCTGGAACTGTTTATACTGCCCAGAGGGGTTCAGATTTAGATTGTTGCCTTCCACCTCATCCTGCACTCCATCCCAGAAGGAAAGCAGCCATGAGAGCAGGGAAGACTCTCTGGGCTCTACCCTAGCACATTACCTGCCATTACACAGGCACTTTATATCAACCATAACATGCTGACAAGTGTCCTGCCACACACAGCTGTCACCCTGACTCACCTGAGAGATCAGAGGGATGATGGTCTTCCCAGCATGGCCACCAATAACTGGAACAGTTACTCGAGCTGGATCCAAGCCCTAAAGGAAACATGAAACTTTCCAGCTTCTGGAGCACACAGGCAAGAAAAGCAAGAGAAAACACCACACTTCACTCTCTGCCCTGGATATCAGGATACTCAGGGCAGGAGTTCCAGAGGCAGCTGCACTCCAGGGACAAAGCCACATCTACAGAGCAGAACTCTGAGTTACTTTGATCACTTCATACAGTTACAGGATATTATTACTGCAGGCTTGGATAAAGAGCAGCACAACATAAACACCACCAGGGCTATTAAGAGCAGTAACCTGTTACAGCTCCTAATACTTTGCAGAGTATCCTGTGACACACAGCACAGAGTCTGAGCTGCAAACACACACCTCACTTGCAAACACCCACAACTCAACCCTCTCCTCTGGTTGCATGGCAGGGCTGGGAATGCCAAGGGAATTAAGGCCAACACATAGCTCACTTGCAGGGGACAGCTATGAAAGGAAAGGTCAAAGTCTCTTGAACCACATTTTGCAAGGAACCTTATCTTCAGGCTCCTCTAAATAAGGGAGACAGGGAAATCACTGCCTTTGCCTCTAGCTGCACAGAAATCCGAGCTCCTTTGGCTCTCTGTAGTGATTTTGGAAGCATTTCTTTATAGATCTGATGATCAAAGCAGGCAGTATCCCTCCCCCTGCACATTAACCATGACCTGCCTTTAGTTCAGCCACAAAAGTATTCGCTCTGACGATGTCCAGTGTTGTAACACCAAAGATTTTGTTGGGATTATACACACCATGCTTCTTGAAGACTTCTGAAGCTATTGGGATGGTTGAATTTACCTACAAGCAAGAAGAGGCAAGCACTGATTAAAAGCAGTTTAATAAGGAAGCCAATGCATGAACTTAACAAGCCAATTAACAACCCGAACTATACTTCCAATTTGGAATCAACTGTAGCCAATTACTTTAATGCCTAAATTGAAGAGCAATTTACAGGCAGGCTGGAATAAAAATCATTAATTTTAAATAACCATTAAGACAATAAATTTGTTCATTCCCATTACAAAGGCTCCTCCCTTAGTGAGCTAAGGCTTTTATCCCAGCTAATACACCAGCCTGCATTATAACCAGTCACACAGACTTGGAGATACTAAGCACTTTTACATCCAAGTTTTCTCTGAATTAAACATAGCCAAAGAAAATGGGTTAGTAAAATCAGGCTTTTTTTCTTTTCTGCAAATATGCTGCAGAACTTAAAGATACTGGTCAAAATCAGTAGGAATTTGGATTACTCTAGTATTCTCAGTCTGGATTTTGGTTTTTCTTTTCCTCTACATTTCAAGGTCTCCAGAAAACACTTACTGGGTTAGAAATAATACAGATCATGGCTTCTGGACAGTGCTTTGCACAGGCAGATGTCAAAGAGGCAACAATGCTGGCATTGGTGTTGAACAGGTCATCACGGGTCATGCCTAAAACACAGGGCAGGATTTTAAGTTACCCATAGTTGCCATCATGGGCAGGAAATCCAATAGAAATCCAATATTCTGCTCTGGACAGACACACATCAGCTTCTGGTTCCACAGATCAAGAAAAAAATTCTCCAGTTGCAGCAATGAACTGGCTCCAAAGGTAACTCCTGTCACTAATAAAGAGATCAGCCCTTTCCAGGAGCAACCAGCCCAACTGCCCATTGTCAGAACCCACTTCACTGAGGCTGCCTGAAGCACTCTGTGACCACACAACCCACACCAGGGTGCTCAGAGCAGCACAACTGCTCCCAAGATGAATTCTCCTCCCTCTTTTAAGTCACTTCCACAACTACAGTTTAAATGCCAAGTGTGCAAAATATTGCTGGTTGTGGAAGTGCCACTCCCCATTTCTATTGCAGCAACTACTTTAACCATGAAAAATGAAGATTTAGGAAGAGCTAGGCATTAAAGTCTAGAATTTTGTTCTATTCCTAATAGGATACTGGGAAACAGAGTGGAAATGGAGCAGGTCAGAAACATTCTAGGAAGGCTTAACAGCATTTACTTGGAGATGCTCCAAGAAGTTGCTGTATAATTGATGCCAGACAAAATGGATTATTTCTGTTCTGCTGAGACATGAAACAAAGAACTAGTTTTTATTCCTTGAGTATTGCTCTGGGACAAGAGACACTAAGGGAGATTTAGGATCACTGGCATGAAAAGTCTTTGCAGCTCAGCCCCAAGTAGGAACTCCAGAAATCAATTTAGCCCATTCCACAAGGGACAGTGTAAGAGAGGCTGAATGAGCTGCCTGATACCACAAGGAGCAGGGCAGGGGCATTAACAGAACACTTACACCCCAACAGACACAGCTGTTTGAGCAGCAGAACTGCAGAGATCCACTTCAAAGCAGCCCTGGGGCTTTCCAATGAAGAGAACCTACCTGGTTTTCTTGGGACTCCCGCTGGAATAACAACAACATCACAGCCCTTCAGACATTCTGGCAACTGCTCAGGTCCCATGAAGCCTAAAATGAAAGGCATTCAGACATTATGTTTTTGACAGTTATTAAATACTTGACACTTTGAAGTATAAGATCATGCCCAGAGGGATCCAAGTTCTTTTTTTTTTTTTTTAAATTTAACCTTCAATTTAGACTTAATCCTGAAAAGCAAAGAAATACAGTTATGAATGGATCCCATCTGATGTTTTATCCTGGCTTCAAAACTTACAGAATGTGAGTGGTGAGAATCTCACATTCACCTGTTTTCCAAACTCCCAGCTCTTCCTGCTATGTGTATTTACTCTCCAAAAGCCTTAACACTAGAGTTAGTGCCCCCAAAGAACTGCAGACTGGCACATTCATGTAAAATGTCACCTTTCGGTGATAAAAGAAAGATGAGCAGATTAAGTTTTGATTTCATCAGAATCTAAGAGAAAAGAAGCACATGGAATTCATGTGGACACCCAGGGAGTGTTAAACCTATTTCTAGTCAAACTTTTAAATTCAACACTCTAAGATAATTTCACTGCACATTTCCTGCCAGATGTCACAAATTCCCCTTCAACAGTGCAACCACAGCCCATTTTCATCTCCATACACATTAATCTAATCAGCTAAACCTTAATTAATCATTCGCTGCTTGAGGAAAAAGCTACTTAAATTGATACTGGGCTTCAGGATCAGTGGGTGAAGATCTCTCCTCACAAGCAATGGGCACTCAGGGTCACAGCCACCCCTGTGGGAGGATCCCTTTGGAACTCAGAGCATTCCGAGGTACCTTTGACACTGGCTCTGGTCTCGATGTGGCTGAGGTCGGCTGCCACGCCCGGAGTGTGAGCGATGTCGTAGAGGCTCAGCTTGCTCACCAGGGGGCTGTTCTTCAGCAGCAGGGACAGGGGCTGCCCAATGCCCCCCGAGGCCCCCAGCACTGCCACCTTGGCATTGTTCTGTGCAAAACAGACAAAAAATACGTTGTAGAGCTGTTCTGGTAGTTACGCCCTCCACAAGCAGCGACCTTGAGGATTTCGCCACTCTTTCTTTACTTTTAGTTCTGTTTCTCAATTTTTTACCAAGTACTATGCAAACTTGATAGTCTAAGCCTACAGAAAATGACCCTCACAGATGAGGGTCACAAATGAGCCTCCCGGAGATCCTTCAGGTTTACTAGTAGGACAAGTGGAGGCTCAAAAGGGAAGCAAGGCTAGGGCAAAGGAACCCAAAGGATCACCCTTCTCCCAATGGAAATGCCTGCCTGAGACTAATACCTGCCATCCTGCAGGCCCAGGCCTGATTTAGGGCAAATCTGGTTTGTAGTGTCTCTAGTTTACCTTGCCAGTACCAAAAAATATGCCATCCATTTGGCAAATCAATACATTTAACAGACTGCAAGAAATGTAATAACCACTGCATATATGTGCAGAAAATGTTTGCACCTGATATAAATCCCAAATAGCACCTGCAGATGCCTCAAGATTGAGGACTAGGAACATTAAGTGACAATACAATTTCCAGCTTTGATCACGTGGCTGAGAATCAACTCTGCTTGGCTGCCCAGTGAACCAATTTTATCCTCACTCAGGTACTGACTGGCAGGGTGTAATTTCTCTCACAAATGCCTGTTTGCAAAGTGGTGCTCCAAAAGAGAAAAAGCTCTTTCCAGGGGCCAGAACAACCTTAAATTGCAACACTGCCAAAGTGATGGAAAACAACTGTGGAGATGTAACAAGGAATTACTGCTGAGAAAGCCATTATTTATCACAATCTCACCAGATTAAAGCTGCAATAGCTCCACGTCCCTTCATGAACAGCTTAATTACTGTACTGTGATGGGAAATAATCTATCCAAGAAATGGACCTCAGTCCAGCTTTCTTGCTACTGTGACAAATACAATTTAGCATAAAACTCTTTAGGAGGAAGCAAAGTCTGGCATGAGCACCATTTATGACTGAGCTGACACCGTGGGGTCAAAACCCCACTGCTAATAAATACATTAAAATAAATACATTAAAAGACTTAGATAAGGCTCTCCTGTTACAGGACATCTTTATAGCTGCAATAATAGCTCTTTTACATCTCACCGGGACAATTAATACTGGACAGAGGTCGGTCTCTATCCGTGCAGCCAGAGCAGCAGTGGTTTGGAGCCAGCACACAAAAGATTACTGCTAAACCCCAACCACCAGCTTTAGTTCTTAGCACCTTCGGAACACAGGGGCATTTCTGCACTAAAGAGAGGAAGCAGCAAACCCATCACCCTCTGCACACCACCAGAGAGAGGAAGTTCATACAGGATTATCACACTCACAGCCTGGCTGCAGCAGGGAAGGAGCTGCTGGGCCGAGACCCGCAGGGCCACAGTGCTGTCACCGGGCCCAGCACCGAGATCCCCTGAGCCCTCTCCCCTGCCTGAGGCACCGGCACACGCTCCCAGCCCCTCTCCCAGTTCTGGGCTACACCCGAGCCCCGCAGCCCCTCCCCGAGGAGACTCACGGCTCCATATCCGAGGAGCACCGGGGCTGCTTCCCGGCCTCGCAGTGCCTCATCCAGGGCCTGCGTTCCACCCGAGCCCCACAGCCGGAACTATGTCCAAGCCCAGCCCTGCAGGCCCAGAATGGAGAACAACCAGGCCTGCACCCCCGCCCTGCAGCCCTTCACCGGGCAGAGCCTGTGCTCCACAGCCCCCTCAACGAGCAGCACCGGGGCTCCTCCCCGGCTTCTCTCCGAGCTCCTCAACAGCCCCAGAACCGAGGAGGAAGCGCGGGGATTTACGCCGAGCCGCCGGCGTGCGGGCGGTGTACCTGTGCGGAGGTGGCGATGCCGCGGCGCAGGGCGGTGGCGGTAGCGGTGCTGAAGCGGGACAGCATGGCGGGCACGGCGGGGCGCGAGCGGCAGCACCGGTGACTCCAACGACCTCCACGGCCTGCGCGACGCCTGCGCGGCCCCGCCCACTGCTCTCGCGAGACTGCCGCCCACGGCGGGAAGGGAGGGGGGGCAAAGTCTCGCGAGATCCAGTCTGAGGTAACCTTGGAGACCGGCGGGCGTCGCTGCCTGCGGCCGGGCGGGGAGCGGGGTGCGTGGTGTCGCGATAGTCGGCGACAGCCGGTGACAGCCGGGCGGATGGGGGATGGCAGGGGTGATGTTCTGCGAGCCCCGACACCTCTACAACATCATCAACCAGTACCGGTGGAGATCGCGGCTGACGGAGCCCAACTACCTGTGCCTGCTGGGTGAGGCCCGGCACAGGCCTGTCCCTGCCTGTCCCTGCCTGTCCCTGCCCCCTGCCTAGCCCTGTCTCTGTCCTGCCTGCCATTTCCCCTGCATGCTTCTTCTATCCCTGCTGCTGCCCCTGCCTCTGCCGATCCCCGTCCCTCCTCCTGCCTGTGCATGCCCCTCCCTGCCCCTGCCAGTCTTTGCTCTGTCTGCTGCTTCCCCGCCTGCTTCTTCTGCTCTGGCCTATCCCTGCCTGCCCCAGGTCCCGCTCTTGCCCCTGCTCCTCCCTGTGCCCACCTGTCCCTGCCTGCTGTCCCTGTCCCTGTTTGCAGCCAGGCACTGTGCTCAGCCTTGAGCCAATGGGGCTTGTGAGGAAAAGCACACACATCACTTCTTGTCATTTCTGGGGCCTGGCACTTGGGACCTTCCTCCCATCCCATTTCAGGTGCCGTGACCTGGTGCTGCTTTGGCTTTGCTCATGCTTGGCTCCCCCTGCTCTCATCAGTCCCATGGATACACACTCTCCCCTGCTGCTCCCCGAGGTTTTAGAACTGGACTAGATTTCTCAACCATTACACAAAGATTCCTGATAACCCCTTCCATTTTGCATAGTGCCAACACCTCCAGAAGAGCACCTGATATTGCAATGTCATTAAATGTTTTGGTGAGGGAGTTAGCCAGTTTGGGAGTGGGGTTGAGGTCTTTCCAGTGCACCTCTCCCCAGCTCTGGAGCAGCAGAGGAGAGCTGCTGGGCAGGTCAGAGTAGGCACAGGGCAGAGCACAGGACTGATGCTGGGAATCCTGTTAGTTAGTCAGGACTAACACTGCTGGTTATCACTTGGTGTTACACACAGACTCGCATCAATCCCGGAGTTTGTTATACCCACACCAGAAGGCCTCTGTTTCTAAAAAAACAAATTACAGAATCATCAAGTTTAGAAAAGATCTTCAACAGATAGGGTCCAACAACTGACACTGCAACATTATAACCACCCCAAAATCCCATCCCCAAGTGCCACATCTCCAAATCTTTCTCTGAGTGATGCCAGTGCCTGAATTCCTACAGCCAAAATACAAAGAAGATTCCACCTTTAAAAGCCAATTGCTCTGTTTTGGTTGGTTTCTTTCAGATGCCCGTTCTCAGCGTGAATTCAATGACAGCCACATTATTACAGCCCAAAGGATTGAACTGGTGAGGGGATTGCTTTTTTGTGTGAACCATCCGTGGGTTTAGCAATTAGCAGGAAGCCAGAAGTGGTTTGAAACCCAGGGGAAATGTCCCAGCCCCTGCCTTGCCTCGGCCGTGCCCCGCGGCTGCCACTGGGGGGATGTATTCTGTCACAAAGCAAAGGTGGCTGCAGCAGCCCGGAGGATTGGCACACGGGAGCTAAAACGTCAGGAAAAACATTGCACAAGAGCTCACGCAGTGCAGCCTTGCCTCACAAGGACAGCGCTGGCATCTGCACCGCTGCTGCTGGTGAAGCAATCGGCGTGATTTGCATCATTGCTGACTTCTAACCGGGGCTGTCAGTGTCGTGTCCACCCACACGTACAAACCCAACACCTAGCGAGAGAGTTGTAACTTGCAAGATGTCAGGAGTGTTGATGCCATCAGAGTAGAGTGGAGCCGTGCTCCTGATGGAATTCCTCTGTCATTTTGGTAGAATCCTGCGGGGGAGTATCTGATCCCAAATCCCGAGGAGCTGGGCTATGTCAGATTCTGTGTGGTGTATGACCATGACACTGACTATCAGGAGGAGGAGAAAGAAACAGGTATGTGTGAGCCATGTCAGTCCAGACCTCACTGCTGGACAGAGATTCTTCCAGTTCCTCACTTCACTTTATGAGCTTGTTGGAAGAGATGTAAATGTTCCCAGTTTTGTGTGAAAAACTGTGCTCTGCCTCTGTTTTTTCATTGTGCTGTGTATGTTCTCAGGCTTCAAATATCAAGGTTTTATTTCAAAGCAACCTGACAGCCCTGGTTTCCCATCTGTGGATGATCCTCTGAAGCCCCTTGTTGCATATGAGGAATGGGTTCGTTTTTTTGCCACATTTCCCTGAGATTTGGCTTGTCCAACGATTGCCTTTCAGGGAACAGTGCTGCTTCAGGGACTGAAATCAGCAGCTCAGGTTCCATGTGTTCCCAGGGTGAGTACTTCCTTCTTTGAGGGTCACAAAAGGCCTCCACTTCATGATATTTAAAAAGATTTACCTTTAGTGGGGGTGGTGATTTGATGGAGTTCACCAAGAAATGTGAAGTGCTGGAAACTTTTCCATGGCATTGTTCAATCTTCCTTGAACCATGGAAATGTTTGACTTTAACACATCCTTTGGCAAGGAGTTCTGCTGTGAGCAGAAACACTTCTGCTTGTTTGGGCCTTACAAAGGACACAGGAGTTTTAGCAAAGATTTACATCACTTTTTAAAGGAAAAAAAAAGTGGAGGTGTAAGGAATGAATAAAGCAAGCAGGCTCCTAAATGCTCAGTGATGAGGCAGTAAAGGGAAGGTGTGAAGAATCAGAACTGGGTTTCTATTGTGCTGATCTATTTCTAAAGCAGACATAGCTAGAGGGAAGCAGGATGGATTCCATGGGAGGAGGAGGAGCAGCCATCTCACATAATCTACTTCATTGAGGGGAGTTTAAAACATTGGTGAAAAATTTAAGATACTTCCTTTTTTCCCTTTTTGCCTAAAGCAGACTAAAGAAAAGGGCCTCAATAAAACTAAGATTATTAATAAAACTTCCCTGGGAATTTACATTAATTTAAATTTATTATGGGAACTTATTACGAGCATTTCCCAAAGAAAAATGGGGAGAGGAAAAGAAATCTAGAAAAGAAACCAGGAGAGGAATAAAAGATCAGGATGAGAGGGGAAAAGCAGCACCCCCTTTAACTGACCTGCAGCAACAAGTAAAGAATAAGCTGAGCTTTTAACAAAGTTTTCTGCAGACCATTAGATGGAATGAAAAGGGATTTGCTGTGGATGTCAGGGAGGCAGATGGGGACACTGGACCTGCCTGGGCAAACAGCTCTTTGGTCTCTTTAGATGCTGGGGAAGGAGATGCCCTCCTCCATGCCAGAAACTTGGAGCAGTTCACCCGGCACCCCGTGCTCCTCCTGAAGGGAGGGTACAAGCGTTTTTCAGCTTGTTACCATTTCCTGAAGAGTAAGAAGACACTGTGGATGCCTCAGGTGAGATGGGATTAATTTCCAATTTATATTCAACTGATGATGGCTGGTGAATTCAGGTTAGATGGTGTTGCAAACCTGGTATTACAGTAATTTCAGACAAAGGAAATAAAGGTAATTTGAGTTACTGTGCTTTGAGTCTCTGAGTCGCACCACTGATTCTTTTACAGCCACACTTTTTCCTCTTCTATTTCGTAAAAGGAAGTTCATGGAAACAAGCTGGGAATGTTCCCCTGATAACCCGAAACTGGCCTATGGAGAGTACAGATAACTGAACAAACAGTAGCAGATGATGACAAGAAGCAGGCTGCTCTCTCACACGTGGTTATCTGGCACAGTACACAGTAAATGTTTTCAAACAGAAGTACAATTCCTACCCAGCACTATGACCCGTGTCTTTTCATTGGAAAGAGTCACAAAGCAAGTGCTGGTGCCTTGTTTCAATAGGCCAGGAAGAAAACAGCCATCCACTCAAGCACTGGTGTCCTGATTGCTTGGTTTCACCTATAAACATCAAGCTGTTTAGCTTATGAGAAACAATTACCTTTTATTGCACATTTAGGACAGGCAGGGCAGGTTAAGAAGCTGCTGGATAACAGAGCATTTCATTCCAAGGTGTATTTTGTTCCCACTGTTCCCTTCTGGTTCCCAGGAAATAGCCCATGACAGGATGCTAACCTGTGGGTGCTACAGCACATTAGGGAAAATCGATTCACTTTGTGCTGCTCTCTGAGGGGCAATTCACTGCTGAGCTTCCCCCTCAGACTCAGCTGAACACAGGCACCTCCTTTCCTCTCAGTTTGAGCTTTATATTGTTGGGCTGCTCCTCTGTGCTCCCAGAGCAGTATCCATGTACCCCTGAGGGATGTCGAGGCACTGCTGACTGCTTGTGTGTTTTCCTTCTCAGCCTCCACGCTGCCGACACCGGATGCAGCTGCAGATTTGTGCTGTGCCACTCCAGGGCACCTGCAGCTCTGCAGGTGGCAGATTATTTCATTTAGCCTTGCAAACAGTAACCAGGGAGAACATCAAAGGGATCTGTCATGCTGCTGCCCCTCCAGACAATGGAAAGAATGTATTCCACCTCCTGTTTAGTTGGGATTTGCTTCAAGTAATGCCACCACAACAGGGAGGCTGTTAATTATTGTCAGTAAAACTAGCAAAGACTTCAATATACAGCAAATCCAGGTGATTGAATGAATCATTACACTAAAATATGTCATGGGCTGCTGACTAAGTACCTTTTCAACTCTTCACATGACTTCTGTTTAAGAACTTATCAGGCTAATGGGAGCAAAGACACTCTCTAACTTGAGCCTGTGGTTTCTTTCTGGCAGGAACTAGACACCTTCCAGCCATACCCTGTAGAAATACTGCCTGCAAAGCTGTATATGGGCAATTTCAAGCAGGCCAGTGACAAACAAATTCAGAAAGATCTGAAGATCAAAGCACTGGTCAACGTCTCTGAACAGCCTGTAACACTGTAAGTTAAACTGTTCAAGGCTTACCCTCACCAGTGTCTGTGATGTGAAAAAATGAGGTGACTCAGAGTTTATTGGCAGAGATTTTGTGGCCTTCCAAGGAAACCTCTGTGCAGATTCCAGTGCCGTTTCATGCTCAGTTTTCTAATTTCTGCTCCAGAGTTAGCACAGCAGCAACACAGTCCTGCAGCCTTTGACCATACCACAGGTGAATTGGGTAAGAGGAGGACTGGGAAGCCCTTGGTATTTCAAGTCTATCACATACCATCACTCTTCAGGAAAAACCTATATCTCTAAATAGCTTTCAGAGCAAAGCCTTACCAAAACATCAGTGTAAAAGCTAAATCACCAATATATCATATTTTTGGGCTTCCTTCCTTACCTATTCTGTCCACAATCAGTCAGCTCAGTCTGCAGGCCTTGCTGGAAATGCAGTTTCACAGAGTGAAAAAACCCAGTGGCACTTCTCAAGGCGGTGACCCAAACAAAGTAACAAATCCAGTTACTCACTCCAGGATGTGAACCAGCAGACATTCTCATGCCTTTGGCTCCAGAGGAGTGTCTCTGCACTGTGGGTAATATTCCCTTGCCCTCTCTGCATGATGTGCTTCTGCATTTTGGAAATTCCTCACCAATTTTTTGCCCCGTAAATTCTCTGAGACTGTGGAAAGGAAAAAAAAACCCCACATGAACGGAACTGGGGGACTCCACAAAACAGCCAACATACACTCTGTGAAAGCACACCTGCTTTCAGTTCATCTGTTTTCATTTCTCTCTTTGTAGGTTATCTATCTGTAGGTTAAGGCATCAATGCTGATACCACTGATATGGAAAATCAGTGATTAAACTGGTTCTGTGTTACAAACATCTCTGTGCCACACCATAGCAAATCCCTTATCACGTTAATGATGATGATGATGATGATGAAAAACTCACGTGTAACAGCAAACAAAATGATCACCTTGCCTCCAACAAACACATCTTGTCAAGGCTGCTTCTCTGCTCCATTGATCTATGTGCTCTTTTTCCAGGTTTGCAGAGGAAGGTAAATCCCTCCATGTATCTGTTCCAGATTCACTCGAAGCAGATCTTTTTTCTTCCTTCCCCACAATTTCTCATTTCATAGGTGAGTGGATCCTGATCTGGAATTCCTGAGCCCTTGCTCACTGTGGGATATTAGATGGGAGTGACAGGAAGCCCAGACAGGAGGGTAAGCAGGCCCACACCCTGATGGATACCAGAGCTGCCTCACTAACCAGCCTGCTGGACAGAGAGGAGATTTTACAGGGCATCTGACTCTGATGTCCCTGCTCACTTTAAAGGATATCTCACTCTGATAACAGGGAGCTTTCCACCCAGTCTGGAAAGGCTTTGCAGCAAGGTATCTACCAGGACTCCATAGGATTCCCTCTTACTCCTTTGCAACAGCCCTTTGACTCTCACCAGCCCAAATCTTCAGCCACCAGAGCTTTATCTGAACCAGAGTGTGACACACATTAGGGACCTGAGCACGAGGCCTTGATATTCTTTGTGATTTGCAGTGCAGACCCATCGTAGGGCCCAGGAAGACTTTCAGGTTGGACAGCATGAACCTGCCTTCAGCTGATTACATCAGATAGGGCAACAAAAAACACACTCTGCAGCTCAGTGCCTGCAGCTGCACAGCAGACACAGCTCCTGCAGCTCCATCCTGATGCTGTCCAACCATGTCATTATCTTTTATTGTGCTTATCAAATAACACCTGCCACAGACCAAGGCCCTGCCGAGCTGTGCTGCACAGAGCCAGAAGCAAAAGACCACCCTATCCCCAAAGACATTAATCCAAGTAAAATATCAGACATGACAACTGCACACAAAGAAACAACATTTGAGGATATAATTTTGTAGTCTTTAACTGAATTTCATTATTTGGTGCACCTGAATGTTGGCATTCACTTACTTGCCTTTCATTGTGTCTCATGCTTTTTCCCAGTAGTATTTCAGAAGTTTCCTTCTGACAGCACACATGATTTCTGGTTGTCCCCAAACTAGACTACAAGAGTCTATTAGCTGCACTTGTGGAAGTGTTCCACTGTTTACCTGATAGTGGAACTATTTATTTGGCAGTGGAGAGCAGATTACTCAAACCAGAACACGAGACTAAAGCTCTCCACATACTCCAAGAGGAGTGTGCATGTCCTCATGCCAGGTGTATGTTGGAGTGAGGCCAGTTCTACCCAGATCTTAGGATAGAACCACCATCTCACAATAGAAATGAGTTTAAAAATGCTGGCTTAGTGCTTGGGAAAAAAAAGAACAAACAAAACATCATGACAGCATAAAAGAAAAGGCTTTGCTCTATGAATTCTGGAGTTCAGAAGCTAATATTTTAAACACATCATTCTGTCTAGAGAGGGAGAGAAAGAATTAAAAGGTTATGAACTAAATATGCAACCTTCCAGGCAAAATAAAATTTCAATACCTTTAGATCTGTCTGGGGAGAATTTGTGATGCTGACCACAGCTGATAGGTCATAAAAGACCACTTCTCCTCAGATCCCCAAAGTGAAGGTGACACTGATGTGTAATGAAGCATTGACTGGTCATTGTCATTGGTG